>NC_087476.1:114704424-115009112 GCF_036417665.1 Passer domesticus | reverse complement strand
CATGAGCAGAGGAAATTTGAGCCTGAAATATTTGCCTAAAATAATGAAGATTTATGATTCTGTTGATAGTATTGAATATTTCACATATAGATGCTAAAAAGGGTCAGTTATTTTTCCGGCAAGTCTTGAGAAAGAATGTGTTACAAATCTAATTACTTAATTTTGCTTTATATGCCAGTAATGTAGGTGCTTTATGGACAATTTAATATCAAATGCATGGTTTACAGACAAAGAGGCTTTGAACCAAAATGCACATTCTTAGAGAGAGTCCTGATTATTACTGTTATTTATAAAAAAGATATGTTGTCTCCCTTCCTTCGTTAGTTAGAAATTACCAGGGCTATCTCTGGTATCAGTAAGAAATATATAAATCTTGTTGAGAAAGAGAGATAAAGAGATGGAAGGGAATTTAATCTGTCAAGGTCCCTCACACATTAACTAATATTCTGTATGTGTATAAGGAAAAGAGTCAAAATAGTTCAGATATGTTGAGGAAAATGTATTTTGAGAATTTAACCTTGGTGCAAATACATCCATCACCATTTTTTGTAAGTATTTGTCTTTTTTTTTTTTTTTTTTTTTTTACATTACGAGCACATTTGTTTGCAGTTTGCATTAACCTGATTTGAACCTCGAGGTCGCTGCCTACCGACAAAACATTTCCTTGTCCCAGAGCATGGTGAAGCTGTAAAATAGGTTACTGAGGGCACGGTGTTAACAAACACCTTCTGTCCTCAAAGAGGCTGTGTGGGTGCCTTGTGGGCTGGTGTCCTCAGCTCACTCAGGGATCAGAGAAAATCCCTGAATCTGGGAGTTCCTCTGGAATTTTCATGAGCTGGATGTGTAGAAACTGCCCTCTTACTCAGAAGGGCCCATCCAATGATGTTTGATAGCTAGGGGAAAAAAAAAAGTTTTTTTTTAATGCAGGAGCTTTGTAATAGCTACACTGAAGAAAATAAAAGGTATTTAATTGGACACAATCAAATACATAGATTGGTTAACTTCTTAGTAGCATTTTTAGCAACTAATAAAAACTGCACTGTCATAAAGAGTGTTTAAAGGTTACCCCAAGGCTGGACAGGACACAGTAATTTTTCTTCCCCATTATACAGCTCATTCTGCTGTTACTGCCTAGTAAAGGAACTTTTACAGTTTCACAAGCAGTAGGGCTGGGAAACTCTGACGTCATTTACTTTACAGGCTTTTTGAGGAGACTCTTTTGTGTGGTGGCAGGTGAGATCACATCTATGATGCAACACTGTTGTTCTTACTTCATCCAAATCCCAGTAAATCATGCCCTGGGTTTGAACAAGGTTACAGCCTGTAAAAACTATTCAAAAACACCAGGTGGAGAACATGCCAAGGCAAAACAGGGAATACAGAGACACAAATCTGTATTGGAATGGACAACTATAATAACATAACAGCTCCTAGGGCTGTGACATGTGGGCAGCGTCTGCCAAATGTGGTATGGGTCAGGAATTAAAACTCAGAAAAGAAGGAACACTAAGGAGGAAGAGGGCAGGAGGCAAAAAGCCTCATCTCAGATGTACTGGCTGGAGATGAGGGAATGAGGCCACTGTGTTTAACCATTAGATGCAGACTCAGGTTTTGTTCTTCAGCTTGCCACAGGCCTCTTGAGCACCTTTGGGAAAATAATTTCTTATACCTCATTTTCACACTCTTTTTCTGTCTTGCCTACTTAAATTTCAGGCATTTGGGGCTGGGTCTATGTACTTAGAGAATGGAGGAGCTTATGATGAATTTATTGGGACATTGATGTGATATGAATAATGCATTGGAATGATGCACCATCCTAATGACAGTTTACACAGGTTCCCTTCTTCCTGCAGGGAAGGTTAAATAACCTCTGTGGTTCTTTGTGGTTTTTTGCCTAAAGCTGCTCACCCAGTTTATGACAGGGGTGCAGTGTCTACCCAGCTTGTAGGGTCAGACCAGTGCTTCCCAATTAACTGAGCTGTCAGGTTTGATAGACCAAATAATTCCCTGGAAGCATGTGTGTTTAAATGCAAGGCATAGCTGTGTGACCCTTCATATGGGAAAACAGAAGAGTGATAAATTTCTGCCATAGGAAAAGCTTTTTCTTTGGCTAGAGTCCTATCAGGGTTCAATGCTTCTTGGGGGCTTATGGGGCAGTTCAGGTTTAATGTCTGCCCCTTCCCTGCCTCCCAACATACACCGACTGTCTTCACAAGTCTTAGCATAAACATTTATTTCCTGTGACCCCAAGAGAAGGGGAAAAAGGATCAGAGATTTTTGCTGATGCTTTGATGTGGGGCTGTGGAGCAGTGACAGGAACAGCAGACGAAGTGAACACTATAGTGTGCTCCTGACTGACAAAGTGCTGGAATCAGAGCTGAGGCAAAATTCATATTTAAAATTAAAAAAATAGTAGATAATGATAGGGAGAGAGGAGGCTAAATAAGGCTTTTTATCTTCAGTGGTACTCTGAGGGCCTTGCCACAGATGGGCTGTGTTAGTATTAAACTGAGTAGTTAACAAATGCAGAGGAAAGAGAAGAGGAGGGCTGGCTGGTGGCTTCACTTGTAGCTGTTCTGGTATCTCCAAGTTTTGGTGGGGAGAGCTGGGATGGTTCTGCTGGTGATCTGAGCAGCCTGGCAGCCCCTAAAGCTCCTTGGCTAGTGGAGTGCTGTGGCCACCATATGTCCTGAGTGCTTGCCCACAGCCTCCTGCTGGTGGCAGACAGAGTAGCTCCCAGAGGAGCCCTCTGCCTCCTCTGGGGAGGCTTTTGGTGTCTGTGCATGTCCTGGTCTTCCCTGATTGAAAAGCAGCAAAAATCTCAGGCACATTTGGAGTGGTGCAGCAGTAGGTGGGTGCTTGCTCTGGCCCTGGGCTGGGCCCTGCTGTTTCAGGTGCAGGCATTGCTGCAGCACTTTGGGCAGTGGCCCCCTGCATTGAGGCCAGAATCTCTGGCTGTCCCTGTTGGGAGAGGGGTGAGGGTGACAGCCCTGCAGTCAGGGTGTGTGTCACCTGGAGCTCTGCAGCCCTCTGTCACCTCTGCACTGGAATGTCCTGGGAGCAGGGCTCCAGAGGGGCTGCTGGAGGCTGTGCTTGCTTGGAGAGCCAGCCCAGTGGTTCCCACCGGCTTCTCCCAGTGTGGGTGCCTCCCTGCTCCAGGGATGAGATGTGCCCGTGGGCTCCTTCTTGGGAATCCTGCCAGCTTGGGCTCCTGTAGGAACGCAGTTGGTGGTCATTGGGAGTGTGGCTGAGCTTCATTCCTAATGGCTACAACTGTAAAAGCAGGTGAGCAGCATTGAAAGCAATGAGCCATAGGTGGTGACCAACCACCAAAAGGAACAGGGGACACACAGGTGCAATGCATCAACATGAGGGGTGTAAAAGGCTGGGCTAAAGAACAGGAAAGGTAAATGCTTGAAGTCTTCTGAAGTGGAATGAGTCTGCATGGGCAGATGCTTGAAGCCTTCTGAAGTGGTATGGTGTTCCTCTGTATGGGTTGAAGCTTTCTGAAATTGTGTGGCAATATTCTGTGTATTGTGGCTGTCTCAAGTGCACCATGTGCTGTGACAGGTTCCTGCTGGAGTTGAGGAGCTGGCCCTGTCAGAGGGATCTGTGTGCTGCCCTGCATGGAGCAGCCCTGTGTGTAGAGAGGCAGGTGCTTCATGCCCTGCCCTTTTGGAGGGATGGGGCAGAGCAGTTTGAGGTGGTACATCCCCTCCCTGTGCTCAGGGTGCAGGTCCTGGGGACTCTGTCTTGCTGGCTGCCTGCTTGGTGTGACCTTACCATAAATGAGGCTCAAATGCTTGAGTCTACACAAAGGGGTCTTAAGACAAATGAGTGGAGACTGATGTGCTCTGTAACTCCTCTGGCTTGGCCTCAGCAGACAATCCTGGGCTGCTGCACTTGTGCCTTAACCTCCTGTAGGCAGGAGCAAAGCCTCTGCCTCTGTGGCTGGTCACCCCTGGCCCTGGATGCTTGGAGTACCTGTCTGAGCACTGCCAGAAGTTTGGGAGTTTTCTGACCCTGGTTTTGGTCAGAACTGCTGGTCCCCTCCTGTCTGTTGGGCAGCTCTGGCAGCCTGGTGAGTACAGGAAACGTATAAAAAACAGACCACACAGAAATTGAAGTAGGAGAAATTTGCTAATGGTTAATATTTGCTGTCTTAATTTAAAAGGCACTCCTGGTTTCATTGTATTAAGCTGCCTATGATGTAACTTTCTCTCTTATTCAGCACATGCTTTTCACTGCTATCAAAGGTCATTTAGCATCTAGGAGTCTCCTTTAGGAGCTAGAGTAAGAAAGTCTATTAGTTTCCCTTTGAGAATGAGCAACTGCAGTTGTATTGCCTGAATCACAAAGCTTCCACAAAAAGTGCAAGCCCCAGCCTGCAACCTCCAAAGATCATTAGTGAAGTTTTTCTTTATTTCTGTGGGAATAGAAGAGTGTCTGGGGCAATTAGCAGTATTGTAGTGCAGCAGATTGCTCAGTGAGTGCAGAGCAGCCCTGATAGCTGTGCTCCTTTCTAGTAGCAGATGAACTTTTTTAACCTTTGCTTGCCAAGTTCACCTGAGGAAAAGCTGCCTGATATATTGCACAGCTATAACTTCTGTGGCTACTCTGCAAAGCTCATTAAAATATGAATTAGTGACTTCAATACTTATGTCATACTCCATCTGCCTACAGAAATGCAGTTATAGGATATTCCTTTATGGTAGACTGGTGTAAGTAACACAGTGCAAACTCATCCCCAAGGTTCCATATGTGTGTGAAGCATTTAGGAAATGCAACCGTGAAGTTATAAAAATCTCTTACACATAATTGCTTCAAACTACATCTCAGTGGTAGAATAGTCCTGGAGGAAGTTAATTAGAAAATCTTTTGCCAATCTCCTCAGTTTAATTCTGGTTCTACATCCTGCTAGGTCAAAGTGTCTGGCTGCTATTACTAATTGTCTTCTAAAAATGCTGGCATGTCTGAGGAGCTGCATGTCATGAATGCCTGCACCTTCACTGCAGGTATTTTTACATATTATCTGATCAGATTGCACAGTTAGAGATGCAGCTGCACTTACCTGCCTGGAAGAGTAGTGAGTGGGCTGAACTAATGTTGGGAAATGGGAGGCATGATCTTTCTTGGTCGGTTTAATTAAAAAACAGAGCAAACAAAACCACAGGTTCCTCCCCCCAAAAAAGGCCTAAAGCTCACAACTTTGTTAGCAATTCTATGGTCTGACTTGCCTGAGCTTTTTAAACTGAAGGGGGAAGAGGTTTCTGAAACAGCAGAGTATCCAAGAACTATGGGACATTCCTTAGATCTTAGATATAAGGGGCAAAAGTGCTGCCTCAACAAGTTGTAAAGCAAACCTTTTAGGGTGAGTGGGTAGTGTAGTCTGTACATAGAATACATATGCATTCTTTAGGATATCTAGCAAGAGAATCTGAGAGAGGTGTGATCAGTGTAGAATAAGTCAAAGATATAATCTTGTTTTTCTGGTGTAGTCTGAAACTGGGCACACTATCCCTTGGCTCTACTCATGCAGCAACATGTGTGGTGGAATCCAGACCTCTTGTACTACTGCAGAAAGCAGTTTTTGTCAGGAAAGTTTTTCATGGATGTGATCTGCTGATTTCCACTGGCTAAAAACCATTAGCACTGCCTCTGCAGTGAATAACATGAGCCAGACGTTCACTGCATCCCATAGATGAGCATCAGAGAGATGTCCTTGCCTTGGGTTTAGCTGAATTTCCTGGGACAACTAACTTGAAATTTAGGAGAACTTGTGTTTGGGAAGGAAATCCCAGGATACTACAAATAGGTGCCTTTGCAGAGAGCACAACCTGCACCATCAGCACAGATGGGTGACAGGCTGCAGGGATGTGCTTCCCTGACATTGCCAGAAAGGCTGCAGGAGCTAAGTACCTCAGTGAAGGAAATCTGTAACATGGCAATGATAAAGATGTGCTTGCACGTGTTTTGGTGTTGCAAAGTTAATGAAATGGGAAGCTAAGAGTAGAAAAAAAATTTGTATAAACAGCTTTTGAAAGGTAGTCAAATTGTCTTTTTGAGACAGGAGATTAAATGGCCCTAGAGAGAATTCAGGCAGTGTTTAGCCAGGGTAAATACCCACACTTGCTACTTCTCACAGCTTCCATTGGATGAATGATGCTCACTTTAGAAGTACATGAGAACCAATTTTTCAGGGAGTGCCTGTCTCAAAAACAGATTAGTGTGTCCAGGAAATTGTAGGTGTGACACTTGAACTTGCAAGTGTGACTAGAATGAAGAAACTCTGCGTGGTGGAATACACTTCCATCATGAAACAATCCAAGACTATGTGAAGCAGGAAGATAGTGAAACTGATACTGAATTTTCTTTTGAAGGGCCTTGTGTACTTTATCCCATTCCTTTATCTTTGATATGAGAAACACATATAATGCTTCCCAAAAAGGGAGAGCATATGCATATGTCCTCAGACATGTCTAAATTAAGTGTTGTAAGGAATCCTAAACTAGGTGATAATGCTTTTCCTAGAAAGCTCTGCCTTGAAGGCTTAAGGTAAGGCAGCTGTGACTCTGCTCTTTCATCAGAATGTGCTTTGTAGGCTCTCACTGCATTTGAACAAAATCTTGGCTTTTGGGAGTGCTCTTAAAAAGCTCTAATTTCAACATTTTCTATTTCTGCTGTTTGCGAAGAGGATGAGTGACATGGGAGTGCCTGTCATGAATAATCCCTAAACCAGTTGTGGGAACAGTGAAATCTGTGGGGAATGTTCCAAAGTACATGGGCTCTGCTCACGTTGTGCTAATCCCCCAAAGTGGGGAAGAGACTGGAAAGGTGTTGCAGGCTGCAGCTGAGAGATCATCTAGCTGTTTGCTCCACAAGGCTGGATCGAGGTCATGGTAATTCTTCACACACTCATCTCAAGACAACAGGTTACTTAAATCAGACTGTGTCTGCTGCTCTGTGATTGTGAAGGGAGAGCATACACACATCTGTAAAAATGCCTTCCTCACAGAGTTTAAGGTGTCACTCAGCTGGAGGCCGTGGGAGTAATTTGCTGCTTTGGTGGTGAAGAACAAGAGGAAGCTGGTCAGGTAGTAATGAGTGATTCCGTGTGACTTATTAAAGTGTAGCATTGATTGTTTATTGCAAATGACGGATTTGTAATCTAAAAGGATCTCATGACAATGGACATCTCATGACATTATTAGTGGAAGTGGTGAAAAAAGCAGAACTATTTTAAATTGCTTCTGTTTACTGTGGTCTCACCAAGTGAATAAACACACCTTTGTAATCTGAGCTGGATATTGACACCATTACCTGTAAAATGATCGTTACTGGCTTGATGCCACCAGTAATTGTCTTCATTATAACTAGGGAATACTAGGGAATTAAGTGTCATCTGCAGGCTGCACTTCAAGCACAAATTCTCATGGTACTCAGTCCAGAATAAACAGAAGTGTGTCATTGATTACATCATTACCAGGATAAGCAAACTTAAGGGTGTCAAACATGTTATTGCTTGGAGGAGAATAAATTTTGAGCCTCACCACAGAGACCAAGGTTTTATTACTTGTCCAACCTAGAACCACAATGTTTTATGTAGAACTTCAGAGTGTTAAAATTCAATTCAAAATCTTAGCAAATATCTTGTTAATTGCATAATCTTGCTGACTTTTATCAGCATTAAACTGAATAAACAGGAGTTCACCCCTGGTATAAATCTAGAAGGAGTAGTAAGAATAGGCACACATATCTTTCCAGCAGCAGCAAATTTTTTCAGATTCTTAATTGGTGTAAATCAATGAAGATCACTTTCAGCTGGACATGTTCTCCCTTTAAAAGAAACTTCAAGGGGCAGAACTGCCAAAGACTGGAAAAATGAAAGGTAAAAATTAACTGCAGTAGAGCAGTTTTAACTTTAGGTAAGGGCTCTACTTATCTTAGACAAATTGGTAAAATACCAAAAAGTAAAGTGAAACATAAGCGGCTTAATTAAGTGCAAGATACTAATTTTTACAAATGCATTAGTTTTTACTTTATTCTATGTTTTGTCTTTAAACCAGAGGCAAGTTAGCACTGGCCCATCAAACTGTAGGAGAAATTTAATCAGCACCACTATTATGCAAATAATTTGGCAAGATACAATGACAAATAATACCCTACAAAGCTTGTGCAATTGGTAGTCCCTGAAGCAATCTGCATAACTGCTCACTTCTTGGTAAAGGATGCCAAGCTTTTGCAGTTTTTGATTGAATGGACTTTTAATAGCCCAAAATTAAACATTCAAAAGGAGTATAAGCACGTGTGATGGGAACCTTTGAGCTGATACGTGGGCTGGATTTGTGTGAAGGACAATTCTTCCTGGGTAGCAGTGTTTATTTTGGGAGGGTGTTCATTGTGTCTCCAGCACGTGTGGGATATGATGAGACTGAGACTGGCTTTTCCCTGAGTTTGTCCGTGCCAGGTCCTCCTCTGAGGAGGGCTCTCAAGGTAACAGCTGTGTTCTGCTCCAAAAATGCCAGGGCAAGTGAACATACTGATATGTGGGAAGGTGGAGCCATAACCAAAAGTACTAGATGATCAATCAACACCTAGACAAGGTAGTTATTGAGAAAGAGGAAGAATTTGCAGGCAAAAGGAGAGTAAAAAGCTCTAGATACAATCAACGTTTCTCCTGTGGTCTCTTGCTGGATCACCTGAGAGAGTCTAGTGGAAAACTCTTCTTCCCTGCCCACTGTGCCCCAAAAGCACGTGGGAACATCCTTAATTTTGCTCTGAAATATTGCATTTGCTGTTTTCTGATAATTTAAGAAGGAACCTGGATTTTTTTTTTTTTTTTAAGAATCCAGAGTAAATGAAAATCAAGACCAAACCCATCATGACTGGGTAAAAAAGCTGTAATATCAATTCCAGCAAATTATTTGGAAGAAATATTTTGAAGCAATGTAATTAATTGGATGGTTTAGTCACCTAAAAGGGGCTTGGCCAAGACATTGTAGGAATGGGTTTGTGGATTTATTGTCTTTTTTCCTGTGCTACTTCTGATTCACTATATGACCTAAGCATGTCTTTTAGTGGCTCAGCTGCTTCTGTGGGTAAAACTCCATGTAGCCATATTACAGAGTGTTGTTCCAATGCTTAATGTTCATAGATTATTTTAGCTCTTTGTAACATAGCAACATGAAGTTACTACACACAAAAATGTGGTCCAGCACTAGTTATGTGCAAAAATTAGTTAACGTATATGTTAATGTTTGTGAAGCATAGATCCAATCAAATCAACCTTTAACTTTGGGTAAAGTAGACTTAAAGGAATTCTGTTATTTCCTACAGGCTCTTCTTAAATCATTAATATGCATACTCAATTAAAAAAATAAAATTCCTGATTTGAATTATAACTTTAATAATTGACTTTGGAAACCTAATTGGAAATATGTGGGATACATAAGGCCAACTTCATAATTCTCTTGGGGATGTATACCCTACAAAGACTCAACTGAAAGCAGCAGTTGGTGGTTTGAAGAAAAGAGTTTCTGTAAGTGGACTTTTAGGAATTTTTGTTTTCAGGAAACCATTCAGTTGACCAAAACTACCCTTGACAGAGCTCTGATGATTCCTCTGTGATGATCCTGTTCTAACAGCTGTGTACAGGTATAGCTTTGAAGTCTCTGCTGTAGTTTAGTTGGCTTATATGTGTCAGCTACATCTGGGGTGTAACAGTATGAATAAAGTCACGGAACCCTTTTTGTTCTTGATAATTCTGCAATTGTCTTTGGCAAAGAATTTTTCCTTGCAATGTTTTCTTTGCCAAAATGTCAATATTCTTGTATGCACTCTTTCATCTGTAAGGTAAAACTGTTGGCCTGTACCTGATAGGTAAATTGGGTTCCAGTAAGGTGGCTTTAAGTTTACTGTTCACATCCTATTAATTTCAAATCCACACTAGGAGGATACAAAAGTACTATGCTGAGAATGGGTTGTCTCCTTTGGTCTGCCAATTTATAAACAGTTCCTGGGTAATTATGAATACTTGTACAAACTTTTAAGAAGGACACATTTGACAGTGTCCCATTGAGTCATTTGAGGCATCCTATTATATGAGTGAGTCAAAGCAGAAATTTTATTTGCTTTGTTTCTGGTATACGCTTTGAAGGATTGGTCTGTGACGTGTAACATCCCACATCTGACTTTACAGTTCCTCTGCCATGTCTGTTTCCCAGATAGGTTTTGTCATTGTGGGATTGCATAATTTACTTTGAAAGAGGAACATGCTGTTTCCAAATTCTCCTTGCATCTCCAGTTAAGTTTGTGGCATCTTTCATTCTGTTCCAGTGGATATTGAGGCAACACTCCAGCAGCCAGGTAGCCAGCGTGGTTCATTGAGACTCAGTCTCCCCATTCAGTAGTGGACTTGGGCTGTGCTGGTAATCCACAGACCTCACACACATTCCTTGCAGTGGTGGTTGTGGAGGGCTGGAGGTGCTGCCTCACTCCTCAACAGCATGGAGGAGAGGGATATAGGTGTGGCAGAAAAACTGATGGCCAGCTAGAGACACACAGAAGGGAGGTGTCCAAGTATTCTATGAAGAAGAGATCCCTGTGCCCTTTGGATTCCCACTGCAGTTGTTTAGCTGAAGCATTTAGTGGTGTGGTGGGGGATAGAAGGGGAAGCTCCAGCTGGTAAAGGTGTGCTTTATTAGAAGAAATTGTCTAGGGCTATAGAAATCACAGCCAGCTCTGAATTTCTCCTAATTGTATGCATATTGGAAAAGTTATGGAGGCTGGGAAAACACGTATGGATGCTTCATTTTGGGGTTATCCATCTAGCAGAGCAGTGACCTCAGGCATACAGTTCACAAAATTAAATCTTTATAAAGCAAGAAGCTCATTTAGGGTCTGCTGCTGTTTTAGGCCTGAAAAGTTTGTCTTCAAGCTGCTTGCTCTAACAAATAGAAAAATAGTAAACTATTTTGGACTGTTGACTTATTTTCTTTAGACTACTAAGAGGCTGTAAGGTGGCAAGGAAACCAAAGTTAACCATTGTTTGGCAGAGACCATCTCTCTTCCTCAGGTGAGAGAGGGCAGCAGGAGCCTCTCTGTTTTCTACCTCCCAGAGGGAAACAAGGCACTTTGTCTCCACTTCTATTTCTGCTCATGTCTTTGCCTCTGGAGTTCTCCACCTTGGTTTTGATCCTGACTTCTTGGGAATGTAGTTCTGGTACTTTTTGTTAAAGGATGTCACCCAAGGTGAAGCATGCCAGTTGCAACAGCTACTGTAGGTGGTGACTGAATTCAGAAGTGGCCAGACATGGCTGTCACCTGCAGGACACTCAGGGTGGAGGAAGCCAGCTGGCTTGATCCTGAAATGCAGGAACGCAGCTGCAAGGAGAACCCACTCGTGCGCACCAAGGAAACACAGACTATCCCACTAGGCAGATGAGGTTTTTTTCTGCAACCAAGTCTTCTCTTCACTGAGGTCAGAAATAGGAGGTGCAGAGGAGCAGTACATGGCCAAGGATGGAGGTCTGCTGCCTTCACTCTGAAGGAAGTCAAGAAGGGTAATGAATCCAGTCCTTGATTCAGCGGACCAAGCCTAACTGGGGCCTGGAGTAATGCTCTGCCTGTGGATTCTCCCTACTGATGATCATGTTCTTGGCCAGGTTCCAGGGTTCCTAAGCTGCTTAGGAAATACTACAGGGCTCAGATATTAAGGCTGGAGTTGGTCAGGTAAATCCTTTAAGCTGAGCATAGAAGCCTAGGGAAGGAATGCTTAGTTGAGTCAGAAAAGCTGTCTGGGGGCTGTAACTGGTTTTGTTATGGGAAAAAGTTCTGGCAACAGAAAGACTTTAACTGGGGTTAAAAGCACAAATACAAGGGAGGGCTTAAATTTTTTTTCCTGGATACTGAAGACTAAGAACCACAAGAGGAAATCAATGGACTAATCAGAGTACAGGCAGTGGAGAAGGGCTGAATAGAGAACATGGTACAGGTTCACTTTGCACCAAATGGAAGAAGCTGGTTATACTTGGAATGAGGAAACTAAAGTTCCCAGCTGAGGGGGAAAAAATGCACAGAATCTGCCAAAATCCCATGTGTGTTAGGAACACTTCTTATTTCAAAAAATGCTTGATTTCCTTCATGGAAGAGGAACCAGCTGACAACAAAAGAATGGAAGTTAATTCCAGTGAATGCAGTCATGAAACATTTCCTGAGGAGAGCTCAGTGTCATAGGAGCAGGTGGGGAAAACAGCAGAATCAGATATCTGAATAAGATATTAAATGTAAGTATCTGGTTACTCAGATACTTGGGTGTCTAAATTCTTGCTGTTTTAACATGCTGATAAAGAGCTGCTTTTGCAGTCAGACTTTTTTTCCAACAGTGCATGCTTTTTGTATGTTGACAGTAGGCCTGAATACATGTGCTTGCACCATGTTTTTAGAGTATCTGGGCAGGTTTTTGCTGTTATTACACTGCCTTAAGGATGCCCAGCAGTAATCAAAAGGGAAAGGAAATTTTTGTTGATAAAATGCGAACGGCAAGATGCACCAGGAAAAAAACCAAGTCACAGCACCTTATTGAACACAAGTTTGAAAAAGTCAAATAAAAGACATTGCTGTGTTTAACATGGTCCTTGGGAAGCACAGCCCAGGAGAAGGAAATTAAATGGGGAAAAGACATTCAAGCAATGCCAGGAAGACTGTATGAAGGGAGCAATAAGCCAGCCTTGAGTCATTAAGCTGCAGAGCAGAAGTAGGCAACTGAACAGGGGACAAATATAAGGAAGGATATGTCATCACCTTTCCAGACAATCTGTGTTAGAGAGGTAATCACCCCTCTGCTGGCAGCATGGTCAGAAGTGAGGCAGCAGTGATCCACTGGGCAGTGTAATTCTGTAGTCTAGCATTGCTTCTGCACTCAGACAAAGGGCTGAAGAGTCTGAAACATGTGGCATGAGTCCTGAATAAATTTGAGTTTTCAGTGGAGATATAAAAGATTTTGGCATAGATATTGTAGTCAGATCAATTCAAGAAATTCCTTCAGGGGAGTCACTGCCAAAACCTATTTATTATTATTCTATTTACATGCTTCAAAGGAACTTATAAAGTCACAGTTCTGTATGAATCATAGTGGGTTATGAGTAAAAGCTCAACTGAAGACAGTCATGGTCTTAAGACAATTATTATGGAGGAGATAGACTAAAAGCTGAAGGAATTTAAAAAATGAAATATCATGATTCATCTATTCCAGCTTTCCTTTCTTGCTCCTGGATGTTCTGTGGTGCTAAATGGTAAATTCAAAATACCTGGTCATATTAATAGATAAGATGTCTGACTGTGTGAACACTGTAACTCTGCTTGGCTTAGTCTGTGGAGATCTTTATACAGAAAGTCTCCTGTTGAACTTGGGTGCATTCAACTCAGTGTAGTGACACCTCCAAGACTGCTGTATAATCAGTTTGCTCTTGTGGAACTTTTTGGCCCAGGCTGAATGCCATGCTACCTAAGAGAAGGCTTAAAATACAGAATATGGCATCAAATAAGTGTCCTCTGACATCTCAGTAGAAAAAGAGCTTTAGACCTCACTTGGTACCTCTTCATCAGAGCATTGTCATCTTTTCAGAGAATGTTGTCTGCCTGTGCTTTTCCAAGTGTGGGGTATGTCCTGTTAAAGCAGGTGTCATCTGGAGTGAGTTGCCCTTTTCCTTGAGGAAAGGGAGTTCCAATGCATTGCCATACCTTGGCAAGCTGATCGTCATTCTAACTCTCACTTCTGTACCTCAAAGGTGCTTATTTAAAATACTGTGTGAGTTGTGGGATAAACAGATCGACAGTTTAATGGCTCTGATGTGTGCAGTGATCTTCATACATACTTAACATGGAAAGGCTAAAAAAAAGAGACATGTTAAATTTGTTCTTGAGTTTTTCATTGGGAATCAGTGAAGAGGATTATAAAGTCTCACCGAGCAAGAGTGACAAGAGCTTGCTTTCTCCAGGCAAGGAAATGAGTACTCTCAATTATATGATGATATTCAAATGATTAAATAGCATGCACAGTTGTCTCACTCTTCTTAGCAGATGAGAGAAAGGCTGTGGATAGTTAAAAAACCTGTCAGGATGGCTGGGCTCAGAGTGTGGTGCTGAAAGGAGTTAGATCCAGCTGGTGCCCAGTCACACATGGTGTTCCCCAGGACTCAGCGCTGGGGCCAGCCTTGTTTCATAC
Organism: Passer domesticus; assembly: GCF_036417665.1. NCBI lineage: Eukaryota > Metazoa > Chordata > Aves > Passeriformes > Passeridae > Passer > Passer domesticus. The sequence goes on along the minus strand of NC_087476.1, from coordinate 114,994,888 downwards.
CTTTATCAATGATCTGGAAGAGGGAATTGACTGCACCCTCAGCCAGTTTGACACCAAGCTGGGTGGGAATGTTCATCTGCTGGGGGTAGGAAGTCTCTACAAAGGGATCTGGACAGGTTGGATTGCTGGGCTGAGGCCAGCTGTATGGATTCAATAAGGTGAAGTGCCAGTCCTGCATTTGGGTCACAACAACCCCAGGCATCACTACAGGCTGGGGGCAGAGTGACTGGAAAGCTGCCTGGTGAAAGAGGACCTGGGAATGCTGATGGATAGTGGCTGAATGTGAGCTGGCAGCATGCCCAGGTGGCCAAGAAAGCCGATGGCATCCTGGCCTCTGTCAGGAAGAGTGTGGCCAGCAGGACCAGGGCAGTGATTGTGCCCCTGTACTTGGCACTGGGGAGGCCACACCTCAAGTCCTGTGTTCAGTTCTGAACCTGTCTCTAGTTGAAATACACTGATGTGCTGGAGAGACACCAGAGAAGGCCAATGGAGCTGGGGAAGGGTCTGGAGCACAAACTGATGAGGAGCAGCTGGGGGTGCATAACCTGGAGAAAAATAGGCTCAAGGGAAACCTTACTGTTCTCTAGAATTACCTGAAAAAGAGGCTGTAGCCAGGCAGGGGTCAGTCTCTTCCTAGCACAGGACAAGAGGAAATGGCCTCAAATTGCACCAGAAAGGTTTAGATTGGACAAATTTCTTTCATGGAATGGGTTGTCAAGCCCTGGAACAGATTACCCAGCGAGGTGGTTGAGTCACCATCCCTGGAGGTATTTCAAACATCTGTGGATGTGGCACTCAGAGCCATGGTTTAGTGGTGGACTTGGCAGTGCTGGATTAATAGTTGGACTTGATGATCTTAGAGACCTTTCCCAACCTAAACAATTCTATGATTCTGTAGTTGTAATTAGTCAGTCCTAACTGTTTGGAAACTTTTTGTGTTGTGAGGAGCACTTGTAGGAGTTTGCATTATCAGTGCACCAGGAACAATTTGCTGAAATAATTTGTGAAGAATTTTATTGAATAGGAAGCTTACAGGAAAAATGTCATCTTCTCACCAGAACATAAATTCAAGGTTAAAAAAAAAAGTTATATCATTCATTTATCCTAGTTTATCTAGATTGTCAGAATTTGTATAATTTATAGTTTTTACAATGGAGTAAACAACTATTGTTGTGTTGTAATTTTTGAAGTTCAATATTAGTAATGCTGTATGGCAGAATGTCAATGAGTAATTTACAAAATGTTTTTCTTTTTTTCCAGTGTAGGAGTTCCACATTTTAAATCAAGTTTACCTTATGCTGTGTCTGTTTTTCCCATGTTTTCCATGTCACGTATAAAAAGTAGAAGAGGCCCATCAGCTTGCTGAGGTGTATTCTGAGTGTCCCAATGTAACATGTCTCAATTGCATAAATGGATTTTGTAATCTTTTGCTCTGTAGCTTGCACAATGTGGATTAAGTTAATTATTTATAGCTTGTCAGGGCACCTTTTGAAGTGTCCTGTGCAGTGCAGGAGATGTTGTATTGCACAGGAAATCATCCTACTCTGCCTTGTCAGTCTGGGCAGGGCCAGAAGACTCTTTACTTGATAGCTGAAATAATTTAGTGGTCTTTTTCTTTTCCCCAAAGAATCTATTGTATTTGTCCCATCAAACAATTTTCTTTTATTCACTTTTTATTCTGAAATTTAATTTTTTGGGTCAATTTTCCCTTTTAAAGTGTCTCTGGTCTTCCCATGCCATTTCTCTCTCTAGCCCCTGGTTGTTTCAGCTTGTGTTGGTTGTGTTACCTACATGTCTCTCTCATGGCCCTTCTCAGAAGAGCAGGTGCCCCCAGGCTGGCCAGTTGAGCCCATGTCAAGCTGGAAAGAGCAGCCACTATACTGAGGTAGGGACAGGGGGTCACTGAGGCTCCGTAGAGTGTTGGTCCTTGCTCACCACTATCCTTCATACAACCACTGGATGCCTGGGCTTTTTGCAGGTCCTCTTTTCTTTTCAAGCCTGCTTGTGAGAAGGTTCACTGCATTTGAACTGGTCTGCACCAAGTTTTAGCCTGGTCCTGGGGGCTGGTAATCCCGAGTCCCAGTGCTGGTGTCCTGCTGAAGGCTGTGGAGTGACCAGAGCAGGGTAGGTAGGAGAAGTTCCCTGCTGGTGGCCCGTTAGCCATCCCTGCCTGCCCTCAGTGGGAGCAGAGCCAGGCACTGCCTGCCAGGCCCTTGACCTCCCCTCCCATCCCGCTGCTGACCTCTCCAGCTGACCAGCCCTGGGCTCCTCTCCCTCTCCTCGCCCAATAGGTGCTTTTTGTTAAGTCACTGCTTTCACAAATCAGGCTTTCACAAATAAGCAGACCCTAACCATGAAAACTCTATAATTGTTTTTCCCTTTTGTTCATCCTGAACACCACGTCACCTTTCTGCATCCAAACTTTCCCTGATGTCAATGTCGGGAAGGGATCAGTGGTGATTGTTTTTTTTTCTTACGAGGAATGCTGACATGAAACTGGTCAGGTTAGGAGATCTGGGAAACTCAAAGCATGAGAAACTATAAAAACAAGGGGGTCATCAACAGTCCCCCAAAACTGATGGGTGCTTACTTTTATCTATATGTAATTTTTATGGGTTGTTTTATCGTAAATTTGTTTTTAATGAACCATTCCATTTATATCTTAGAAGACTGAAGCATTACTTAAGAGTCTGTAGTCACTAGAACTCTTTAACCAAATAAGAGATTGCAGACATATTGGAGTTGTGATAAGAGAACATGCTTTGAGCTCTCTAAATTCTCCTGTCCTTGGAAATTCCCTGGATTATGCACTGTGGAATAAGCTACTTTATAGTTGTTTCTTCTTCCAGAAAACAAAACACTCTTCCAGGAAAATTAGTAGTACTTTTGTTATTCTTCAAGCTTATGTTGTTTTTGTGCCTCTCAGGTCAGTGTGGAAAAACAGCCTAATATGTTTACTTTTGCTTAATTGATCTTACTTTGGCTTTGCATCATTTTTTCTGGGCCATCAGTTCTGAGAACTGTAAACAAAGTGAAGATATGTACATGTTTTGTTTTAGTCAACGGGGTATGGGTTCTGGGTCCAGATTCTAGTCTCGGTGAAAACAGTGGAATTATTGAGAAACTAGGTGGAATTATTCAGAAACCATTTGATGCTTATTTAACTTCTCTCCCACTGAATGTAGTGAGAAAAGAGCTCAGCATTGAGCTCTTTTCACCCTTGGTGTCATCACTGTTTGTCCTGCTGTTTGGGCAAGTTGTCTAGCTTTGTAATGAAGTAATTTTCTAAGGTGAAACTAGCTTTTTTATCCACATAGAATTGAGAAGTGTAATGTGCATAACAGGGTGGTTTTCTAAGAGTCTTCCTTTTATAAGGATGGCTTTGTACACATAAAAGGTAGTGACTCCAGTAAGTGGATCAAAGGGGACGTTTGAAGACCAGCTTGGTGAAGGTCTTCATATTGTAATGGGAAAGGCAAGTATAAGAAATGGCAGCAGCCTTTGAAGAACAAAACACAGGTTCTGGAGCAGTGTCTACTGAAAGCCTGTCTACCATCACATTTAGCTGTTTCTAAAGTGATAATCATCACATCTCACTGGCTGCCACCCCTGGGTCTTCTGCTAGTTTGTGGTTCTTCCTCTATTCTGCAGCTCCTCTGCCTAAAGGGGAAGAGGCAGAACAGGGAATAACAAACTGGGGCCTTGCTCCTCCTCTTTGTTCACCATCACTGTAAATGTGGCTGACAGCAATAACTTTGTGAATTAAGCAGATTAAATCAGAACAAGCAAGTACTAGGAACAAATATTTGCTGACCAGTGCACCAGATCAATTCACTGAAATAAGGATCTGACTTTTCTGCTGTGCACAGTTGTGATATGGGATGATGTGATGATGGAAAAAAGAGTATTTCAGATGAGCATGGGAGGTCCTCAGGATATGGGTATTTGGTGTTGATGCTGGAATCCTGTCAGTTTTACTTGTGGTATTTCAGCTCTCAGCACTGGCTGCTGTTTGCATCTTTGTGCTTAACATTCTGTAAGACATAGAATATGCAGGATGTTGAATGTTACAGGCTCTACACTAGTCCCTTCTAAAAGCTATTATCTGCTGCAGTAATTACCACCATAAAAATAGTAAGAAAAGAGCTAGGTCTTTCCTCTGGGCTATCTTAGCCTTTTTTTTTTTTTCCCCCTGAAGCGTCTGTTGTAGATCACAAGCTTTATGACAGAGAAATTAAATTATCTCCCTTGAATCTTAAGTATTCTATTGTGATGATAAACCAAATTATATTTTAGGACCACTGTGCAGCTTCTCTGGGACAGAAATGTTTTTATGTATGTAATCCAGTTAGGATTGGAAGCCTTATGGTCTGCAAGGGGAGATGGATTTGGAGTTCTGAATTCCACTCCACTGTGTTTTTGTTTGTATGGAATAGATTATACTTTGTTCAAGGGAATAACACCTTTTGTTTTTGTGTTGTCTTTAACAAAGTGAGTAGTGTTGGCTCCTTTAACCACTTAACTTGAGTTGCTCTTATAGAGCTGATTTATCTCCTGGAATGATCACTGAAAAAACATTGCAAAGAAATCACAGGTTTATTCAGCAGAAGCCAGACAGGTGTGATTAGACATTCCTCTATTGCTATCAATAGAGATAATATAGCAGGAAACAACTAGCAGTCCATTATCAATTTCTGCAGTCCCAACCTTGTTAACCCTTGGGTCACAACTTCCCTTTGTCTGGGAAAAGAAACTTTGAGAATTTCTACATACACACGTCTTTATCTTGCTCTTTTGCCTTTTTTCTCAAGTATTTTTCTAAGCTGTTTGGTTAAAGCCCATCTTGTCATTTTACTTTAACAAGGTTCTTAATCATGTTTACATCAAGACACATCATCAGCATTCTCCCAAAAGTACAGGTATATCTGTACTCTAGTGAGGTGTCTTCATTAGTCATGCTGGCTATTTTATTGCAACAGCCTGTAATTATTTTGTCTGTAAATATCAAAACCTCACAGTGCCTACTTGAATGATGCAAAGTAGCCTCCTGCCAACCCATGGAAACTATCAGCTCTACCTTTTGTAGTCATATATAATAATATTGGATATAAAATGACAGTGGGGGAAGCCTTTTTTATTAGAAAAGGAAGCCACTCCAGTTCAGAAGGTAGATGAAAACTTTGTGGTTTCTGTCATCAGGTGGTATAAAGGGCAATCATGGTAAAGGATCAGAAATAGTTGAGATCTGCATGTTCATCATGTGAGTATTTGAAGAAGCACAATGGAAGTAATATGTTTATCTCTCTTTTAACTGTTTTCCAATAGAATTCTTGAAAAGTGGAAGTAAGTTGTTCTTCATGAATTAGAAAACTTCAGGAATGATGGTATAGGACTTCTGTTAAGTGCCCTAAATGTTCATACTTGGGCATATTGCTGAAAACAACAAGTCTGACTGAGGTATTTCTGTTTGAAAATAATCCAGGCAATTAAAAATATATCTTCTGAGTAGTCAAGGATTCAAAGATAAATTTTAGATATGCAACATTACAGGCTTTCTATGTTCAATCAACTTGCTCCCCTGACTGTTCTTAATAAACTGAATTTGACACGATGAAGGCTCTTTTACTTCAAGTTGAGACTGTAGGATATCAGGAACATGACTTGAGAAAATCTGTCTTGTGGACACTAGGTAGGATTGGAGGGGAAACACAGGACTTGAAGTAATTTAAGTTTCAACTTCTGCAATATGTGCTTAAGATATTACCCACTTTGTAGGCTCTTCAATTTTCAGTTTTAAGCAGTTCATCTTTTTTTCATGCACTGCTTCTCTTGGCAGGACATTCCTCAATGTTACTGCTATAATGTGTATGGCTTTTCTAATTTTCACCTTAAATGATGCATGCTGGGTTTATAGCAACTGCTCTTGAGCCAGAACTGTCTTTTTCTTTCCTGCCTGATGTTTATGGTCTGTTACTATTTCTTAGTGGAAAATTATTTAGAATGAATTTGTTTTGAAGAGAAATCAAGAGGGTCTGGGGGATAGCAGCTGACCATGATGGCTGCAGTTTGAGACAACTGGCCTGTTTCAGTGATGGTGATGGCATCTGCTCTCCTGCACTCTGGTAACAACAAAACTCTTCTGAAAGTCTCTGTGGAATTGCCTTGCCACACTTGTTCAGTCTAGGCAGGCCATCTTAATGGTGGAACTAGAAGGAAATCACAGTGCAAGGTACTAAGTGCAGGTCTCTGTTTAGGCAGGGTCTGTGGAGAGAGGCAGCCTTTTCTTAGACAGACTTACATAGCTGGGGGATGCTTACAAGCTTTTGGCATACAAATCCCTCCTAGATAGAGCAGTCAAATGTTTGGTTGATTCAGGAAAACCTTTTTTGGTTCTTTGTCAGCAGAAGCAGCTGTGGAGGATTTCTTTGTTTTCAAATGAAGTGCCCATCAAAATACTGCATTTGGAAATGAGAAAAGAATTACCAGTGAGATTCACAGAGAAGCCAGAGGATTTGTGCAGATGCCCAGGCAGGTTCAGGACAGTATATGAAATAGAAATTTACTTCATATAGCTGGTATCAGAGTTTTGACAAGGAACCACATGCTAGACTGCATCCAGTGAAAAGAAGACAAGAGAAAACTAGGTATTGCCATCTCCCAGAAAAAATTAATTCATACCTTCACAGGGGCAGAACAAGACAAGCAAGGCAGACTTCTGTGTAGAGACTGTCTCCTGTGAAGAAAAGCAGTGGAAAGTTAGCCATGCATAGGTATGGTATGGGAACTAGTTTTCACCTAGTTAATCTGGCCCAGAAGCTCCTACTTACCTGTGCAGGGATCTTGGAATATAATGGGATTTATGAAATGCCAGCAAGGCAGTGCTTTAGCAGCTGTTCAGAAGAATGAAGAGCTTTGTGTGGTTCTTGCAGCTGCTTCCCTGCCCTTTCTTCCTTGGAACACCCACAGGAGATAATGCTTCCATCCTGTGACAGGGGCAACAGGCAGTCTCTGAGAGTGAACTCTGCCTCCTTCTGGGACAGAGAGATAATGTTTAAATACAAAAGATGCTTCTAAAATGTCAGCAGATGAAGAGAAAGAAAGATGAAGAAGAATATATGATTTTACTGAGTTAGATTATCAGGATAAGTATAGGAAATTTCTCTCACATGGTACCTGGAAGCAGGTAAAAAACAAATGATAGGTATCAAGTTTGGTGCTGCTGAAGAGAAGGAACACACATTAACAAGCCTGCTAGAAAAGAAGTTGCTTTTCAGGTCAGATATCTGAAACATCCTTTGTTTGGCCCACTGGAAATAGGCAATGGAAGAAACACTGAATAAATTGAAATAAATCATGCTCTGCTAGTTATTGTGATGAATAGTGACAACCAGGACTCTTCAACAGAAGGCTGCATTGGCTAACAACCTTGCTCATTTCTTGCTCTCGTAGGAGAACAGGTGGTAGGACAAAGAAAAGAGCTATAATTAAACTCCACCCATCTTCAAAAGCAGGTGAAGAGATCATAATTCATGCAATAAATCTGGATAATTAGACAATATTTGTACAATTAGAAGCTGAACACTGAATGATTAGTGATTCATGAATAATGAGCTAGTATCCACTCACAAACCACAATGGGGAAATCAGATTTATATTTGCTTTGTAATGATGATCTTTCTCAAAAGTCTATCTGTAACCAGAAAGGAATTTAGACCCCTCACAGGAAAGTGCATGAACATAATTTCATTTTTTAATTTCTGAGAAATGCCTTTGAAAAAATGCACAGTGCCTTACTTTCATAATCATATGGCAATATTATGTGGAGATTTTTGGGGGGTTTTGTGTTTGGTTGGGGTTTTTTTGGGGTGTTTTGTTATTGTAGAGTATTAACTTTACTGTCTGTATTAGGATCTCCAATGGTTTTGTTTCTTTGAGCTCTTTTTGGAGACTTGGGAAATAAAAAATGAATGTCTCTATCCAGTAAGATAAAAGGTCCACTTCTTTCAGGAACCTGTCTTCCCCAGTGGCTGATAGGTGATGCCAAAGAGAAGAGCAAATGTCCCCAGGCAACACACTCTGTCTTTACACTCAATTTATAATCATCACTCTGTGATGTTTTGGGTTTTTTTAAACTCATACAGAGAACACGCAGAACAAAAGCCACAACACCAATAGCTAAGGCTCTAAAAAGGGATTTTTAAGAAGTCAGAGATGGTGTGCACAGCTCTAATAAACCTGTGTGCCCTCATGGCTGACCCTGATAGCAGCAGGTGGAGACCTCTTGAGATCTCTGAAGAGAGTCTGGTGTGTGTTCCCACAAAGAACAGAAACAGGTTTTTTCCACTTCGGGGGGAAGATGCTGTCCAAAATGGTTTAGGAGCAGTGGCTCCAGAGGGGCAGTGGGCACACCGAGTGAGTGTGCAGACACTGGGAGCTTGATACAGGGGTTACTGCATTAAAGCACTGACTTGGGACTCTGTTCTCTTTTGTATTTGCTTTAAAAATTGCTCCCCATAAATCCCTTCATAGAATTCTCTTCAGAGTCACCTGTACTTTCTTCTTTCCTGTTACCTGGAAAGAGGAATGTGAGAACAGAGCAACAAATCTCATTTCTGTTTGTTTTACATCTCCTTTATTACCCCTGGCATTGTTTCCTCGTTGTACTTTCATCCATTGACCTAATTCTGGCAGTTAACTCCTGGCAGGAATAGTGTTTCCATAAATTTCATTGTATTTATTGAGCTACACATGTGATCATCTGCAGAACAGATGATCATTATTATTATTATGATTACAATAGCCAGGTCTGCAGGATTAACCAGTCAGAATGAGGAAAGTCAGCTGCTTTAAAAATAATTATATATATATTCTTGACTAATATAAACTGCTTTCCGAGCTCTTTAGTGAGTGAATGAGACTGCGAGGAATTTTGAACTTCTAAAACATTCCCATCTCAGAGTTATTAATGGGCAAAGGGATGATTTCTAAAAATGGGAAACCTGCTAGACTTTCTCTGCATGGTAAGTCAGAATTACTTTGTCTAATAATGAATTTTTGTTTGATTTTGTTTTGTTTGATAGGAAACCTCTATTTTAGCTCACTTAAGGGAGTTCTGTGTTGAGAGTTGAGGATTTTGTGAGTTGGCTTTTTTAGCTTTCACTTTCTTTTCTCTGATTTCTCGTAATCCTCTGTTCTGTTTCAGAATAGATAGGATTTCAAAAAATGGACAAGAGATTTCAACAGCACACGTTCTCATGCTCCAGAGTTATTTAGAGCACTAGGAAAGTTCCTGTTCTGTATGTCTTGGTTCTCTGCCTTTGAAATGGGTATAGTAACAGTCTGTCCCATCAGGGTGATGAGAGAATGAGTTTGGTGCTGTGTGACCAGACACTGTTGAGATGAGGTCTGAAGTTTTAAATTACCATGTAATCTACAAATAGAGATCATGAGCATGGTTGTATTTGTCTTTAATTTTGTCTTAGGTATATAGTAGGTTGATGAATCAAATTCCTATGATGGAATATCATCAGGTGCTGTTTACTGATTTAGCAGAAAGCAATAGTTTACCTATAATGTTATCACCTAGGCTAGGCAGGAATTTGAGTATGGGCTTCCTTTAAAAAGTGATGATATGACTGGAAATGTTCTTTAAACCTAAGAACTGCATCATGCATTATGGAAAACACAATTAGGTAACTAAACAAGTTTGTTTTTGGTGTTAATGCTGTAATGGCTAGTTGCTTTAAGATTGCTGTAATAACACATTACTTGTGGTTGGTTATGAGTAACGATTGTTATTTGAAATATTACAAAACTACTAATGAATAGTAACCTTGTGTACACTAATTTTGAGATTGAAGCTTGCTACGTGAGGGTAGTGCTTGTGTAAATTTTGCACAGAAATACCAAGCAACAGGGCTTAAGATTACTTGGAGAAAAGTGTATTTTCTAGTACTCTGACATTGCAAAGTGGGAGGTGCCAGACAATAGGTGTCAGCACTGGTTCAGCTATGCACAACTTCACTGAAAACATAGATTAAGGCAGCTGGTTTTAAGCACACATTTGCTGTGAACTCTACTTTCAGCAAATTGAAATGCCTGTAGAGAAGGTTGAATGGTGATTGACATTAGTTATGAAATAGCTTTTCTAGGGTATAGACTGAGAAACAAAATAGATGAGACAAAAGATAAAAGCTGGTAAAAATAATGTATTTTCTTCACTGCGAAATGTTTCTGTAATACTGAAGGAAAGACTGTTTCTGAAAATTTCAATTTAATTAGGCCTTGTTATCTTATTAATTATTCAGAGATTCCTGAGAAGAAGACTTTGATATAGTGCTTTCCTAGGTATTTAAAGAAATAATTAAAAAGCCAAATCAAAAAATAACTGAAACTGAAGAAGGAAAGCAAAATCACAAGAATCAGAATGGAGCAGACAGGATAAGGTACAGTGATAGGAAACTTCCATGAGACTTTGGAACTGTGCTGCTTTGTGGTGGAATTTTAAACTGCAAGTAGCTGTTTAGAGATCTTGTTCATTAAACCAATGCCTGTCCTATGGATTCTGCCATCACGTGGATGATTCTGCCAACAGCTCTGGAAGAAATAAACAGGAAGACTTCACACAAAATGTGTGGTTGTGCAATGGAGAAACCAGAAGAAACCACCACCAGGGAAATGGAAGACAAAAAATCCTTGGTTTTCCTCTGTACTTCACTGGCAACATGTACCTAGGAGCCAGGATGTGAGGATTAAGCCAAAACAGGTAAGACTAAATGCTTTAAGAGACCAGTGTAAACATTATGGTCTAAGAGGTACTGGATCAGAGTGCTAGTTCTCTAGAATTGCTTTTATGTGGACAAACAATGCTTAAATTATGTCCTCCCAGGTAGAGGGTACTGGAGTTTTAAAACTTTGAGGAAAAATAGTGGAAGTCAAGCAGCAGATGTGCACAAATCAAGGAGTTTTAAAATAAGCAGGTGCTGTCATTGGAGACCTTTGTGTGGTGAATGCCAGGTGGATGGCTGTGCACACAACAAGGGAAACATCTTTTTCTTGTCAATATTTGGTGAGGGATAGCTGGGAGAACGCCCCCTCCCTCCCCTGAAGTTTGCATTGCGTTGCAAAACCCCGTGAATTCCTTGCTAGTGGCACACAGCAGTGCCCCAAGCCTGGCAGGATAATCTAAAGGGAACGCAGCTGAATTGTGATCCTCTGCTGTATAAAAGGGGGCGGGTCACTGTGCTGGTTCCAGCTCCTTTTCTGTCATTAGGGCTGCAGAAGCACCAACCACAGGCAGCTGGCACGCCTCTTCATTGCCTCTTATATAATGTGGGGTTTCACAGGGCACCGGTGTGAAAACCAAGTCAAACATTGTGGAGGCAGACTCCACAAGTGTCACTTGTGGTGTGGCTGGTGCTCGCTGTGCTGTGGGGAGCAGGGCTGCTCTCACAAGGCTGATCTGTGGCCCTGTTTGAGTCAAGTTTGGAAGGTGCAGGATGGCTCCCAACGAGGCAGGGGATGAACTTGTTTTCTTTGTGAATGGTAAAAAGGTAAGGAAGATTCCAGCTTTCTGTCCAGCTTGCTCCTGGGTTGTGGCTTGATTACTTACTTTTCTGGCATCTTTTTCTTCCTCTTAAGTATTCTGATAAGAATACATATTCCATGACTTTTAAGTAATAAATTGTGAAAACTACATATTTCTTTGCTAAATGGCTTTTTCTCTTCTTTGAGTTTACCTTGTGAATTATTCAAAGGATAATACACATAATATTCCTTTCACATTTTAGATTTGTTGGCAATAATTTACTACAATTCTGACATAACTTTCAAATAAGTGTGCACTGCTAAATACAGGCATTTCTACTAGACATAATTTCAATATTTACAACAGATCTGGAAAATTTAACTTAAATGGAAGCATCCATATATAATTCCACATATAATTCATCAATAAGTAATTCTAACATCTGTTTTTGAAAAGGGATTTAGAAAAATGTTTATTCCCTTTCCATTTAAGAAGCTAGAAGCCTCTTCAGAATGGAAGCCCATTAATGATACTGATTCCTGACAACAACCTGAGAAGTGACTGTGTCTCACAGGAGGCTGGGTGCTCACTGCACATGATGGACACATTTGAACAGCTTGTCCCAGAGCCCCCTTTCCTCAGTTTGGACTTTGCCTGGCTAGCAATGCAGCCTTGCCTCTTCAAAGGCTTGTTGCAAAAGTCAAGGCTGACTCTTTGACCAACTACCAAGTTAATTCTGTTTCTGAGCTCAGCTCAATGCTGCCTTCCCCACCTTCCCCTTGCCTAGACACTTGGGTGAGGGAACTTGTGCCAAAGCAGCTTCCTGCTGGGAAGGGGACAGGCTTGCTTATCCATTGGTGTAAAGCCAAGAGTTTGCAAACCTTCCCTGAGCGCTGCTTAGGGGTGTAAATCAGGTGGTGTACTGGGTTTGGGCTAGACAATTAATTTTTAATCCCTTGAGGGATCACACAATACTCTCAGTTGGTTAAAAAGCTCTGTGCCCTGCCTTACAGACTAGCACAGGTTTACTATCCATTTTGCTTTTTTTTTTCTTTTTCATGGTACTTTAATGTGGATGAGAGTGTAACTACAATTAGGGGTTTTAGTTATGAACTTGTATCCCAAACTGGATTGGAATTAGAACTTTCGGAGGTACTAGTGGATTTGGTATGAATGTTTTGCTTTATTGATATATTAACAGTTTACTGAAGAATGAAGTTTATCTAGTGTGCAGTAAAAGGTAGTCATAGAATTGTTAAATATAATGCTGATGTAGAGCCCAAGCTTGGTTCTGAGGTTTTATAGAGAAGGATGACAACTGAAGCTTTGCTCACACAGACTAGTAGTGCTTCATATGTGTTAATTGACATATCAGCCATTCATTGTTTCTAGAAAGAGATGAAAACTTGGAGCTCCAAGTTAATTGAGTCTGGTAATTGAAATTGTGGCATAGGATGGTCTGTGGATTTTATCTGGTGAATTCTGCTATGGTGGGAACAGGTGGCGCACCATTAACTTGGTGTCTTCTTGCTCTGTGAAGTTTTTGTGAGATGCCTCCTTTGTGAACCTCAATACATAGAGGGTGAACTTGGAGCTCTTTAGTTCTTGCATTAGGAGGTTACCACAGATGTGTTGGGCAATCCAGACCCTGATACAAGCCAAGTGTCCTGTCTTGTTTGATTTTTTTTTTTTTCCTGGTATGCTCTAATGAAAGAAAATTGTAGATCTGGTGCCAGATCAGCTGAGGTTCAAAACCAATAGGCCTCTCATGGTAGGTATGAAGAGTTTCTAAACAAATTCCTGCATGTAGTTACAAGTGGTGCTTCAGCTGGTGCTCAGTTATTACAAGAGCACTGCTCTGTGTAAATTGTTAGAAAAGTCCTTCTTCCTGGAGAAAACTTTTTGCTAATATGAAAATGTCTGTTAGTCAAAGTCCAGAGCTGGCCTTGTGGCACTTTCTTTTGTGCATGTTGGGCGAGACAGAAAAGGGGAGAAATGGCAGCCTAGGCCCTGAAGGCTATCAGCAGAAAAGAACCTGCTCATTTTGGATCTTCTGCCTGTCCTTGCTGTGTCCTGCAGGTAATAAACCTGCTGTCAGTGACACTGGCCTTGTTGCATTTCAGCAATTTTTATGGAACTGCTGTTCTTGTTTACAGAAGCCTGACTGTGTGCGTGTGTAAAGGGGTTTATCACAGTGTGATTTTGGCAGCTTGGCTGAAAAAAAAACAAACCAAAACACCAAGGGATGATTAATATTACCAACTGTACCAACTTATTTGAATGTCAAAGCTCTGTTAGCATCTTTTCCCACTGCCCCATGGAGCAAGCAGTTCTAGTAAAAGAGCATGTTTCATTTGTTCTACCCAGAGCCTCCAGTGGCTTTTTTTTTCTATTCCTTTATTTGTGTGTGTTGCTAAAGTGGCTCAAGTTACAACCCTACCAAATGCAGGTTAAAGAGACAGAATTGGACTCATGGGGCACTCTGATCTGTGGCAGTGTATGTGGAGTTTGTTGGGACATTGCTGCACACCAAAGGTGATGTGATGGAAGGAGTGGTAGGAAGTGCCTGGAAATGCAATTCTGCTGGAACAAGGGGAAGTGGAGAGGCAGGCATTAATATCTTCTCAATGGTGACCAGTGGCAGGGCCTGAGGAAACAGCATCCATCAGGGGAGGTTATGAAAAGGTTTTTCACCCAGAGGGTGGGTGGGCACTGGAACAGACGGTCCCCAGGGTAATGGTCACAGCACCAAGTCTGACAGACTTCAGGAAGTATTTGGACAATGCACCTGTTGGGATTCTTGGGGTGTCCTGTGCAGGCCCAGGAGTTGAGCTTTGATGGTTTTAGTGGGTCTCTTCCAAGTCAGTATATTGTATGATTCTAAGTTAGGATATGGCTCTGTCCATCTGGGATCCTGACTAAACATTCCAGTTGATTCACTGGTAACATGGCCAGTGGGAAAAGTCACTGATGTGTGAGTCCATGACAGCTGGACATTGCAAATGGGCTGCTGACATTCTGTCACTGTACAAAACCAGGTGATAAGAGGTGGTTTGTGAGACAGGGACATGGATTGCAGCAAATTCTTCTCTCTCACATTAGCCCAGTCTGCACTGTTAAGGAAAAGTCTCCTTGGAGCAGCTGAGCATACTTTACATTCAGGACTGTTTATTTCACTGGGCATATAGCTTGGCACACTACTGACTCAAAGTTATCTTAGTAGTCTGCCTAGATAGAATGCAAATCAGCATGTTCAATTTAAAGCTAATAGAGGCAATTTTTTTCCTTGGCTGACAGACAAATCTTTCTCATGCATATGTAGCATGTAATTTCAGTTTAAACACATGGAGTCAATATTTCTATTTCTATTCTGAATGCTAAGGGAGGATCTATGCTGGAAGCCACATTAGGCCTCTTATCACTTCCAAAGTCTGTGAGTATTTGATTGCTGATGGGACCAGCTAAAATACAGGATTTTTCTGAGCTTTGTGAACCTCTAGGTTCTGCATAAACAGTGACTTAGGAGCTTTCAGTGTGCTGGCTTAAAGCAGAACAAAGTGTTCTCATGACCAGTAGCAAATTTACATTGTGCAATTATATTCAGTTGGTTCATCTGTGTTCTAATCCTTTTTCCTAATAAATTAGAAATCTCTCATTGTCTTCAGGAATGACACATTCACAGATTTTAAGGTCTAGGGGACCTTTACATGTGACTGATATGACTTGCTGTGTGGGAATCTGGTTAAAACCTTTCACTTTCTCTTCTTGCAACTTAATCAGTGACCAGGGATTAGTGATTGAATGGGAGCTTGTCCTTCAGGAAAGCACCTGCTTCTCATTTATAGATCCCAACTGATGGAAAGTTTAGCACATTGTTTGGTAAAATGGGAAAGTTTGTTTTCACTTTCCTTGTGTTCCTCTATTTACTTGTTCAACTACTGTTCCCTTAAACTGAAAAACCTCTAACTTTCTGGGAATAATAATTTAAATATGATGCTTTGTGTTGTAAAGGCAAAGTTATCTGAATTAAGGAGAGGCAGGTAGAGAAGCTGGAAACAAAATATTTCTTGAGATTGAAGTTTTGTACGTGAAATTATGGGGAAGTTAGCTCAAAATTGTTCTGGACTAGTCCGTGCTCTTTAAAGGTGTAAAACTGCTTCAGAACCTGCTTCTAGTGGTACTTAAAAGCACACAGAACTTCAGGACCAGGCTAGGCTCCCTGCTGAGGTGGATCTGAGTATTTAAAATTCCTAGAATCAGTAGGCAAACAGACATGCAGTACAAACACAGCAGTACAGAGTAAATTTGTTGAGAGTCATTTGACTGTCTGTGCCAACCTAACATTTTCAACAATGTTTCTTTCTGCATTTGATTAATAATTAAGCTGCCAAATGCAGTAAAATCCAGTTTTAAATTGTCAAAATATAGCTGTCAATCTGATACACCTGCAATATGACATTTAATTAAAAGAAACCAAAATAAAACAAATTACCAAGCACTAAAGACTTGCCAAAGGGAACTATTTATTTAACTGCAGTATCGAAGTTGTTTGATCCTACAACCACAGAAGGCAATGGATGGAATTCCATTCCTTTCTGTGCAAGGACACTGGGGGAGGTGAGCAGGAACTGTGGTATTGAGCTGTGAATTATATTGTACTGGGCATCAGACAAGACGTGTTATCCCCACCCACAGGGGTTTAAAATATTTTAAGAACAAATCACAGCAGGAGATTGCAACAAACCACTGGACGAATGATATGTTGGAGGACAAGCCAGCATTAACAACAATGAGCAAAAGGCAAGAACAGCAAAAAATTCTTACTCTGTGGCCAGCAAGAGAGACTCATCAGCAAGCATCCTCCCACCAGGGATCTGAAGTGAAGAGAAATGACTCCTGGATCTCTGATGTGTGAAATTTGTGTTAATCCAGAATATTCTCCAAACTCTTACCCATCTCTTCCCCCAGATGCCTAGTCTCTGCCAGAATTGCAGATATACAGCTCCATGGAGTAGTTTGAAGTGGCTGAAGTAGCAATCCATACTCTGTTGGATGGAACAGAGTAAGGGTGTGGATTGTCTGGGACATGGTGGGAGACACTTTCTGATAAAGTTCAGCAAAGCTTCAGCTTTGGGACTTCACACATTCTTGCATCACTAAAAGTACATAGAGATGAGTGCTTAAATGAAAAATGAAGGATTAGGCCTGTCTTTTAGTTCCTGCTTCCTGAAAAGAAGCCAGTGGGCCAAACTATTAATTGCTTGGTTTGAGTACATAACCGAGCACTTCTTGGACTCTTTCAAGAAAAACTCTTGAGATGTTTTCTTTGATATAAGCACAGAATAGTCTTTAACTGCTCTAAAGTTTCTTCTCTGTGTTTGGCTATCTTGGAAGCTGCTTTGGGAGGGTTTGCAATGGCCATTGGCACTGACACATGGAAGAAACTCAGTGTGACAGTGGGAGTTGCTGGGGCTGGCTCTTTGCCTGTGGAATGGCTCTGAAAGGCCATTTGTCCACTCAGTCACAAAGATGGTTGGAATTTCCTTCCTATGTGTGTCTGTTTGCCAAGGTGCTGCAGAGGGATGTATGGGCTTACTCTGAACCAGATGGTCATGGAAGAGCCACTGCATGTTTTTATTTCTATGTGTCCAGGAGGTGAGGGAACATGGGCACTCTGCCCTGAATAGCAGCAGTGGGTGCTGCATGATCTGCAATATGACATTCCCAAACTAGAATGGACCCTTTTTTTCCTGTAGATCATCCCCAGTGAAGGAATGAGATGTGCAAAACACATCTGGTTGTGTTTTGTAGCAGCAATTTTATTAGTTAATTCTAAAAGAGTGAGCTCAAAAAGGAAGTATGAACCTTGTCTCTTTAGGATAACCATGTCACGTGTCATGGTGAAGCAGGATAGAGGTTGTGAAAGTCTCTTATCAGTGAAAAAAAGAAAGTAAAAAAAAATACTTGAACAAGTGACCCCTGTTTCAATTTGCCCTTCAAACTGGGAGTGATTAATTTAAATAAACTGTAGCTATTGTACTTAGGACTTGCATAAAATAAGAGCCAAGAACATGATTATATTCTGGCACACAGTGAATTTGGAAAAGTTTCTTGACACTTTATTAATAACAGAAAAGGGGGAAGACAAGTGGCAAGGGCAGAACTTAAGTTTCTGACCACTGGGCAGAGGTTAAAATAAAATGCTTTATGTCTAATGGATAACTTCTAATAGTGTGATTTATTAATAGGGTGGAGGTGGCTCAAAATATGCAGCAAAAATTTTTCCTTTCTTAGAATTTCATATTCCCACATTTAGGATAGCTACTACTGTAATACTGATTGATTTAATGTTATAAGGGAAGAAGGAGAAACTTCACAGGATTGGTACTTGCTGTCCATCCTGCTGCACCTGTGTTGTCACATTACAATTTCCACCGTAGGGGTTTTTTCTCTGCAAAACCTGTTACTGATGCTCTTTCTGTAATTCTGTTTAGCTGTTCATTTTCTCTGTCTCTTCCAACAGTAAAATAAAGGACAAAGTTCAGTTATTCAGGGTCGATAAAGATGAGACACCATTTGGGACGTGTCAGGAACCAAAGATTTGAGTACAAAACACAGTTCTTTCTCTTCTCGCTACAGTTTGCCATTTTTGATGAAGGGTTTTTTAGATTTGCTTCAGTGTGGCATGACTGAAAAACTCGGATGTATGTAATGCATATACTTCCCTCTGACACAATAAATTCAAGGAAATGTTGTGTCTGGATACATGACCAGCATTGCTGAAATAATCTGTGATTTTTGCTTCCTGCTTTAGGAAAGAAGTTGCAGAAAGATCAAACTTTCCCCTTGCAACTAACTTATCTGTGCTGTAAAACATTTTGTGTTTATCAATATCTTTCCCTTCTTGCAGGTGGTGGAAAAAGATGTGGATCCAGAAACAACCCTGCTAACTTATCTGAGAAGAAAATGTATCCAGTGCCAGAAAAAAACTGCAGAAGGCTTTAAATGCCTACAGCATTTCATAATTGTTTACTGTTCTGTCACTTCAGTACTGGGCAGAGCTTTTGCACAGAGCGTAAGAGGGAGTGTTTTGCATTGTCTGGTATTTCTTGCTAGCAAAGATTACAGCTGTCATTCCAGGCTTAAACAATAACAAAATTTAAATTATATACTTTAAATGATTTATTAATACTTTAAGGAAAAACTTGTGATTTCACAGAATTATAATATATTGGAAAGGAAGCAATAATGAGATGGCAGTAAAATTGGAGGACATGTAAATTTGTTCCACACAAAGAATAAAGAATTTTCTGGCCAAAACATCAAATTGGCTGGCTAATATCCCATAACCTGATAACCCTGTGCTGTTTATCAGGTGGCCCAGGGAGGCAGGCTCAGAGGCAGGGGTTCCCCCCATGCACCATGGGCGTGTTTACATGAGCAGATGCAAGCGGCCACATTTCACCCCTGCTTGAAACTGGTCAACGTGTGAGTCAGAAGAGCTGCAGGAGCTGAGTAGCTATTACTGTGATGGTCAGGCTGGCTGCACCAGGTCTGCTTCCATAGGTAGTGTCATTCCTTGTTTTCTGAGTTTTTGTCTGGCCAGCTGGGTGTGTGCATCTGCCAAACTCTTCACAGCTGTGCTGGTGTATCCATACCATGCTGCTGTGTTCAGTTTTTTTGGGAGCTGAAGGAAGTACAGGGACATGAATCACGTTCCTCTTGGAGGTTTCCAGCAGAGCTATCAGCAGCTCTATTATCTGAGTATACCACAGATGGATAAAGGTCAGGAGGAAATGTAACTGGCATGACTCTTGTGCCTAGGTGTGCCTGTCTTACTGCTAGAACTCTTATGTCTAAGCTTCCAGATAAGTAATGCAAATAGCTTTGTAAAGAGAGAATCTGAGCCCTTCAAAACCTGCTCATCTTCTACGTGAACATTCTTGTTAGGGTCGGACAAATACTTTGAGAGACATGTTTTATTCAGGCAGGGCAGGTTAGCACTGTTGTCAAGAGAAACAGTGAATGGCATGGGAAAGCTGTATTTTTGCTCAAGCAGGCACATGATTCTATGAAAAGCAGTGGTGGCTTTAAGGACATGGTTTAATTGTGGACTTGGCAGCCTTAGGCTTGCATCAAAGACATGGTTTAGTGGTGGACTTGGCAGCATTATATTTATGGTTGGACTTGGTGATCTTAAAGATCTTTTCCAACCTAAATGATTCCATGATTCTCTAGAAACAGTCGGTGCCATACTGTTTGCAGTGAAGTCAAGATGAATTGAGTTCCCTCTATCACAGTGTCTGTTGCTTTTCCAAAGGCTCTGGGATACAGGGAAAGGCACTGATTATCTCAACTCAGTGTCCATTGCCAATGAAATCAGCTGATTTTTACCCCACCAAGTGTCTCTCAACATTTGCCAATTCTCTTTGCAATAAATATTAGTGTCTAATTACCTTTTAATGAGTGAAGGAACCTAAGCAGAAGTAACTCAAGGAATTCTTTCCTGAACTCCCTTTGCAGAACATTTGATGTAATTCCTGGTTTTAAAGCATGGCCATGAGCTCAGCAGTCTGTGGAGGAATCTGCTTAGGCTGGGCCATACACTCCATGAGCTTCCAGGTGTTTGTGCAGGGGTTCTGTGCATCTCCATGAGTTCTGGCTCTTAGTGTCTCCCTCCTATGATTTTATAGGACCCAGGCTCCTGGGGAGTGTGCTTGGTTGGATTTGTCCCCATCAATTAGCAAGCCATCAGAAAGGGGACAGCCAGACCGTGACTTTTGAGATGCAGGTAGTTTGTGAGCACTTCAAAGGCAGCAGGTGTAGGAAGAAGTCAAGCCCCACCACTGAGAGGTGCTGAAGGAGGATGTCACTGTGTGGCTCAGGGATGTGGCTGCATGCCTGAACAGCTCCTGCTCAGCAATTACCAGTGCTTTTTATCTCCCTTGTGTCATTTCCTTTTCTGAGTCATGGAAAGCGGGAACTGTTGCAGTTGAGGATATTTTATTGTTTATTTCTGAGAGTGTGTTGGAGTGTGGGCTGTGTCCTTATGAGGAGTTTGGGTGTTGATCTCAATAGTCACTTGCCAGCTTTTGAAACTTTGCTTATGTTAAATTATTAAGCAGAAGAAATTAGTGATTTGCTTCCAGTAAGAACTTGCTGCTCAGCCTTTGTTGACGACTTGAACAAGTTTCTGCCAATACTTTTCGTGTTTTCCTTAATTGCTGTTCTCTCAGTGGGCCTGTGTGGAACCAAACTAGGCTGTGGAGAAGGTGGATGTGGTGCTTGCACTGTTATGATATCCAAATATGATCCCTTTCGGAAGAAAATCCTGTATCCTTTGCAATCTGACCTCTGCAACAGAGAAATAACATGGGGACAGATCCAGGTTCCTGACATACCAGACATGGTACTATTGTACTATTTTTTAAAAAAAAGTTATATAATGAATGTTTCTGCCAAAACATAATTTTTCACTTTCAGAACATAAGCTCAGAAGGCCAAGATAAGAAAGTGTTTTTCTTAAAGCATTGCACAATGTTTATAAGGAGCTATTTCTTTGTGCCTGCAATATCTGCTCTGATTCTAATGTAACTTTTTCCTGTGAGAAACCATATGATTATTGTGATAAAATCTTTATTGTTATTGTATTATGACAATATAATCTCATTTCTGTATGCCAGCAGATATTAACTTTTTTGTCTACTTGTAGTGTAACCTTCAGAATTATTTCCTGAGACAAAATTTCCTCCTGTTCTCACTTTAATTAATTGAAAGGGGAAATAATGGAATAAAAGTAAAGGAGAATGCAAAGAGAGGATGAGACAGAGACAGGCCTCGGTTTAGTTTTACTGTGGGGAACAGAAAGCACTGAAATCTTTAATATATTTGGAATAATGCTTGGAGATACTAGAACTTGGATCCCCTCTGAGTGGTTCTGCTTAATAGCATGGCCATGAACAAGATACCTTTAGGGTCATTATTCTGTCTTCATAGAAATGAGATAAAATAGCTAGTTCTTATACAAGTTTTGGCAACACTAATCTCTTTTACCTTCAGTCTAGACTTTTTCCCCATGTTTACCATCTAGAAACAGCTTTCTAGCTAAAAGGCTGAGAACTCCAGGCTCTTGTGTAACTTTGCAACATCCAGCCACACAACATCTCGGTATTTGTAGTCTGCCCCTATAAATTACTTGTATGAGTTCTGTATCTTAATGTGCAACAAGGATGTTTAAAGTTGCTCTATCTAGGCAAAATGCTATGGTGTATGCCCACATCAAACTGCAAGAGAAATTGATTAGAACTATGGATGACAGGGTGCTGTAGGATTTGGCTTGTAATTAATTCTCATATCACATCTACTTAAGTGCTTCTGTTGTGTTCTCTGCTGTAGCTTCCAAGTACTCTTCACTGCTCCTGTTCCCTTTTTCCTTTGCTGAGCAGCACTGCCAAATGAAATGACCTTAATGTACTGTTTTAGCCACCATACTGCCAATGCTTGTCTCTTCCCTGTCTGTGCCCTGCATCACGTGGCTGTAACTACTGTTGAAGGCATAGGAAACACAAAATCCAGGCTGCACCCAGCCCAGGTAAGCTATTAATACTGGTAACTTTAAAACCCTCTATGCATGTTTCCTTGTGCTGATTAAACCTGTTCCAGGACACTGGGACCTCCACCATAATGCTAAAGCCATGAGGTGGACACTCCACATGAGCAATCCATATTTGCAGGAATGGCTAAGTGACAGAATCAAACTCCTGAGATAATGCTACAGCTCTGCTCTGCCCCTGAGAAGTTAACTCATGCTATCCTGGCTGAATGGCCAATGCTGTTGTATTTGGTCCACATCCTGGTCTGGGAAGACTGATGTTGTGAGGAAAGCCAATCTAATGACCTGGAGCTAGAAAATCTGGGATAGGTTTGGGCTCTCCCATGGCCTTCCACAAATTACTTTGGTTTCTGATCTTGCATAGTTAGGAACCTTCCCTGCAGTAGTGAAATAAATTTTGGATCACTGATGTTGCTGGAGTCTCAAAATATTCTTGGTGAGAAGGAGTGACAGGAATGTGCATCCTTGCTCTTCTAGCAAGGAGTTACAATGCAGCCTTGCCTCTCTTTGTCAGAGACCTGCTCCCTTAAGGTAAACTGTCCTTCATCTCAGTTTGCACAGTGGGTAGGACTTGTGCCAGTGTCTGAGGGAGTAAACAATAAAGTGAAAAATAACTTTGATGTGCGTGAATGGATGGCAGCCAGTCTGGCCTGTTTGTCTTCTTTTCTCTTCCCATACCTGAAGATTCTGACAGCTAAGTTTTGAAATTCAATCTCAGGTCTAGGCAGGTAACCCAAACCTTGCTAGCATGGTAAATGTGAATAATTCCTGATCTCCTTGGAATTTTCTAGTGGCCCTCAGTCACATTTTGAGTTCAAAGCCTAGGTGCAAACTTTTCAAGCTGCTCTCCACTTTGAAGGCTGTCTCTCAGGGAACATCTGATCATAATCTTAGCACCTCTGTGATACTGGGTTTTGCTTTTAACAGGAGTGTAATAGAAACAAGCACAACAGTGATCTCTCTGTGATATTATGGACTAATTGTGGTTTTTACTTTCTCTCAGGAGAGAATAGCAAAAAGTCATGGGTCCCAATGTGGCTTTTGCACTCCAGGCATTGTCATGTCCATGTACACATTGCTTCGGAACAACCCCGAGCCCCACATGGAGGACATTGAAGATGCTTTCCAAGGTAATATTGATTGCAGGGGTGCAATCTGTTCTGCTTTAATTACATCTGCTTCACCCAGTGGGATGAAGGTGCACCATTATTTAATGTATTTTGTTAAAAATAGCTGATGGTTGTGAGGTTAAGAAGGAGCTTTTTCACTTGGATACCAGCCAGGTGCTATGAAGTGAAGATCATAGTTCATAAGCAGGGGCAAGTGGCCTCAGTCTGGGATTAGAAGCACACTAATCTTAACAACAGACCAAAAGGTGGCCTGTCCTTGAGGGGCATGAAAGTGTCTTTGTTTATTCATTGCTGTCACAAGAGCCTGCAGAGCTGACAGAGAACATGTCCTCAAGTCAAGGACCAAGACAGCAACATGCAGTGATGGAGTGGGGCAGAATCCAAATGTGTAAATCCTGTGAGAGGCTGCTGTTGTTGCTGGGGTTAGAATCATTATTGTGCTTCCAGCAGTGATCTGAGAGGAATGATGATGCAGGAGAAAGCAATCTCTGTGTAATTCAGGAGACAGACTAGTTGGTATACTGATAAGACTCACACAATTGAGATAAATGAATACTGAATAAGACAGATTGAATTTGTGCTAAATGAATTTCAGTTTAAATTTCAACAAAAAGGAATGGTAGGGTTGCTGCAAGGTTCCTAATGAAATTTTCTTCCATTTTTTTCATTAGCTGTATCAAGATTTGACAACTTTTGTGAGAAACAATAGAATGTTTTAAAAGAAGAGGAGTTTTTAGCCAAATGACACTAAATCCTAATCCTTTTGCTCTGGCAATGCAGGGAACTTGTGTCGGTGTACAGGCTACAGACCCATTCTGGAAGGATACAGGACATTTGCTAAAGTAAGTGGCTTTAGATGATGTTTTAAAAAAACCTGGAAAGTTGGCTGTATTTCTCTCTGTTACTGAAACATATCATGAACTCAAATGGGGAGAAAGGAAATCAATACGTTCCTACAACCCAACTCCAACTCTTGACCTCTGTTTATATGATTCATGTGTTAATAATTCACATAGAGTAAACCCTTTACTCTCTCCATTTGCTGGGGACACCTTAATAAGATCCATCTGATGGTCCCTTTTTGGATCACAGGTAATCAGACTCTAACTCTTTTCTGTAAGTCTCAGAAAAACTCACCTTCTCTGCATAATACAGCTTGCAGCTGATCCTGGTGTGGACAACATGTGAAGGTGTGATGCACTGGTAGGGACATGCTGTGGAGGCATCTGCATTTTTGAAAGATCAGTTGCACAGCAAGAATTGCTCTGGAAAGAAGTTGATGTTACCATTTTATAGCTCTTGCCCAGAATTCTTCTGCTGGTTTGGCTGCAGTATGAAGCTTTGCTGTGAATTTTCACTAGTCCCTTTGTACCTGAAAGAGTGCTGGAGGCTGTGAAGAGGAGTAGATAATTATGCACTTGCCAGCCACTCATGGGTCTACACTGGTATAAAATATCAAAAGGAAAGAATGAATTATGCTCATTAATTTCATTTTATTATCCAGAACTGCCGTCAACAAATGAGAATACAAGCAGGAATGAGATCCATTACAAATGGTTGATAACCCCAGTTGATAAAAGCCTGCTTGGATTTCCATCAGGTTTTGCACAGTGTCTCATCAAAGGCTTTAAAAGACATTAGGGGTTAAGAGGGAAGATCTCTGTAGGTATGAAAGATTGGTTAAAAGGCAGTGGAGTTAAAATGGCATATTTTTGCTGTGGAGGGAGGTCACTGTTGTGGAGTTGTGTTGGGACCTGTGGTGGGAAGCAACGCTGTTGCACCTATCCCTAAACGTGGTTTAAAAGAGTGTGAGTAAGGATATGAGAAAATAAGCAAACAGATATAAAGTTTGGGCAGTGAAGGCAGGCACTGGCTTTGAGGCATTTCTGAAGGATTTTATGAACCTGATAGACTGGAGAATAGAATGGGATACTAAACAGAAAACACTGCCATGGCTCTTCCTACACTTGAGTACTCTGTGCAGTTCTGCTCCTCTCACCTCTAACAGAATATTGCAGAACAGAAGAGGATTCAGAGACCTGGAACAAGGATCACATCTGTGGCAATCTGACTTCCATACTGGGAAGCACTGAGTGCACTTCAGCATGAAAAGGAGATGCCAGGGAGAGGAAGGAACTCTACATAGCACAAACAGTGGTTTCTGTTGACCTCTGATAGTGATCAACATAATTGTGATTAGAGGTGGAATGTGAAGAGGCATCTGCTATTTCCTGCCTCTCCCAGTAAAAGATCATTTCAAGAAATGAAACTAATAGGAGTCAGATCAAAAATAAAGGCAGATGGTCTCTGTGGTGGAGTATTGGTATTGTGTTGTATGTGCTTTCAGCCTTCTCTGGGTATCTCCTCATGGCTCCAGAGCTAATTTCTTGAATGGTCAGAATAGTTCCAAACCAGAACAAAAGGTTTATCAGCACAGTGGGCATGACACTGCAGGATATTGCCTTCCATTGGCAAGAGAAACACCTATGTGGTTGGCACCTTCCTTCTGCTTTGGATATCTTTTTCAAAAGGGGATCAAACCTACTTAATTTCCTTGGAATCTGCACTTTTTTTCTCAGAACAGTTTTTGTTCTCACAGGACATGAATTGCTGTGGCAGAGTTGCCAATGGCACTGGATGCTGTCGTAGTGGGAAGGAAAATACCATGGTAAGCTGAATATTAAGACCCATAACCTCAATTTTCAATATAGCATTGAGCTTTGATGTGTTAGTCACCTCTCTGGCTCTGCTGTGGTGCAGATATTCAGAAATCTCTGAGCTGTTTTTGTTGTCTATCTCTTGGAAAATGCTGGAACTTGTACATCCCAATGAATGGCCATCATGATGTGGGTTTTAAAACAGTGATGTTCCTTCTGAGTCTACCAGGAGCAACCCTTCTGTCAAATAGCATGGTGACAACTGTAAGCAATGTGTTACCAGCTTCTGGTGCACTGAAGTCTTTCTGTGAAAACAGGTCTGAATTCCCCACTGTGATCTTTCCCAAACTTTGCCGTCCAGTGATGAATGAAGCAATTTCCTCTCTGTTCCAAAATTGTACAATTGGAATGTTTTGAAATATCTGGAGGGGAAAAAAGTTAATCACCTTGTATGTATCAGTCTAAGTACAAAACAAATGAAGGAATGGAAAGAAGAAATTGGTGCTTAAGGTAGTGTGAGTATAAAAGAAGTTTAGGAAGCAGAGAATATAATGAAATTTATTGCCAGAAATTTCCAGGGAATTTCTGGGGATTGGTTTTTAGGAAGCACCCAGTATCGCATGGAATACTCCAACAATTAAGACTACTTAGAGTCCTTTCTTTCAAGCAGTTTATTAATGAAAAATATGACTGCAAATTTCTGAAATCCGGGGAATGATAAAAGAGGAGGAGTATGTTCTGTGAAAGTTGCAATGTTCTGACTATGTTTAGAATAGCTGGAATGTGCTTTTTTCTTCTTCAGAATGGGGGCTGCTGTGGAGGAAAAGCCAATGGTCCAGGCTGCTGCATGAATGGAAAAGCAGACAGTGTGGTAAAGTGCCTCTCAACTAGTACTTTTCCCTTTATTTCTGATGTTTTAAAGTCTTAGATCTGGCTCGTTGTATGCCTAAGCCAAATGCTTTTATTTTAGCAATATCTATGCAAAGCAATTTACACTAATTTATATTTTATGATCAGAAGAGTATACCTCAGAAAAAGGTGTATTTGATGTGATTTAATATGCCAAGGTGAAAAGGATGTCACTTTTGATTGACTAAAACGTATCAGTGTGCTCAGGGTTGAGGGATCCGACAAGACATGCAGGGGAGTCAGAAGAATATAACTGGGGACCTTAAATGCTGAATCAGGTGGCATCATTTTGCTGTGTTTGCCATATTTTGCTCTATGAAATATTAACAGGGATTTGATTTGAAAGAGGAATGAGTTATGGTTATATGTGCAGAGCTTTCTCCTCAGTCATTAGCCATTTGCATTTTCTCTGTCACAGACAATGACATCCTCCAGCCTGTTCAATTCTTCTGAGTTCCAGCCACTGGATCCCACACAGGAGCCAATCTTCCCACCAGAATTAATGGTGAGTTCATTCAGAAAGAAATAGCAGTGATTTGCTGGTTTAGTTGTTCTGCACAAGGTTTGAGTGACTCTGTGCTGAGGAAATGGCGGGGCAAAAATGGCTGCGAAAGAATGAAAATGCATGGGCATGAATCCTTCCCTGTTTTATAAAACAGAAGGTGTTTGAGCCAGGGTGGTTTAGAAGAAATATGCAGGCCAGGTGCCTGCTCCGGCAGTCTGGCTTTCTTTCTGGTTCTCACCATATGTCTCTCTTCTTGGGTTGCCTTCCTTCCCAGTCACTGCCTGTCTGGGGGTGGAACAGAAGCTAAAATCCAAATGTCAATTTACTAGGTCAAATGTGAACTTCTGCATCAAATAGAGATATATCTGAGCTTGTCTCCCAAAGTTCCCTTTATAGTGTAGGAAGAGAAGTAGGAACTTGTGGTGGTTTTGTATGGGAGGCATTCATGGAAGTGATGTAAACTTTTTAGCTACTGGAAAGTTGATGTGTTTTTGTGAAAAACACATGGTAAAGATGAAAGAAACTCAGAAATTTTTTCTTTCTTTTCTGGTTGATAGAGGTAACAAGGGTTGGGTGGTTTTTGCTGTGGGTCTGGACCCTTTTTCCAGGGTGTCTTACCCCAGCTGTTTTTTGGGTAGGGGAGGAGAGGCCGCAAGGCCGATGTTGGGCCTGGCTGCCATTTCTGACATCTTGCTGCTCCTGAGCGGGGCCGAGCTGGACCTGCCCACCCTAAGAGCTGCCCTGGGCCAGGCTGGCTCAGCCAAGATTCCCCCACCGTGAATATTCACCCTCAACCACTGGGTAGGGCAGGGCAGAGGCCATCAGCCCCCCTGGCTGCAGCTCCCACCACAAGCTACCAAGCCAGGCTGAGGTCAGGTAACATCTACAAGCCCTGAATAAAATATTAACTCTTTCAATGCTTCAATCCTCCCTCGAGTGAGAGGAGGAACAAAAATGCAGACAATGTAAAGGAATTGACAGAATGACCAGGCTGGAAGAGACCTTAATGATCATAGAGTCCAACCAACAACATGAAGACACCAAAGTCAATGAAGAAGCAATTCCAGATAGGAGGAATGAGGAGATACCTTTAGTTTTAGGCTGAAATCCTCTTGTAAAGATATGAAAAAAGACTATTTTCCCCCTATAACACATGAAATTGTATTCAATTTGTAGATATTGAGCAAAGGCCTCCATACTAAAGTAAGCAAATGTTAAAATAACTGTAGTCCTATGAAAAGTTTAAACAGAGAAAGAGAAAAAAGTAACAGAGATCTTGTGCTCTTAAGAAGAAAATAATTTCAGGAATAAATAATGGCAACTTTTGACTTTAAACAACTCGTCTTCAAAACAGTACCCTATAAATTGACATGGCCCATAACACAACTGTGAGAAAAACTTGTAGAAAATGAGAAAAATTTCACAATTGCAGATTTCTCCAGGCAGTTGCTATTCATAGAGAGAACCACAAGAAAACTGTTTTCTTGTAGAGAAGTCTCCATAACATTAACAAAAAAGACTTCTCTGCCTAAGTAAACGAAAGAAAGACTATTTTAGAAGTAGTAAACTGAAATTTTAGGTTTTGTTTCTTTAAATTGTCATTGGGAAAGAAAAGATTATGGGGGGAAGAGGAGTGTCCTAAAGGTTTTATTCTAATTCTTATTACTCTTTCTTTTAGTTACTATTAATAAACTTTCCTTTTAGTGTTTTAAACCTACTTTGCCTTTCCCCTAATCTTACCTCACAAAAAAAAGGGTAGACTAATAATTAACCAACACTAAACCCACCACACTCATTAATACATTAACCATAAAATCTCAAATGAACAAAGCAAAGCCACCACAGAACTACAGGGTGTAGCTGAATATATATCTCAGACAGTTGTCTTTTCATAAAACTCCCCTCATCATAGCAGGAGTGAAAGTTGGTTGGCTCACAATGACATTAAAAGTTAGGTGAGATTAGTTTTCTCTCCATGTTTCATTCCTGTCTTTTTTGGGGATCCTCCCCCCTAAGCAATGTGTTCCAGCCAGGAATCTAATCCAGCACATGACGCATTTACAGCTTCCTTCACATTTAACAACTGAAATTCAATCATTAATTCTGCTGCTGTACCCAGCTTAAATGTGTGATGAGCTACAGTATGAGTGGGTTCTCTTAGACCATAGCATAAGATAGATTCAGCTTGAGACAGGGCTCCTCTGTTTCCTCTGCAGGATGTTCTCCTTCCCAAGGGTTGATCTCATGTTTTCTTCAGTCACTGAGTAAAGTAGTTAAATAATCTGGCCTAGCAGGTTAATTGCAGTTCATCTGTGCTAAAGACTGACATTTTTGGATTAAGATGAGAATGAAAAACCCATTGAAGCAACTGGAGCCACGGGCATGTGCCAGAGCCTTGGTCAGATGGAGCTTGCTGGCACAAATCTTGCTGTGGAGGTGTGGCAGCAGGATGTGCCTGGCAGTACCAGGAAGGGAGAACTTATGTCAGCAAGAGAGAGACTTTCATCACTGCTAGCAGAAGGATGGGGAGTGGCAAACTGCCAACAGGAGTGTGGCTATCCCAGCCCCCTGTCAGTAACTTGGCTGAGATGGAGCCCAGCGTGGCACAGGCATGGGCAGCATGTGAGCAGGGATTCTTGGCTTGATGGGGGCTGAGCTCTATCTGAATTCCCTTCTGCAGACTCAGAGTAACAAACAGCAGAAGCAGATGTGTTTCAAAGGCGAGCGTGTGATGTGGATCCAGCCCACAACTCTCAATGAACTGGTGGCACTCAAATCCCAGTACCCCAACGCCAAACTCGTTGTGGGGAACACAGAAGTGGGTAAGACAAAGAGCTCATGCTTATTATGAACTGTTGGAAAACCTTCCATATTAAGTATTTTGTGAGAACAGTGCAAATGGAAACCTCTTTTGTGTCATTGCTTTTAAAAAGCTATTTATTTTCAGATTGTATGTAGGAACATATTTTCTTCTCAGGTAGATTAATCTCGCAGTGAATGTTTTTCTCCATTTTTTGCTGTGTCAAGAGAAAAAA
Organism: Passer domesticus; assembly: GCF_036417665.1. Taxonomy (NCBI): domain Eukaryota; kingdom Metazoa; phylum Chordata; class Aves; order Passeriformes; family Passeridae; genus Passer; species Passer domesticus. The sequence goes on along the minus strand of NC_087476.1, from coordinate 114,964,513 downwards.
ATACTAATCCAGATCTCCAAGCCTTTGTGCTATTTTGTGGAATTTTCAGAAGAGGGAAGTGACACAGCATGAAATATCTCTATAATCAAATGAATTCAGTTGTGAAAGCTGCATTTTGAAGGACTTTTCAGTGAGAAAACTCAAGACTTGAAATCTTACTGCCTTCTCACACCAAATAGATACTTTTGCACACATAAGTGCTGAGGAGGAGAGTTCAGACATATTTAGTAATTCTGTTGTCTTGAGAAAATGGTTCATGAAATAATTACTAAATGGTGAAGGGGTTATTGTATTAATTTTCCTTTCTTGAAGGATAATGTACAGCAGTAGCCATGTCACACAAGTACCAAACAGTGTTTTTTCATTAAGGTATCGAGATGAGGTTAAAGAACCTCCTGTATCCAGTGATAATAGCACCAGCATGGATCCCTGAAATGAATGCTGTTCAGCACACTGAAACAGGTGAGCAAAAGAGAGGCAGAACACCTGCGAGGTGAGTGGGGACTCCATGGAATAATAAAGAGGATGGGAAGGAAAATCCCCAGATTAAAGATTGTTTTCTGTATACATTATACCTTTCCCATTTTCCCACAGGAAATCATGTAAGTGATATGTAAAAAAGTGAGCTGGGGATGTTTAGCCCAGAGAAAAAGAGGTTCAGGGGTGACCTTATCACTTTCTACAACTCCCTGAAAGGAGGTTGTAGCAAGGTGGGGATCAGTCTCTTCTCCCAGGTAACAGGTGACAGGACAAGAGGAAACTGCCTCAAACTCTGCCAGGAGATATTCAGATTAACATCAGGAAGAATTTCTTCACTTGAAAGCATGGTCTAGCACTGGGCTGGGCTGCCCATGGAGGTAGTGGAGTCACCACCCCTGGAAGTGTTCAAGAAATGACTAGACTTGACTTTTGCTGCTGTGGTTTAGCTGACGTGGTGGTGTGCAGTCAGAGGCTGGACTCAGTGATCTCTGGAGGTCTTTTTCAACATTAACAATTCTATAATTCCATTGCCTTTAGCTTTGTGATGGAAATGGGTCAAATAGAAGTACCTAGGACAATTTAGTGCATGTGGCCCAGTGTCTGGTAGGATATTTAAAGTGTGGATACTGGAAAGGAGTTGGAGTTCACTTCTCAAAGGACAAACTAATACCTAAAGGAGGCAAATATTGTTAATAATACACTGATGCAAAGGGATGGTGTGTTACTGCCATGTGGGAGACAACACCAGCATGAGCTGTGGTTTAAAGGTGAATTTTGTTCCGAGGATGTGATGTTAACATGCAGTGCATTCTAAATGGTCTGGTGTAACTGAAGGTCTAATTGAACTCAGTGGCATCTAAGCTTTGCAGACACAGTAACTGTCCCTGAGTACCTCAAAATTTTGGAAAACAACATTTCCTTTGTTTGTTTACAGGGGTCACCATCGGCGCTGCCTGTACCCTGAAGTCAGTAGAGGAGGTGATGAGGAAAGCAGTGGCAGACCTTCCTCCATACAAAACAGAGATCTTCCAGGCAGTCCTGGAGCAGCTGCGCTGGTTTGCAGGGCCTCAGATCAGGAATGTTGCTGTAAGTGACTCCGGAGCACCAGGGGCTGCAGTTGAAGGCTCAGTCTGAGGAGCTGCCCAGCCTCAAGCAGTGCTGGTGTGCCCTTGGCATCCCACAGGGGAACGTTTGCAAACCTTGGGAAAGAAACCAGCACACAAAAATCAAGCCCAGAAAGTGGTGGGGTCTCAGCTGGTGTCTGTGCTGCACTGATGTCACACATCTAGCAAGTGAGGGAAACATGGCAGTTCTCCAGGTCTTCCACTGCTGTTATCACCAAGTGGGGGGAACTGGAGTGAGATTTGACTAATTGAACAAAAAAAGTATTTAGAGTGCTGGACAAGCTTCAAAGAAGCAGGTGTGTATATATTGCCATGACAACTAGGGCAGTCACAGAGTTAATGTATCAGAACTGGCAAATTTTCCTCTAGTTTTAAAGGGGAAGGTGTGTTCAAACTCCATGTGCTGTAAGAAAAAAATATCAAGCAGGCAGCTAAACCAACCTACCAAACAAGAACTTTTGTTCCACGAGACACTGTGCCATGAATTTGTTTTGCAGCCAAAACCCTTGGGTCCTGATTGTTACTGAAAATACCCTTTTTATTTTCATGGCTCCTCCCTTAATAGCAGGTACAGTGATTGAATTTTGGCATGGTTGTGCATCTGAAGTTTGAGCATAAGGTAGTCTTGATGCATTAGCAAACACTATTCTCAATCTTTTTCAGGCTAATGTTAATATTGTCTGAGACAGCATCTGATTTCATGGGGCTTGGGTTTTCCCAATTAATTAAAGGCCAAAAATTGCTTAGATTGTTAATAATTATCTGATGCATTATTTTCACTCTAGGCTATTGGTGGAAACATAATGACAGCAAGCCCAATTTCTGACTTAAATCCTGTTTTAATGGCAAGTGGCAGCAAACTGACTTTGATATCAAAAGGTAAGTTGCTTACATTTCCCTGTGGCACTGAGGGGAGTTGGGATAGTCAGCAGCCCTCTGCCATGGGTTGATAGGTCAGGCCAGAACTTGAAAGTGGAAATTAACATTATTAGTCTGAGTCTTCTGTGTTTTCACACTCTTTAAGGCAAAAGTCCTAAAGCTAGACCTAAGGCTGGCTTCCTAAAGAATTTTGAACTTCTGTGCCAGATGGAATCTCTGCTACTGTGTGTATACTTAGACACATCCTTGTGAAGAGCTGGTTAAAGATGTGTTCTAATGAAAAATAATAGGCATGAAATAGTTTCTGTCACTATCTTACTTTAATCCTTCTGGTTTAGTCAGATAAAGACTGAAACTTGGGGGGTTTTTTTCTGTGAAGAAAGCCAAGCATCTCAGTGTTTATTTGTTCTTAGGAATTTTTTTAAAAAATAGTATCCTTGAAGTAAGTGAACTGTCCAGTCAGTGGACTGGGTTTGTGTGCAGGCTATGGAAAGGAGAAAGAGGGGGATTTAATTAAAGTGTTGGAAACTGGCTCACCTGGAGGCTAAGCTTTAATTAGATAAAGAAGGAGGTCTCTTTTATCAGTTCATGTACAAAGAAAATTTAGTATGTAGTCAGAAGCAGTTATAGATTCCATAAATAACAAAAGAAATCTGAGATTTTCCTGATTTGGTGAAAGAGAGTGGAAAAATTAAATCAGATATCATATCAAGAGTGATTTGTGTGGTTTGAAGGTTTTCCACATATACTATTGCCATTCTTCATTTATTCACCATTGATGTCCCTTTGCTCTACAGAGGGCAAAAGGACAGTCACCATGGATGAGAAGTTTTTCACTGGCTACAGAAAGACAATAGTTAAGCCTGAAGAAATACTCCTCTCTGTTGAAATACCCTACAGCAAAAAGGTAAGTTTGTAAGAAAAAACTTCACTGTCTGTAGAGCTAAAATGCTGTTATTTAAATGTTGTTTTCAAAGTTAGACACCTTTTTCTTGACCAATTCCCAAATGCTTATGTGGTCCCAAGTGGACCAGGAAGCAAGTGAATTATCTGGAGAAAATTCAGCAGCACACTATTCTTCACAAGCAGGGGGAGCAGGGCTCTCTGATAAAATATGGTAAGCCCAAGAAGTTCCTAGTGCAAGGAAGAGAAATTTCACTTTATTATCTGAAGCTTTTTGAGTGCATTTGGTAATGATGAAAAGTGTCAAAATGATGTTCCCAGAGGTAGAAGTTCTTCTTGAAAAGCAGAACAGAAAAGGTTTTAGCAATTTCTGATGCAGAGTGAAGTTAATGTGCCAAAGATTCCTGCCTAATTTCCGTGAGCTGATACAGGAAATGAAATGGGGAAGAGTCAGTATGGATAAAAGGGAAGTTCAGTTTCTGCATTCTTGTCTTGCAAGATGTAAACCACAAGAACTGGCTATTAGGGCATTTTGGCTATGTGGGCTGCCAATGAGGCTGCACAACTTGCTTTGAAGGGAGCAATGAGTGCTTCTTGGCAGTAGCAGCATAAACCACAACTGATTCAGTGTTTAAGTAAAACTCTGCTTTTTTCCTTTAGGCCTGAGAACATCAGAATGTGATTTTATGCTTGTGAAGGTGTTTACCTTCTTAGGGCTTGTGGCTCCTAGTCATAAGATGCAAGGATTTGCAGTATGGTGATGCATTTTCTTTATAAATAGAAAACACTGATTTACTTAAAGTGCCATTGTATTATGGGAGAGGACTAATAAATCCCTTGTCTATCCTCTCAAATTTTTCTATTTAACTACTAAAGGAACAAAATTATTTTATTTATGGTGTTTTTTTCATCTATTTCTGGGCAATCCTTTGGTCTTGTGATAAAAGCATCACTTTTTGCCAAAATGAAAAACATGGTTGAAGTTGCCAATGGAAAACACTGTATTCCTCCACCCATATGGCAGTTTCATGGCAATTTCACAAAACAAACAAATGTTTACAAGCAGGGGCAGTGACTTCAGCCCTATGCAGCTTATTGATCTGAAAAACTAAACCAACTTCTGAACTCTGAACTTCATGGTTTCTTAGCTGATCTTTGCTCACAAATGAGGCCGAAGTTCTTCAGGGCATTTCTGAAGGTGCTGGCATGCAGCAGGCAAAGTTTTCTGCAATGTGATCCTCATGAATGAAAGCAGGGCTGTTTCAGCACACAGCTAGATAGAATTTTTTAATTTGATTTTGTTTGAAACTGATGTTATGCCTTGCATTCATGTAACTTATCACACCAAGGGTAAGACTGCTTACCCTTGGTGTGATAAGAGCCAAAGAGCAGAAATAATTAACATGCTCTGCTGTTTGCCAGGAGACCCAGGCAGACATGTGATGAGATGGGTCACTTACCTACACTGCAAGTGAGGAAAGGTCATGAGTGCCTTTCCTCCCACAGGACTCTGAATGAAGAAAATTAAGGTGTCCTGTGAGGAGTGAAGGCAATATTTCCGTCTTGTTGCAGTCATGTTATTGGAAATCTCTTGATTACAGTAAGAGAGGAGGCTGCTTTTTTTCCTCTTTGAAAGCTAATTGTTTTAACAAGCAGAGTGGCAGAATGTCCTCACTGGAAGGATGCTATTGATGCTCCTCTGCTATTATCTGCTGGCTGCTGAGTAATTATTTGAATTCAGGAAATGAAGCACACCCTTCAGTTATATCTCCAGTAACAAGCCCTTGATGTACAAAAGGGGCCTCTTGTGAAACTGTTGTCATTGTCAAGAGGAGAGAAATTGTTCTATTCAATAATGAAAGAATTGCTGTCCACTTCAGATTAGAGGTAATTAATGAAACAGACTGCTGTGCTGTGTGGAGTCGCTTGGAGAGAAGAAACTTGTCAGAAAACTCTCCAGAAGGGCAGTGCAAACATCAGCTCTGATTCCTCTCTTAGTCTGCAGGGTGCCTGAGCAGCAATTTGTCCTCACCTGCAGTACAGGTGAGAGGACACTCCATGCTGTGGCTCCAGGGTGTCACCATTGCATGGTGCATCCTGGTAGGGTGTGAATCTCATATTTACAGCCACTCTTGACAAGGGAGCTGCTGAGTTTTGTGCACTGCAGTTGCTGGTGCATTTACAGGAATTTTCTCGCTCTTTGGAGACCAGGACAGTAACTGAGAATTCTATTTCCTGTAACAGATGAAATTTTCTTTTATTAATTATTCTGGTCTACTGAATAGACTGAATTATTAATACTGAATTATTCTGGTCTACTCTAGAACTGAGAGACATTTGTGATTACTGATTTCAGCTCTTGCAGATTTCAAAGACTTCTGAAGGGAAGGGGTTTAGGATATGGGTTTTACTGATTAGACTTCCAGCTTAACAGTCTGGGAGGAAGGAAAACTTGTTGAGAAACTGTAATTTTGTTTATGCACAAACAATCTGTCTTGGTTCTTCCTCTTGAAATATGGAAAAATGTGATAGGCACGAGCAGATCTGTCAAATCTTGTTTCCCCCCACAGTCCTAGGCTTGGTAACAACCACTGAACTCATACATTAGAATTAATCACTGATTTATGTGAAAATAAACAGTGCTGCCTGAGCAAACATGTCCTGCTTGGCCCTGCACAATGAATCAACCAGATACTGTTCTCTGGAATAACTCATGCACATAGAGATAGGTAAACAGCTTGTCCACATTTACACTCCAAAGCATGCCAAGGCAGAGGATGAAGAAATATTTTCCTGTTTTTCAGGGTGAATACTTCTCAGCTTTCAAGCAGGCTTCCCGTCGTGAGGATGACATTGCTATTGTCACCTGTGGGTTGAGAGTGCAGTTCCAAGATGGCACAAGCCGAGTGGAGGAGATAAAACTAAGTTATGGAGGAATGGCTCCTACCACTGTCCTGGCACTAAAAACTTGCAAGGAACTCACTGGCAGGTAGGAATTTATCTGTGATAAAGATTGTCTAATGGAACAGTGTGGATTTTTACAGAGCAGTTTAAATATCTAAAACTTCCTAAATCCTCTCTAAAAGTACATCAAAAGAGAAAGGGGAAGAAGTATAGTTATGCTTCTGCAGCAGTGTGTTTTGTGTAATGCCTTGCTTCCTCCAGTATGCCTTACCCTCAAAGATCCATGCCATTCCCTCATTCAGAGAGACATTTTCTTTCCAAATTCACTCATCAGTTGAAGTGGACAGCAGCTGGATGTGTTCATGACCTACAAAACTGGGTTTGTTTCAAATTGGACAGAAAAGTCAGGGGTTTTATCATGCAATAGCTTTGCCATATCTCTAGGGGAGTAACATGAGCCCAAGATGACAGCAAAGCACACACATGTGCTATGACCAGATAGAACTTACGCTGTTGCTTGACATCTCATGAGAACAGCATGAAGCTGTGTCAGGGGGTGTTTAGGGTGTTTAGTTTGGATATCAGGGGAAAAGTTTCTTCACCCAGAGGGTGGTTGGGCACTGGAACAGGTTCCCCAGGGCAGTGGTCACAAGCCTGTGACAGAGTTGAAGAAGCATTTGGTGGTCACAAGCCTGACAGCTGAAGAAGCATTTGGACAACAATCTCAGGCACACGCTGTGACCCTTGGGCTGTTCTGTGCAAGGCCAGGAGCTGGACTTGGTGATCCTGATGGGCTCCTTCCAGTTCAGCATATTCTGTGTCACAAGAGTTAGTCTGCCCTGGTGAATTTAGATCTGAACAAGGTCTCTGTGTCCCCTCTGTTCCCTTGCAGGGACTGGAATGAGAAGCTGCTGCAGGATGCCTGTCGCCTGCTGTCGAGTGAGATGGATCTGTCTCCTTCTGCTCCCGGGGGCATGGTGGATTTCCGACGCACGCTTACCCTCAGCTTCTTCTTCAAGTTCTACCTGACAGTCCTTCAGAAACTGAGCAAGAGTGGCACTGTGAGTGCTCCTTGGGAAGGCAGATTTGGGGAAGGAGAACCTCTTTGTTCCTTGGGGAAGGCACAGGGAGAGTTCAGATTTGAGCAGAGTTCCACCTGATAACAAAATCCATGCTGCAATAGCTCCAGAGCTCCCCACTTGCTTCCTCATGGCACCCTCACCTTGTGGTTCACAGGATGATTCCTGGACTTCTCCTATTTGCAGCATTACAAGTGGCTCTGTGGTTGTTCTTGGCACAGAGCCAGTCTCATTCACCTTTAACTCGGTAGATTATGGATTACCTTAAGTGGGAGATGGAGAATGGAAAATATCCTGAGCTACTAGGGAATGTGAGAAAGGAGTTGGAAAGGAAGGTGATTTTCTTTAATATGTCTCTGGCAGAAAACTGTGTGTGAGCCTGTCCCCTCAAACTACGTCAGTGCTACAGAGCTGTTTCACAAAGATCCCATTGCAAATGCCCAGCTCTTCCAAGTAAGTAGCAGCTTTCCCAAGTAAGTAGCAGTGTCAGCATGACATAAATGCAGGCTTTTCTGTAGCTCAAACTCTGCTTCTTATCTTCTTGTCTCCCTAAGTATGGTCATCGCATAAACTTTGATAATGCCATGCATGAAGCTTGTATTTGGGTCTCAATCCTTTCCTTACTTTAGGATACAATAAAAATGGTTTTTTCTCCTGTACCCAGCTCTATATCCAAACTGAAATTCCCTTTCAGCTTTCCCCAGTTATAGCCTGCCTTTCTTGGATCTCTCAGGCTTCACACTTGGGATGTATCTTCTTTCTTATTTCTGTTAGTGACCTATTCTCTTCAGCTTTGAGAGTAGAGTCCAGTTTCAGAACTTGAACTTTCTTATGCAAGATGTGAAATCAAACCCCAAACTATTTTCACTTCATTCCCTACAGCTCCCCTCTGTGTAGCCACATCTTGTGGTATCTTGTTTACCTTCTTTCACACAGGACTGAGCTCCCATCCCATTCCCCATTCTCTAGAATGTCTCACAGTGCTCTTTGTTCTCCCATCAATGCTTCCATCCCCTTCCACCCAAGCCAGCAGCAGCTAGCCATGTGTTTTACTCCAGGAAGTGCCCAAGGGGCAGGCTGTGGAAGATATGGTGGGCAGGCCTCTGGTGCACGTTTCAGCAGCCAAACAAGCCAGTGGAGAAGCTGTGTACTGCGATGACATCCCGCACTACGAGAACGAGCTGTACCTGACGCTGGTGACCAGCACTAAGGCCCACGCCAAGATCCTGTAAGTGTTGCTTCTCCGTTCCAAATGTTGGAAGCATCCGGTGCCTGGTGGCTTGGAAAACATCAATCTGTCAGGGTGTGGGTGAGGGAGAGGTTTTGCTGAGGTGGGAGCTCCAGTTCTTTGCACATTGTTACACAGAGGCGAGCTGTGTGTGTGTGACAGCTGCCTTGCAAGTCTGCCTCAGTGGGAATGTGAGGGAACCAACACCAAACTTTGGGCTTAGCTGAAGCACAAAAGCCCTCAGCCTAGGCCAAACTTTTTGCATTTCCCATCTCTTAGGCATGTAGGATTAAAAAGGAGCAGGGTAGGAGAGCACCACAGAGGTTGGGATGTCATTTTAATCACTAACTGGAGCATGCAGCTTGATGATTCTCCTTCCGTCTGCCTGAAAAATTAGGTTGTAAGATGCAATTCTACCAGCTCTCCTGCTGGTGAGTCAGCTGTGGGCACTGGGTTTTGCCTGCCCTGGCTCTGATCAAGCCCTGTGCACAAAAGTAATTTTTGAATTTGCATCAGTTGTGAGGTATAGCTCTGTTTGTGCTTGGCTGTAGCAAGGTGGACAGGTCAGTATTTGGAAATGCAGCTGTCTCAGAAAACATCTTGTCCACCCAGGGCCTGACTGGTACCTAATTTATAACAATAGCGAATAACCAACTCCTAAAGGCCAATCCTGGCAGGTAATGCCATCTACATTCTCATATGAATTTTAATGCTGTCATATTGCAGGACTGGCTGCCCCCACAAACCCTGATTTTGTTTATATGGTGGTGGCTCTGCAGTCTCTCTTCTGCCCTCAGCTGCTTTGATGTGGGACACTCTGTGTTACACTGGCTCGTGTCACCCTCAACAGCCCATAAATGTGCGGTGCATTCCTTAGGCAATACTTCCTGCCTAGTTAGGCTTCCTGTGCAGAGCTTTCCCATTGTGGCATGGGCAGCATGGTGGTCAGGGATGCACAGATGTAGTAATTGACTCCCAGGTTATGAAAGAAACTGCTCTGTTCATCACAGTTAATTTTTAGGTGTTGCAATGTGCAATGCAGACACTTAAGTGGTGTTACTACCACCAGGGCAGATGGGGAGATAGAGAAGGCATCCCATCCATGCTTGTGACCACAACATGCAGTGTTCTCCAGAAGTTCCTGTACACATTCTCTTGCATTCATGTTTTGTACACATATTTCAGGCTGGGAGCCTGTAGCATTCTGTGGAGGAATATTTAATCAGGGAACAAAAGTATCAACCTATGATTTTGGCAGAGTCAAAATATTGACTCTGAAAACTTCCACTTCATCCTAGTCAGATTTTGAGCACCAAGTGTAAATCAGACACCAGCTGCCTCTGCATTTGTAACGAAGGGAAATGTTAGGGGGCTGTTTCTGAGCTACTGCTGCAGAAACACAGGAAAGAGAGCTTTCCAAAGAAAAATAGCATTTTGAGTTCCTGCTGTCTAGGGGTTCATGTGGGAAAGTTCATTCATACATTTAATGTCTTCTTTAAAACTCTCTGGCTCAGTGGGATGTATTAACAGCTGCTTTCAGGCACAGTTTATATCAAAGTTTTAGGAATCTAAACAAGTTGCTGAAAAAATTGCAGCAATTTACAGAAGGCAATAAATCATCCAGTCAGCAAAATCAAAGCCACAGCACTTCTATTCACAACTGTTTCTCTGTAAAGCCAATGTACAGAATATTGCAAAAGGATCCTGAAAGTCTTTTGTAATATATTTTTACGAAGTTCTCAATGTAAAAATTAAATTATATTGCCCTTTTTTAGTTATTTTGTCACTGAGTTTTAAATCTATATGTGATTGAAGCAGACAAGTATTTTGGTTAGATACTTTTGCTGATTACCAAAGAAAGCCTTTCATGAAAGTTTTTGTCTTTTTGACCATCACTCCTTTTGCATCCTCTTAAAAACCCTAAAGCTTCCTTATGATTGATCCTCAATAATTTCTCCCTGACTCACCCATGGCAGATGATACATATCTGCACTAAAATTTCACATTTATCCATATTCTTGCCTTCATGGCAAGAATCATGGCATCTAAGAAGACAGTGGAGGCACAGCATCACTAACACAAGTTCAGATATGTCTTGGGGAAAAGATGTATGACATAGTCCAAAGAAGCAGGGTGCTGATCAGTCTCACAGTCAGGATTAACATTTTCATATAGATCCCAAATTATTTTAGTCTCATATGTTGTGCTGTCACAGTCTCACATGATATTCACGTGGCATAGCCAAACTCAAGGAAATCAGGCCTGAATTTGTATTGGAATCTCATAATTGCTTACACAAAGAAAAAATGAGAAATAACATTATCTCTCCTTCTCTCCTTAGTTCTATAGATGCATCTGAAGCTCAGAGTGTTCCTGGGTTTGTGTGTTTTGTCTCTGCCAAGGATGTTCCTGGCAGTAATGTCACTGGCATCGCTAATGATGAGACTGTCTTTGCTAAGGATGTGGTATGTAGCTAAAAGTAGCCTTTTTCAATCATGCTGCTCAGGATATAACATTTCTCATACTGTCCAGTCAAGTCCTCTACCTCATACAGAGATAATTCCAACTGCACTGGGGTCAATAGAAATCTTAGTGCCAAATTCAATAAGGCCCAAGTGCCTTTGCCCTGTGCCCCTCTCCTCTGTTATCTCCACAATTCTTCTCTAAGCTGCAGCCCCCTGGGACAGGCTCACTCACTCAGTTGCTGTCCAAATTTGCTTGTGATTATTTTCCCCAGGCTGATTTTTAATAGACTGGCCTGAACAAACTGCATAAAAGGAATAGATAAAGAGAATTATCATGAGTCTCTCCTCATTGCAAACACACACCCCAAGTGATGGTGGGTCCCAATGTCGCCTGTAGGTCACCTGTGTGGGTCACATCATCGGTGCAGTCCTTGCAGACACACAGGAACATTCCAGGAGAGCAGCTAAAGCTGTGAAGGTTAAGTATGAAGAGCTACAACCTATTGTCACAATTCAGGTAAGATGGCTCAGTTCTGCATCTGCAGTTGGCTTGGGACCCCCTGCTCTCTAGTTCTGTTCTCACACATGTGGTTACTTAGCCCCACATTTTGTTTGTGTTTGTGGGTGCAAAAGGACACTGATAGAAGAAATAATTTGTGATTTTAAATATAAAGAAGGTACATCTTTGGTGCCCTGTTGATTTAGAGTACATTACCTTTTTCTGTGCTATTTAAAGCTGACACAAATAAACCAAGCTCAGGGAGTTAATATTGTGCTCAACAGAAAATTGTTTAAATAAAAAAGGTTACTGTGGTTTACATTCTTATCCACAGAAGCTTGCTTTTAATATTGTCTGGTCTGACCCTGCTGGCTTCATTGATATCCGTTCCCTCTTCATTCTCTCATTTATAACTAGAAGTAATAAGGTGTGAAAATGTCTTTTCTAGCTCTGTCACTGCACTGCTTCTCTGAGATTTCTGCAGACCACTTATCTAGTTTCTAAGCTGATTCAATTAATTTTCAGTTCACTCCCTGCTGTGAACTGTATGGCCACAGTCTTTAAGTGCCTTTTCTCAAAGCTGAAGAAATAAATATCAACAATGCATGATCATTTCATGCTTTTTTCACGAGAAAATTTGTTGATAAGATCTCCTTATGAGACAGTAAAAGCAAATGATATCTACACAGCATTCATTTCTAGAAATGAGAAAGAAAAATGTATGAAGCCATTTTTAGTGGAGAAACTAGAAACAGGATTCTAAGGAAATGTTTTTAATAGTCAATATTTCATACCATGTATTTTGTAATGAATTTTACATGAAACTGTATTCATGTAAATAGAAAAAGTCTCGTGCAGGCATTGGTACTGTCATGTGAGGACAGAGATTTGGGGTTGTTTGGGTGATTTGTAGATTAACAAACAATGGGTGAGACCTTTGCCTTTTCTGAGGCTTCTAGTTGTTCATTCACCCAGGGAACATGAGAGTGGAGCCAAAAACGTGCTGGTGGTTTTTTTGGTTTTGTTGCTTGATGTTTGGTGGGGGTTGTTTTCATTATGGAAAGCTTCAGTTTTAGCAAAAGGAAAATGCCTTTGTTAGTCTTCCCTTATATACTTCCCTGTATATTACCTCAGAGTGAGCTACTTCTGCACTTCTGATCTAAGAGGTTTCATTTTCTCTTTCTCTTTTATTTCTCCTTTCTTTTTTTTCTTTTCTTTTTTTTTTCAATCCTTTCTCCCACCCTATGGGCTACAGATAAGAGTTAATATAAGTTGTAAGTTATTAAATTATAGCTCTTGTGGTTACAGGCCTGGAGGTTCTGGGTCCTCAATGTAAAACAAGTCACAAGGAGTACCTTAAGATTGTCCAATTATGGTGGTATTGGCTGTGAAATTGCTTTGCTGCCAAAAGTTATTTTGTATTGCTTTTAGTCAAGTCTCTTGGCTACTACCACAGAAAGTGTCTGATAAGTTCTTGTGCTTTTTATCTTGGATATTTCTTCTTCAGTTAGAGGAAGGTTTGATTTCATTCCACTTAGACAAAAAATGTCATTGTGTCTTTGTTTCCTAGGAAGCGATTGAGAAAAAGTCTTTCTTTAAGGATATAAAGAGGATTAATAAGGGAGATGTGAAGAAAGGATTTGAAGAATCTGATCACATTTTGGAGGGTGAGAATAAGCATTAATAACTCTTTTAAAATAGTATAGTTTGTGACAAAAGTCAAGCCATCAGCCTCCTTTTTTTTTATGTGATACTGGGAGTAGGATTTGAAGAACTAAATTAATTTCATATAAAGTTTCAGACTGATATACAAATGTTATTGTTTCAAACAGACCTGGATGCTGCCAGCTGTGCCCCCAGAAAACACTTTTTTTCAATCAAAGCACACATTTTTCTTGAGCAAATATTCTACTAATTTTTTTTTTTTCTTTTCTGAAATTTTTCCCTGTCCTGACATAATCTGGTCTAAATCTTATAGACAGCCAATTTCCTTTAATCTGATGTATGGCTGTATCTTAGACAAATGGGCCACAATGAACAGATCAGGGCCATGGCTGAGAAAGGAGGCTGTTTCTGACATTTAATTGTGTGTAGCATGACTGGAAATTGTACCCTCAGCACTGCCAGGTAAGATACCCTGGGAAAGAGCCACATGCAGTGATAGAAAACTGATTCCCAGTTAGATCATCTTGAGGCATTTTGGGTTCCTATTTTTGTTCTCCAGTTTCAAAGTCTGTAACCTTGTATTTTATCTACTCAGCTAGACTATACTTGATTTATTTTTATTCTTATCTCAGTGGTGTTATTGAGGCAGCCTTGAAAGGCACCAAATTCTGCATCTTCAGAGAAGCTGGATCAATGGTGTGCAGACTTATTTTTGAAATGCCAGCCACTTGTGTTTTATAACTAAGATTGATAGAAAGTGGAAAGGAAGCATGTATGGAATTTTTATTGTGTTTTGTTGTTTTGTTTTCTTTTTTGTTGTTTTTTAAACATTGAACCAGAAATGCCAGTTTTAGAGCTAGTGATATCCAGTGCTGGGCAAAGCAAAGGGTTGTCACTTAACACATGTACAGAAGGCAGTAGATTGAAGACAACATGTGATGGATGACACCTTATAACAACAGGGATGCCCTTTCTGTGGGGCATTTATTTCAATTTTCTAGGAGAGATGTACCTTGGTGGTCAGGAGCATTTCTACCTGGAAACTCACTGTACTTTGGCTGTGCCAAAGGGAGAAGATGGTGAGATGGAACTCTTTGTGTCAACCCAAAACCCAATGAAGACACAGGTACTTCTCATTAACCTGGTGCCTAAAAGGCACTTGTTTCTCAGTTTCAGACTAGATGAATGGTTGTTTTATAGTTGTTCTTTTATTCTTCAATTAAAAACCACATAGGCTTAGAGTTGGGTATGGGATCTGAAGCCCTTACCCATCCTGCTGGAGTCCTGAATCTCCTTCCAGGTGACAGAGATATTTCTGTGGGCAACACATCTTTGTTAGGAGGGATTACATGCTTAGCCCTTTCTGGGGAGGGTCCCAGCTGCTCAGAACACACGAGGCTTGAATGACACCTCAGAAAGAGAGGTGGTGAAACCACTGGCTGTGCACCAGCTCTCCCATTCCATGAGATTGGCTGCTGGCACCATGGGGTGCCCTTGGCCTGTTTACTGGCCCACCAAGACTGTTCAAAGGCCTCTCAATGCAGTGAGGGTGGTATGGATGTCAAAGCCTGTGCTAAATGAGAGCTGTGTCTTGGTTACCTCATCTTGTGCCAGTCTTTTCCTGAATCTGACCCTGTGTGCTGCAGCACTGTGCCTTTCCCCCTCAGAGATCAAATGCTGGGCTTATTGGCTCCAATTCCATCAAATCCAATATTTGCACTGTTTAAATGGTTTCAGGAAGGCAATGTATTGGCATTCTGTTCTAAACACCAGCTGAGCTCCCTATATGTCCTGCTGTTTCGTTTTTCTTTAGGAGTTTGCTGCTAATGCACTGGGAGTGCCTTCAAATCGGGTTGTGGTTCGAGTGAAAAGAATGGGAGGAGGATTTGGAGGAAAAGAGACTAGGAGCACTATTTTAACATCTGTAGTGGCTGTTGCAGCCTTCAAGTAAGTTTGGGTGTGGGTGAAGAGGGATTTTTTTCCTTCAGACTGTCCCAGGCTGCCTCTTTCTGGAGCACCATTTCTTCTGGAGCACTTTCAATACTCTGCATGTCTTCTTTACTCCTTTGGTGCTCTCTGAAAACTCTTGTATCTCAAATTATTTGCCTTTCCCCCTCACTTCACCCCAAACCATTTCAAAATCCAGCACCAGCCATGGGGTTTTTTTTGTTTAATAGAGGTATGAGAATCTGTTCTTTGTTCAAAACTCTACTACACCAGGCTTGCATCATTATATGCCTGGTCTTCTGCAAACTCCCTCCTGGGATTTTTCCCTAGGAATGGTGGCAGGCCTTGGAACCCACACTTTTCAAACCCTTAAAAGGTCAGGGAATTAACCTAGGTTGCAACCATTTGTAAAGAGTAGATTGGAAATGTGCTCCTGGTTTCTAGAGTGTTGCTGTGGTCTCATGTTTAACTGTGCAGGTTTTGGGTGGACATGGCCTCTGAGGTGACATTTCTGCCCTGCCTGTACCCTGCCCTTCCCAGTGCTGGCAGAACTGGAGGGATCTTGCACCACAGCAGCAGTTTGATACAATACCTTTGGATGAGGACAGGCAAAATGAAACTCTGGTTTTAAATTGACTTTATTTTTTTCTGTTCTGAGCAAACAATCTGCTTTCTCTAATTAATCAGTAATACATTTGCATCCTTTTCTTCTCTTTATCTCTGCCAGCCAAACCACTGTTTGACATCCTGGAGGCTACAAAACAACATATATGACATTTGCTAGATACTGGTACAACCTGAAGACAGGCAGTTGAAAGGCAAAGTTGTTAGAAAATTAAGAATCGCTCCTACTCTCCCCCTTGTTTTCCTCCTTGATAATAAATAAGCAAATAAGAAACAAGGTCAAATTGAAGGCTAGTTAGTGCTTTGCATTATTATATAATTCCTGTGGCATTGTCTTTTTCAAAGCCAAAAGAGTGCCTTGAGAAATAGTCTGGAAAACAGTGATTGCTTAGTTATTAGCATCTATCTCTAAAAGAAATTATCCTTTTTTAATACAAGAGTCTTTGCAAGAGTTTTCACAAACAGGTCTCAACTTTGGAGATGTTTTTTTTTTTACTCAGTCTTGCCATATTCTTAAGAGCAAGACACATGAACGAAGCAGTTTACCCTTAACTGTTCATTGCCACCCTGGAAAGACAAAGAGAAGAGCCTTGTTCTTCAGGAACAAGTTCTGCTTTGCCTAAAAACCCGTGTTCTTTCCCAGAACTGGCCGTGCAGTGCGGTGCATGCTGGATCGAGACGAGGACATGCTGATCAGTGGTGGGAGGCACCCCTTCCTGGGGAGGTACAAGGTATGCACACACTTGGGGGAGGCCAGGTGGTCTCAGTGCTGTCCCCTGAGACGTCAGAGAGCAGTAAGATATTGTGAAAAAACGCTGCTATGGTTGTTTCACTGCTGATCTCCCCTGCTGCAAATGGGCCAGGTCAGATGGGCTGTAGCATTTTTCCTGTTAAAGTGCTGCAGAAGTTATTTTGGCTTGGATGGTTCCCTTCTTGTGACCTCAGCATAAATAACTCTGCTGTCCTTGCAGCCAAGACTTTGACCCTGCTGACAGTCATGTTTCTTTCAGAGGTTTTCCCATTCCTGTAAAGCATCCTTTACACAGCAATGTGCTTGGTTAACTTCCTTTCTACTTCAATCCCCCTCCAACTGCTGCTGCTTTTGAAAGCAAAAGCCTGTTGAGGAAATTGTGGCAGTGGTAAGTGGCCAGCACTTAATTTAGAAGAGTTCTCTTCAGCAAGATTGACACATGCATGAACCCTTTGCTGGGGAACTCCCTCAGCTGCTGGCTGTGCCTGCCCTGGGGACAGTCAGCCCTCTCTGCCTGTGTGAAAGCCATTCAGGTTTTGGAGGCAAGCATAAACCGGAGCATTTTGTTGAAAACTGATTACTGAGGAGTGACTCTCTTGACAGGTTGGCTTCATGAAGAATGGGAAAGTCAAGAGTCTGGAGGTGTCATACTACAGCAATGGGGGCAACTCTATAGACCTCTCTCATGGTGTAAGTAAAATTTTCTGATGGCTAATTAAGCAGAAGGTGTGTTTCTGTGCAACCTTCTGCTCTGCCTTCAGACAGCTGTTGCCTACAGCACTGCTAGCACATGCAGCTCTTTGACATGACTGAAAACAGATTTTGAAGGGCTTTTGGAGCTTCTACAAATGCTCTGTGAGCCAACTGACCTGTCTTGGCATGTGCCACATAATTCTTATGGATGCTGTAATAACTCGGATTGAGCAAAGGGGTCAAGAATGTTTGCTTTGCATTACAGAGGGCTGTGATGGAAATGTTGTTGCACAATGCAAGATGGCTGATAGATCCCCAGCTCTGGGCAAAGATAATTCCTTGGAGAAAGAAGCATCCCAGTCAATAGGTTGATCAGGGCAAGCTTGTAAAGGACTGGCTAAAGCCAACACTGTGTTCCCAAGCAGTAAGGACAAAAAATGGGCCCAAGTTCTGAGTTTGTTTCCAAGAAGTTTTGCACTGATGAGTAAAAACCTCTCCTTTCCTGTCATGTGAGTGATCAACTCAATAGCCTAGTGTCACACAGGTTTATTCTAGCTCACTTTCTCCAGTCCACCAAGTCTTTGATAATTCTCTGCAAAAGTTGATCCTTTTCAATAGGAAAGAAGTGCAGGAGCTCTCTACCTGGCTGGCAGTGTGGCTGGTGCTGGGCAGAGCAGAATGACAAGCAAGTGTCTTTGCATAAGCTGAGGGACTGGTTGAGAGCACATCTGTGTAATTGTCTTTTTGACTGTGTCTGAATCAGGCACATGCTCCATGTAGAGATAAGGTCTGGTTGTGTGTAATGTCCTCTCTATGCTGCTGCTGGAAGGGAAGTCTGAAAACACAAGCCAGAAGGAAGTTCTGGGCCTTTCCCAGTGTGGAGAATAAGTGGACAAATATCTCAAATCTTGCAGTTCAGTAGTTACTGAAAATGTTCATTTCATATGTTTGTCCCTCCTGACATAACCCAGCGCTGAGTCACTTTTCCAGTAACAGATTACTCAATATAGTGAAAAGAAAACTCTGCTTCTTCCTGACAGATAATGGCATTTACTGACAGTTTGAGTCAGCATGAGCCTGGGGCCAAAAAAGGACTTTGAAGCTCAATCTGTCCCAGAGCCATAGGAGTCAACAGAGGAGTGTGCTTATTGTTCAGGAGAACACTACCTGACATTCCATTGCACCTGGGAGGCAGTTCTGGCTGCACTTCAGTGCTCATCCAGCTCTGTTGACTGCAGCACTGCAGGGTGCTAGGGAAAATGCTGATTGTTGTAAATTAGCTTCTGGTCTGGTTTTAGCACTGGTGAGAAGTCTGACATCCAATTAATATGAAATGTGTCCACCTCCATTCCTTTTCTTCACCAGGTAATGGACAGAGCCCTGTTACACTTGGATAACTCCTACAACATCCCCAATGTCAGCAGCGTGGGCATCGTTTGCAAGACCAACTTGCCTTCCAACACAGCCTTCCGTGGCTTTGGAGGGCCCCAGGGAATGATGATTGCTGAGTGCTGGATGAGTGACCTGGCTCGGAAGTGTGGCCTGCCACCTGAGGAGGTACAGACCCACTGACACCTTCCAGGGGGTTCTGCCTTTGAACAAGCTCTGAGAACTGCAGCAGCCACACAAGATTTTTAAGCAAAAGGACTTTTGCTTCATTTTTGTTGAGCTCCCAGCAGGATCTCAAACTTGTGTGACAGATACATTCTAGTATGGGTTATCTTCTGTTTAATTAAATTCCTTGGTAGCCTCAATTTTGTAACATCTGCTGTAAGGATGGATATTAAAAAGAAAAAAGTCCAAAGGCCCCAAGTACCTGAATCTTACTGACAATGTGCTTTAAGTCCCAATCTCTTGAAATTTCCAGCCTTAATGTCTTAGCTGATGTTGTCCCATAGACAGATATATGTTTGTTAATTATTTTACTCCTTGGCTCTTTCTACAAAGAGCCAAGGAGTAAAACCAGGAACCAACACCCTTTAGATCTCATCCCTCCTTGTCTGAAGCATTAAACTTGGCCTGTCCTTTCTGTGTCTCTTTGGGAAGGTGAGGAAGCTCAATCTCTACCACGAAGGAGACACAACTCATTTTAACCAAAAGCTGGAGGGATTTACTCTACGAAGATGCTGGGATGAATGTTTGTCCAGCTCCGGCTATCACGCCAGGAAGAAACTGATTGAGGAATTTAACAAGTAGGTGCCCTGGAGCTGTCCTGTCACTGGGAGCAACTGTTGCCTACTAACTTCTGAAGTTCTCTTAGCAATTTGAGTGATGTGAAGTCACACCTTATATTTGCAGACTGTCTTCTAAATATTTCCCCTTTTGAAATCCCTTTATGGTCACTGCCAGAGGAAAAGTCTGTCAGTGAGCTGGTAGCACAAATGGGGCCAGAATCAGACCTAGCATGATGTGATTTTCTAAGTGAACTGTTGCAAAGAAGAGGGGGTCTGTTAAGTCCAGCTAAGATCTTCACATGACTGTCAAGGCAATCTGTTTATGCTTTCCTCTGCCTCAAAGACTTTTTTAGTTGGCTTGTATATACAACTGAACAGTTGATAGTATGGACAGCTGTTTCTATAATGCTTGCAGAAAGCATCTTCAGTTGCAATTTCCTCTTGTTGGAACACACAAAGAAAGCCTTTAATACAAATTAGTGATGGACTCAGTCTTTATCACAGTTAGGTGTTTAATTTACATTTGATGCACAGTCAGAGGGAAGCACAGTATTGATTCATGATAAAAGGCTCATGGGTATACAAATAATGTTCTTTCCTTGCAGGCAGAACCGCTGGAAAAAGAGAGGGATAAGCATCATTCCTACCAAATTTGGCATCAGTTTCACTGTCCCATTCCTGAACCAGGTCTGTAAATGTCATTTGCACTTTTACTAGAGAATTGGATTTATGCTATCTCCCCCAGGCCTTCCTCCATTTGCACCAAACTGGAGCTTCTTGAAGTAGTAAATTAGTTAAAAAAGAGCAACACATTTTTCAAACCAAAATGAGCACCACAACAGTTTCCAGTTTATGCTGTCCAAAAGACACAGCAATACAGCTGCATTTCCATGGTATTGTGTTAGGTTGATTTTCCTGCCTTTCTCAATAGTAGAAACACTGCTCCTGTGTTTGAGCTGATTTGATGGACTGTCCGTGGTGTTGGAAATTTGAGGTGAAGGGTGCATCTGCATTTCACAGGAGCAGGATTGGATTACTTCACCTGCTTTCTGAGCTGAAAATACTGACTGGTGTTTGTTATGTCACTTGAACATAACAAACATAAGTGAGTTGGTGAGACTAAGCAAAACTCACCTCAAGTGTAAACAAGTGGCTTTAGTTGCACCAAAGAACAACCTTTGTCTAATTCTGAATTATCTCTGTAGCCTGCTAAGTACTCCACTAGTTAATTTATGATTAATGTTCCTGTTGTAGGCTGGAGCTCTGGTCCATGTGTATACAGATGGCTCTGTGTTACTCACACATGGTGGGACTGAGATGGGTCAAGGACTTCACACCAAAATGATTCAGGTAATAATGAGTTTGGGCTTAACTGAATAAGATATCTTTTCAGGACAATTACACTCTCCCTACAGCATTGCCTCAGGCACCTTGACACTTCCTCCCAGAGAGTAACAAATCAGGACTGATTCATCTTCATTGATTCAGCAGCAGTGCTAGATTTCCAGGGTATTATCACAACTAAGTATTAGAATTAGATTCTTCATCATCTTAAATCTCATTATCTAAATAATGCAGGTCATGTTTACAGTTTAACTACTCTGGCAATTTCAGTTAATCTCATAAAGGTACATTTTCTATCCATTTCATATAAAAATTAGTTGTATTGAAAACATATATATCTGCAGATGCTAGTGCTCTTGTAGTTAAAAAGGCTTAAGGGAGCATAATTCCTTTAGCAGGAAAATGACAGGAAAAAATCTCATAAGGCTTTTGATCTTCTGGTTTTTTTTAAACTTTTGAGAGAAGAATTTAGTCTTATAATAGTGAAGTGAATGTCTGTCATTGTGGCAAAAGTGTATGTGCACACACACATTGTCTGTGAAATTAAAATATAACAATGTCTTGGCCAGTTCTCAGTCATTGGAACAACTCAGTCTACAGGAAAAATAAAGTTTATGGTGGGAGAGGATAGAGGTTGCAGTGGGTCCTGGCAGTGCCAGCAATGACTGCCAATGCTCATGGATAAGAAGTGCTGCTTACCAATTGTTTACCTTTGCTTCACAGGTCGCTAGCAGGGCCCTGGGAGTCCCCACCTCCAAAATTTACATCAGTGAGACCAGCACAAACACTGTCCCAAACACCTCCCCGACAGCCGCCTCAGTCAGCGCCGACATCAATGGAATGGCCGTCTATGTACGGAAGCTGAGTTATTTAAAGCACTGGGTTACAAGGGAGGGCTCCAGGGCATGAAAAGCTGACCTGTATTTATCTGTTGCTACCTAAGGAAAACAAGGAAAATAATCATCAAAAGGCAGTTCCGGTGTGAGGATGTCTCATAACATTAGCTGGTATAGCTAGCAGTGGCATTACATTGACAATTACTATATTTTTCAAGTTATTTGAAACTCTCCTTCAGTCCTGTGGTAGCTCTAAAAATAGAGTATTTGGGATTGCTGAGAATGCATCCATTTAAATAGCCAGCTTCAAAGTAATTAATACAGCCTTATCTATAACAAATGTGTTTTGCTGCATGTGTTAATAGCAAATGGTTTGAGAGCTGTGCTGCACAAGCTCTAAGTGTTGATCAGCTCAGAGCAAATGTTCTGCTGTAGCAATGGCATGGTCGTGGCTGTCTGCCATGGTGGAGTTACCAATGCATATATTTGCTGGCTATGTGGTTTTTCTATTTCAAAACAAGAATTTAGTACTGGTCATTCTCAGTTTAAAAGACAAGGGGAAGTGAAACCTGCAAAGTAAAATAATCAGGCTGTTTTTATTCTCTGCACAGCTTATCTGTGTAGGTTGAATTTTGGGAAGAAATTTTTTGTTCTTTCAGTGTTAAAGGATCATCTTGTAAGCTATGCTGAGCTGTCCTGTACAGATGGGGTACAGACAAAGTTAATGTATAAATGAGCAGACTTCTTATATTTGTGTCATGGTCCACAAAGTTCTGAATTCTGTGCTGAATTTGGGATTCCTTTCTGGTATCAGCACAGCCAATTTCCTTTAAAATCCTTTTCAGACAACATTTCTTCCTATGTAGCAAGACATCCATTAGTGAACTTTGTTCCTTTTTATGATTTGCCAAAGTCCTAAAGGCAATATTGATTTAAATACAAGGTTCTTTGAAACTCTTAGAGGGCTCTTAATACCATAAGCTGGCTATTCAAATCTTAAACTATTTCTTCTCACTCTCTTTGTTTCTAGAACGCGTGTCAGACTATCCTAAAAAGACTTGAGCCAATCAAGCAGTCTAATCCCAAAGGATCCTGGGAAGACTGGGTAAGCTGTTTGTGTCTGTCATGAGACAAGTGGACATTGTCAGAGATTGTTTTAATTGGCAAACCATGTGTGCAGGTGTCCTCCAGGCCTTCTGCATCTTGCTAGCATAGATTTGAGCAAAGACAATGAAACACAAACCTGGCACAGATTTCCAAGTAATTAAAACTTACAAGAGGTCATCCCCAAGATGTCAATTATTACTTTAATCCTGAGATTTCTCCAAATTTTGGGGCCTGCCTACAATAAACTTCATCAGACAAAAGTCTTGAGTGGTTATCTTTATAGTCAGACTACAGTCTTGGACAAAAGGAAACCTGATTTTTAATGAAGGGATTCTGTAGCATAGACAGCTCTTGTTGAGCTCCCATTCAGCCCCTATAGTGCTCCTTGTCTGCAATATTTCTTTCTTCTCAATGAGAAGAGATGGATGGGCTGTAAGACTCTTTTCAGACTGAAGCTGTGCTCTCCATCCGAGGCGTTTTGACTTTGGAAGTCAGGGTAGAATTTCCCTCACTAGTCAAGATGACCTGTCAATTTTACCTTTGTCCCTGAGGTTAAAAGTCTAACTTGTAGCTGAGAGACAAACAAACACCAGCAGCTCTCATCCTCTGCCAGTGATTCAAGTTCTGCCCTTGGCAGCTGCTGACGGGGTGTTTGGGGAGGCAGCTGCAATCATGATGTTTGGCAGTGCTGGAGCAGGGTAGTGTCACAGCTGTCTGTCACTGGACATTTGCTGTTTGAGGCCTCCTGGAAATGTTTTTGTGCAGTTATTTTGAATAGCCTGGTTGTACATTTTATTGTTTTCAAACTCTTGTTCACGTTGCCAGATTAAAACCGCCTATGAGAGCTGTGTCAGCCTGTCAGCCACGGGGTTTTATAGGTGAGTGAAAATTCACACTGCAGAGGCACTGACTCGAGTGCATGGATTGCATCCATGGAAATTCTGGGAAGATTTACAGCCCCCAAGCCCCTGTAACTGCTCTAAATTAAAGCTGCATTCCCTTTCCTACCTACAAGTGATAAGCTGAGGTTAACAGTCTCTTGGCTGGGGAGAATTGATTCCCGATGGAACACAGCTCTGAGAGCAAGTAAATCTGACTTCATTCCAGCTGACCTTGGTCTGAAGAGGCATAAATGAAATCAGAGCTTTGCCTGGGGCTCTGCTCTGTGTCAGCCCTGTGGGCCTGGTTTTGCACTAGAACTGCCATGCAGGATAAGAGGGAACAGGAGTTGTCCTTGAGGAAAATCTCTTGTGGCATGAGCAGATACCAGTGTTTCCAGCAGTGTTCTCCCACTTCAGGCTCTTGCTGGAAGCTGTGTAGTTCTGAAATGAGGCACTTCTCTTAGTCACCTTTACTGCTGGAGGAAAGCAGAAATCCATCATCTTTAAGGCAGAGGGGTTGACATAAATAAATAAGCATAGTGTTGAGAGGAACATATTTAGGGCTAAAATACACTGTGTTAGTTCCTTTTGCATCCCTGAAACGTATTTTTTCTCTTAACCAAGTGACTTGTCAGCATTTTAATAAAACAGTTTTCAGATAAAGTGTAAGTAGTCAAATTTGCCATTAACTGTGCTTAAAATCAGTTCTAAGCTTAATAGAGTTTCTGCTTCAGCTTAACGACATTCTGAAGTTTAATGGCCTTAAAGAAACATTCAACTGCACTCTAAAAGCAAAGGAATTTCCACTGGATTGGTAAATAATAGCCATCACAAACCCTGAGAATTATGGGCAAATAAAGATGGCTAAAACAGTTTGATGTTTTCAATCAGGTTTTGGAATACAGAGTAGATTAAGCAGATTTCTCTTTATAGTTGTTTACACTTTTAATTTCTGCATGGGATTGACAGAAGGAATGAAACAAAAGTGTATAAGGATTTTGATAAGCAGCAATGTAGTTGTATTTGGGTTTTTTTCATGACATTAAATGTGGTTTTGTTTCTCTTTGTATCAAGAATTCCTGAAGTTGGCTACAACTTTGAAAAGAATGAAGGGAAACCATTCTCCTACTTCAGTTACGGAGTTGCCTGCTCTGAGGTTGAGATAGATTGCCTGACAGGTGACCACAAGGTGAGGGGTCAGCAGTGAAACAGAACAAATACTGGGTGTCAGCCCATTCCTGGCTCTGCCATTGGTCTGGTGTGACCTTCAGCAAATTTCTTAACTCCTCTGTTCCACAGTGCACAATCCGTAAAGCATAATAAAACAATAATTATCTACCCTGTGGGGATTTGGGGCTTAATGAATGATTGCAAAAGTTATTGGATTTGCTTGAGTAAGAGATAGCAGCGCTGTGTTGGCACAAAAGTACAGAAACATCCTGGAATTGAGTTAATAATTAAAAATAACACTGATGACTTCTGGAAAGAAAAAAAGAAAGGAAAAAAAAAAGAGAAGAAAAAAATTAAATAATGATCTGACCTAGCTGGTTATGTTGAGCTACAGGCCACTGATGCCAGCATCTTGGAATTAATATTAACTGGGTCCACTGGACCTCTGGGGAAAACTGCAGTGAGTTCCTTTGAATTACTTTTGGGGTGACTCAGATTAAAAATCAGTATGAGAAATTCAGCTGAGATAAGATTATGTGGGATAGTGTTTGGATACTCTTCCTCACATGAGACCATGGTGAACCAGCTCCAGAGATCTGTGCTGATTTACCCTTCATTCCTGTTTTTAGAACATTCGCACAGACATTGTTATGGATGTTGGTACCAGTCTGAACCCAGCCATAGATATAGGACAGGTAAGTGAAAAGTATTGCTATTTCCATCATGTTAAGGCAGTCACACTGCTCTCAGGCTTTTCTATTTATTATCCCTCTCCGGGTTGTGCCTTTGCAAACACTCCCTTTTTAACCTGGCACAGAATTACATAGGGAAATATTCTGTTAAGGTTTGAGATTTTTGCCTTTTGGACAATAAGACTACAGGATATTGTTCAGTTACCACCCCATTGATGTTTTTCAGGCTAAATCCCACACCTGATATTTATATTCCTATCTGTCAATATTAAGTTTATTTAATTTAGTGAAAATTCTCCTGACTAAAGAGTTAGGGTGGCAGATTCTGTCCTCCAGCTGCTGCTGTGTAGAATTCTCAATAGGAAGTTGGACCAGTCACTTATCTTGCAAAGTCCTTGGGCAGGCACAAGATTACTTCAAAATTTTGTGCAGTAATAACCACACTATCTCTTAGCAGATAAAGGTAATAAACCAGGCTTGTTTGACAGACCAAGAAATGAATTGTTAGATGTATGCTTATCTAGCCATCTTAGCTCGCTGGCTAACTCTAGATGTTGATATGGTGTAACTCAATGAAACTGCTGCAGGATTTGGGATGACAGGACAGCATGAGTTGCAAAGCTCTGCTACAGCTAAAATAAAATTTCCTTGAAAGCGACATTTTTTTCTGAAAGATTTTTTTTTTTTGGAAGTGTCCAAGGGGAGAGAGGGATTTTCTGTCTTCGCAGCCTGTCGCTTTAGGTTTGGGAGTTGAGAGATGGGCTAAATGGAGCCTGTCAAAGGGGTCTTCAATTCCTGTGTCCTTCCATTGCTGCAGTGGATCTGGGGGCACAGGAGAGGATGTGGCATGAGTGCAGGAATGCAAGTACACAGAGATGGATCAATGAATGCTTGTGACTGCTCTGGCTGTCAGATACCCCAGTGGGCATAGAGAGCAGAGCTGCTTTGTGCAGGGTTGTTCAAGCACATCCTCTTCTCATAATATTTTTTCTCCTAAAATTTACAGTAGGAAAAATATGCAAAGTTTTTTAGTACTTAAATGGATATGGGAGTGTTTTTGGAGGTGTCTGTGCTGCTGACCTGATAATATGCAGCACTTAGGAAAGCATTTATACTGAAAAAGAAAGCGTAAAATAGTTTGTCTTTAGATGTTTTATCTTCAATCGTTTTAGTCTACATGTCCTTTGATATATCAGCAAGTTCAACTCATTCAATGCTCACCTGCCTGGGAAGAAATCAATACGTTATCATTGATTTTTTTTTTCTGTTGCTTCATCAGAAAATTCCTGTCCTGTGTTTACAGAAAAGCTGTTTGCATGTATTTGTAAATTGCTTCACATGCCAGGGAAATGCAGCCACATTTATGTGGGAACAGAGGAATTGTGCAAAGATTGTACCCAGCAGAAGGGACAAGGGTTTAGAGATAAAAAGTGGGATCTGAGTCAGGTGGGAAGAGTTGAAAACCCTGGTGGATGTCATCACTGTTTGTCCTTGTGCAGGGAAGAACAACAACAGAGACTGTAACCTTGTTTGGATGTGTTTGTAGATAGAAGGAGCCTTTGTCCAGGGCATTGGGCTCTTCACCATGGAGGAGCTGCGTTACTCTCCTGAAGGGAACTTGTATACTCGAGGGCCTGGCATGTACAAAATCCCAGCATTTGGAGACATCCCAACAGAATTCAATGTGTCCCTTCTCCGTGACTGCCCCAACAGCAAGGCAGTTTACTCATCCAAGGTACGCCTGTGAGGCCTGTGGGCCTCTTACTGCCCCATAACACTGTGAAGCTGAGTGGGATAAAGTCATGATCCTGTGTGTCTAAACAGTTCATCTCATCATGCTGTGGTTACTCTGAGGTCAGGATGTTTTTCTATTTCTTATCAGAAATGCCTGTACTGTCCTTTCTAGTTAGGAAGAAAGTAACCTGAACATTTCTGCCCTGATTGATTCTGATTTCTGATCTGATTCTGTCCTGTCCATAAGACAGAACTGAAGTGGCTTTGCTGTGTGAGAAAGCTTGTGTTTTCTTCCTGTTCCTTCTTTAAACGGACTGAGGGTTGATTTAGCTCAGTCTTTCTTCACTGTTCACACCTGGCACACTGGAGGCTGTTTTATCATGTTTCCTCAGTGAGCACATCTGGTAGACTGAGGTTCCCATCTGGAAGGCAAAGCCTCACTCTTGCTTGTGCTCTGTCTAGGCTGTGGGAGAGCCCCCTCTGTTCCTGTCTGCCTCAGTGTTTTATGCCATTAAAGATGCCATCTATGCAGCGAGGAAGGACTCTGGCCTGACGGAGGCGTTCAGGCTGGACAGCCCTGCCACCCCCGAGAGGATCCGCAATGCTTGTGTGGACATCTTCACCAAAATGGTAACAGCCCCTGCTCTCACAGTCAGTCCCTGGCCAGCCTGCCCACGGGGAGTGTGCCTGGAAGTCACAGGGCCCCAGGGCTGGGATTAGGGCAGGATGGGGAGGCTGTGTCCCTGCTCCAGCAGATGGTTTTGTTTCATGGGTGTTGTCCTTCGTTTGACGTGCCATCAGCTGAGAGCCAAATCCCCAGGCCAGCACTGCTAGGGCTCCCACTGCAGGAAGGGCTGCTGTACAGGATCTCTGAAGTTCAGTCCATTCCATTCTGCAAGTGTTGTGTGTGGAACAATGGCACTGGCTGCTTGTCCTGATGCTCCTGACTGTCATCTCTCAGAGAACCATCACATATGGTGAGGGCCACGGTGTGATTTAGTGGTATCCCTCAGCAAGGGAGAGGGAGAAAAGTGTTCTTTCAAATACTCCCTTCTTCTGGATGTTACAGCCACAGGAGTCTCCTTAGAGCTGTGGACTTGATCTGAAGGAGTGCAGGAGTTATCCCTGTCACTGGTTTCTCTGGGCTGCTCTGTCATAGTGTTGTCACAGGGCTCTGTAGTAGTCAACTATCAGGCTCCTAACAGAAATGCCCTGAGACAGGCACCTCTGTGTTTGGAAAAACTGGGATAGGAGCTCCTATCTTCACAAAGTCCCACCTGAAAAGCAGCATGGTGAGACATGCTGAACGTTGGACAGGACCCTCATTTGGTGCTAATTCAAATATTTTTTCTCTTTATAGTGCCCTTCTGCTGAGCCAGGGACCTTTAAGCCATGGTGTGTGCGTGTGTAAGAAGAAAGTTTGAGGAGCAAACTCTGCTGAAACTGAGCTTACATCAGAGGAACCACAAGGCAGTAGGACTATAATGGAGGAAAAAAACCAACCTGTGTTCATGTGGCTCACCCACTGATTCACGGAGCTTTCGCATTTAATTGTCCAATCATTATTTTCTCTATGAGAGGAAATTGCTGCCAGATTATAGCTGTGATATAAATTCAAATGAAGAGTAAGTTGAAGGTGATGTTATCCAGGTGTAATTGAAAAATCTTACAGATTTCATATAAAATTGCTGCAAGGATGCTTCTTACCAGCCAATGTGAAAGAGCAGGGTGGTTGTTTCTTTTTCCTGCTATAGGGAAAAGATGTATCACCTTGTGATGCTGTGCCAAGAAGGACTCAAATGTGTTGATGCCAGACACAGAGTCCTCTAGCTGAGATGGGGGAAGGTGTAAGAGGTGCTGAGGGCTGGACCCTGCTGTGTTCCCTTTGCACACAAAGCCAGCTGCATCCTAGAGGAAGATGAGCAGGACTTTTGGTGTTGGCTAATGAAGATCTTATCTGTGTAATAAAAGTGTTTCAGAGGAAAAGGCTAAAATGTGACCAGCAACTGATTTTACCCCAAGTTCAATGACTGTGGCTTTGTCTGCACCTGGGCTTTAATGAGATTTTAGTTCAAGTGCTGCCTTTGTCTTCTCTGATTAAAGATAAAAATGAAATATACCAAGAGTACTTCCAACAAGATGCTGCTTTGTTTGGCACAGACTTTTCCCATCCCACACCTCCACATCTCTTCCCATCCTTTAAATAGGAAAGGACATCAGAGACCTTGGAGTAACAGAGAAACTTGCCCATCGATGTTCCCAAGGTAATTTATACCAGCCTAAGCAAGGGGCACAAGGAGGTTGGGCACAGATTAGCTGGCTCTGGGTGCCCTCTAGGGTAAATCCCTTGCTGTCATGGCCTTGCCTTCTTTCCAAGAGATTTCTTAGTTTTGCTGAATGCAAGAGATGGATGCATTTTGCTACAGGAAGTGCTTGTCTGAAAACTCTGCTGGCTATGTGATGACCTGGTGTCATCTGGATTGAATATTTCTTTGTGTTGGATTTCGTGCTGGGCATCCCTCCTGACAGGTTTTGTCACTGTCAGATTCAACACTGGAGCACCATGTTATCTCTAGATGGTGTCAGCCACATGCTGTGCCTGCTTATCATTTGCAAACTTCTATCTGTTTTTCTGGCCTACTGCTTTATAAAAATGTCTTTTTTCTCTTTTTGCACTCCCAGGGCCATCAAAAAAGTATGGTGCAAGAGGATGTAACTCCTTATATAAAATTTTGCTCACATACAAACCTGTTAAAATTGGCCTTCATCTTAGGACTGGCCAATGCATGCTCAGTGTGAAATATTTTTTAAGCACTCCAGGGTGTGCTTGGAAAGGTGTAGATTTATTTCTCAACTCAAAATATTATGGATCTACCATCTAGAAGAAGGGAGTTGCAGGAAGTATTTTGTGCCTGTTGGGCTTGCTGTGTAATTGTTTTATTAATTGAAATATGTTAATTGGTGTTTCTTAAGCTCTGAGATACTGGGTAAGAACACAATTTTGTTTTCTCCTGAAAGTTGGTAACATGTAAGGAACCTCTTAGAGAAGAAAACTTGATAATTCATGTGCAAGAACAGCTATTGGAGCCTGTGTGTTCACATTCTTGGGTGTCCAGGAAGGGATGCAAATTACTAAATCTGTAAGGTAGATTGGTATCAGCTCTTTCTGTGAATTCCACCTCATGAGATTGCTGGACATGCTCCTTCAGACCAGGATGAGAAGAAATACAAAGGCATTGTGTGTTAAAGCAGAGCATGGAGACACAGGCAGAGTGGGATATCAAGGGGTTCCCAGTGTCATGCCAGGGGAAAGCTGCCAGTGTTCACAATAGGCCTGCTGCTTGTGATGGTGCTGGGAGATGTTGGGATGCCACTAGCAGGATGAATAAGTGCTCTTTCTCTCCCTGGTTTTGGAGTTTTCATCATTTCAGGAGGGGTTTGTGAGCGTCTCAGTCACAGTGACTGCCTGTCAGATTAATTTTTTTAAAATTTGATTTATCAAGTCTGTTTTGCTATTTGCTTTGTGAGTTAATTGGAAAGTATTTGCCAAGTTCTGTGTACATGCAGTGGTCAGAGCAGGCTGCTCAGAGCAGACCTGTGGAGCCAGTTTTGCTGCAGCATCAGTGACTCACTCTTTCCCATGCAGCAGCCCTGGTCCTCGGGCCCAGCCCAGCTTGGGGCTCTCCTGATACCCTTGCCCAGCTGATGGAGAGAGGAAACACTTGCCTTTTGGGGTACACTGGAATGGAATGTAAATTAAATCAAACACCTGGGGATGGCAATGGTATAAAATTAGTGTTGTAAAGTAATGACACCAACTGATTGTGAGGGTGTGGGGAAAAGGGAAGCTAACAGGAATTGACAGGAGGCTAACAGGAATTGACAGAAAGATCATTGTGCTACCTGCCTGTGCTGTGGGACTCTAAGAAACATGAAGCTGAGGTTTTCAAGTCACCTCTCAATGTCTGAACATTTCATACATTGTTTTCAAGGAACTAAGTGCCTGGCACCTTAAAAAAGGACTAGGATCCACTGGGGAGGGCTGGCAGGAAGAGAAGATTCCTGACCTGAGGTGTGCTCTGCACTACAAAGCTGGGGGGGAGCAGCTCTGCCCTGAGTGCACACCACTGTCCCCTGCCAGGTGCTGTGTCCCATCTCCTCCCACTACATCTCGCTGTGTGGGGTCTCAGCTCACTGTCACTGGAGGGAAAGCTACTCATGAAGAGAAAAATGTTCCTTTTCTAGTACTTGCCAGTGAAATAAAGCATGGATGCAAGACTCTAATTTAATGGCATATAATTGGAAATTTGCTGCTTTTCTTCTTTCAGAAGTCTGTCTCAGAAGAGGAACTATGCCATCTTGCTAGACTGTAAAGTACTGCGCACAATAACGGCACTTAAATAGTAATTACTGCAGCTGGAGAGCGTGTGGGAGTGTGAAAGGAGCCCAGCTGATCTGATGTTTTAATGCTATTAATTGCATGGCCTTCTGTGAGAAAGGGAGGCCAAGATTTTGGTAATTGTTTCAGGTCAGGTCTAATCAACAGTTTTCATTAATGTTCTTTAATGAGTGCTGTCAAAACGGTACCATGAATGTACATGGAATTCTCTGTTAATGTCACAACATTGCAAAATAAAGCTGCTAAATAACCTGGAAAGAAAAAAATCCAGAGTCTGGCAGGATTTGAAATCTAGACAACTCATCCTTGGTGTTTGTTTGACAAAGATGGACCTTTCCCAGGGACTGAGAGTCAGATCAGCTCGGTGACCAAAGTGTGGAGAGGGTGGGAGGTTGCTCTGGGCTGCCCAGCTGGATGAAGCTGTGAGCCAGCTGGAGAGACTGGGCCTCTGTCTGGCCACGCTGGCAGCCATGCCCAAAAGAAAGCAGAGTCAGTCCTCATGCTTTTCTGCCAGCAGGAGCCTGTAGTAGCCACATCCTGTTTTCCACAGCAGCACAGTGATGCATTCTGATGCTTCTAGCCACCTCCACGGGGCCCACCAGTTGGTGACACAAGGTGGGAGGCAGCCTGTCTGGTGCTGTGGCTGGTACATGGACAACACTTCCACTTCCCTGTCTCAGGGCTAGTGCACTGAGCTGAACGCTGGCCTTGGCCCATTGGAGTCAGCCCTGGAAGAAGGGGAGCCAAACTCAAAACCTGTGAATGGAGTATTGCCATGGTACCATGCCCAGGGCCCTCTTGAGCCCACACACATGGGAGATGAGGCTGTAAAACAGGAACAGTTCACACAGAACAGAATAGACCAAATAATGGACTGGGCTTGACCTTCCCTGAGCACGAAAAGATTGGGAACACTGCCAGTGGTTCCCCAGCAGGGTGTGCCACCCTGTGTCTTATCTCAGCCTCCAGGTGACATGCTCCTCTGGGAGCACTTCTTGTATCTGAATGTGAAGATTTGTCAGGAAGAAGCCATTGCCAAAACTCTTGGCCCAACATGGAGCCTGGAAAAGGAAATATCGGCACAGCATATGTGATGCCACAGTGGTTTGCAGCAGGTCCAACCCACATACCCCAAACTGCTGGGTTTATCCCATTACAGTTCAGTTCATGCAGTTTTCCAAGTCCAGCGCCACAAGTTTCCCTAGTGCCTGTTCTTGTTGTGTTTAAACACGATTCAACCATGCTGATCCCCTGTCCCTGGCAGTGGTGTGTCTCAGCTTTCTGACGAGTCTTTTGGACTATGACACAGAAAACCTCACTGCAAGCAGCTGTGAAGCAAAAGCCTGTCAGTACCTTGAAGCACTTGCTTTTGGCTTAACGCTCCCTGAAATAATTATTCTGTGTGGGCTATTTCTGCCAGGTCTCTGTGGTGCTGGGACGGTCCGACAGGAAACTGCTAGAAAATGGGAAAGCAGCGAGGTCCCAGCGGTAGAAATGAGACAGCCTCTGCTTCTGCTGGGCAGACAGCTCGCTGAACATCTGCTCTGACAGCCACCTGTAGGTCCACTGCACCTGGCTGTCGCTGAGCTCGGGGAGGAGGCTGCCCGCAGGCAGCCCAGCCCGGCGCAGCAGGTGGTCCAGCTCCTGCCTGAGGAAGCCAAACATCACCACGTAGTCGTAGTGGATGAGGCAGGGCCGGCACAGGCTGACCAGCGGTTTCCAAGCCGCGCTGCCGTTGTGCATCCCGCTGTCTAGGACCTCCTGCACGAAGCTGCTGAAGGAGGGGCTGATGCCCATGCCTTGCAGGAACGTGGCGATCAGCCTGTGGAAAGGGTCCCTGACAAAGAGCACCTTGGTGTAAGACCCCAGCATGGCCTTTCTCTCCGTCTGGTTGAAGTCGCTTAGCCGTGTCTCCTCGGCGTGCAGCCGGCGGTAGGGCAGCGGCACTGGCAGTGTCACATTTTCCTCCTCTAGCTTCTCCAAAAGCTGATGCCATTCCTCCACCCCTGCTGATGGCACTTGGCAGTACAGGAGGTCCAGCTTGGTGTTCACCCTCAGGCTCGGCAGCAGGGAGGCTCTCTCGTCCTGGCTGCTCGGCAGCGTGGTGACTCTGCCTGCTTGGCTGCAGAAAGCTCTCAGTCTCCTCTTCCTGAGCTGCTGGACGTGAAGGAAGGTGTCCAGAGTCAAAGTGAAGCCCTCCTCTGCCTTGGGGGCCAGGTCACCTGGGAAACAGCATTTGGAGATGGGGGTAAGGAAAGACACAGTGCCCTGAGTCAGACCCCAAGCACACAGTGCTGTTGAGGCTCTTCTCCAGTTATTCCAGTGTGGAAGGATTCAGCGTGGATGAAATGGGTAGGAGAGGGGAGACCAGCCCTGTCTGGCAAAGAGCTTGGCTTTGCTGGGAAATGGGTTTCTGTCCCCATGAACATGTGAGATTATGGACACTGAGACACCCTCCTTTCCCCAAATCACCATGCCTGAGGAGTGATCTAAACCACAGATTTATTCCAGGCCCAGTTCTCCACTAAATCATAATTTTTGCTTTTAACTCCTTGCTTGCAGCTGAACATCACAGAGGTGAGTTTGCCAAAGAATCAAAAATATTTTGACAGAACAGGCAGTAGTAAATTGGTTTGTAGCTACAAATACATGATGTTCTGCAAACCCTTTTGCATCTGTTAATAGGTTGAGATCAGGTACCAAGTATATGTGACTAAGGGATTACTCTGAATGGCTCAGGGTGATTTAGGGACCCAAATGACATAATTTCTTGCATCACTCCCATATGTAAATTTTTTCTCTTGAAGATAAAAAGGCAAGAGCAAATAAAAGGCAGAAAGCAAAGAGAAGTGAGATGACAACAAAGTAAATATAAAAGGCAAAAGCAAATACAAAGACTCTATGAGAGTGAGTTTAATTTCTCAAATTTCAGCTTTGCTTTTTTGTTTTCTTATTTTTAATGTGAAAAAGCCAGAGTGGGTTTGAATGTGGATGATTAATGCCTGCCTTGTTAGTTTATTTTCTTTAGCAGCAGCACATCTGCCTCATCTGCTCCGTGCAGGCATCTGGCAGCCCTGGGGAGCCAGTTTGATGGTTTGTTCTGGGTCCTCAGGAAGTTAAATATTTGGGGAGGCTCTTGTACGGAGCAGCACAGTTAAAAGCAGAGAAGCACAGTTAAAATTAGGCAAAGGACATCAGGAACACAGTGATGCCTGAAGCTATCCCGAGCTGCTCTTTGTCTCACCCAGCCCCAGAATGACAATGTCTGCAAAATCTAGTGATGACTTTGCCCTGGAATGATGGGAACTGGAGGGAAAGGATGCATTTTTTTAGGCAAGAAATGCAATAATCACCAATGCCCCTGCTCCCTCCTGCATTCCCAACAGCATTTCACAACAAAACAATGCAAGTTTTCCCAACAAAACTTTTGGGAGTTACCTCCAGCAGCCTGACACCTGCTTTCCCCACCACACCTGAAACCAATTCCCCACTAAGAACATAAAGCCGCAGGGCCCCACAGCACGGGCTTTCTCCACAAACACCGTGCCAAGGAGCGTTTTCCATCCTGCAGGCGTTTGCCCACCTAGACCCTCTGGGAGAAGCTCCAGGGCCGTTCCCCCAGGGCGCAGAAAGGCTGCAGAGCCGCCGTGGTGGCCAGGCCTTACCTCCGTGGCTGCGGGCCGGGGTCTGCAGCAGCAGCAGCCTCCAGCTGAGGAAGGCGGCGATGGCCAGGGCGGCCGAGAGGCCGAGGCGGGGAAGGAAGCGCATTTCTGGGGTGTGCTGGGTGCCGAGCGCTGCTGAGCTGCTCGGGACCGAGGGAAGGGTGCTGGGGAACCTGGTGTGTTTGTTTAAACACACCCAGCCGGAGCTGGGTTAAAGTACTGTTTGGGCAGCGGCTCGGCTGGGCGCAGGGAAATGGCCTGAGGCACAGCAGGTGCCGCCTGCCTGCGCTCGCAGCGTGAGGCTTTGAGGCGGAATCTGCCTCGTTATTCAGTCTGTGCCATGCCAGGTGACAGTGCTGTGAGGAATAGGCCACACATCCCCACTTCTGTGTAGGCAAAGATGTCCCTGATCCCCTGACCCTCCCTATTCTGCGCTGCTTTTGGCACCGAGGGAGGGAGGCACAACTCAGAACGGTGCTGTGGGGGGCAGCCGGCACTGGGGCTGAGCAAGCAAGTGCTGGGCCACAGCTCCTGCCTCTGTGCTGCCGGGGGTCTTTTTAGCTGTGACAGGGCCCAGCCAGTGTCGTGTGGCAGGTCGATGATGAGCCACGGACTGGAAGTGCCGAACTGCTGTCTGCTGTTTACACCGGGCGGTGCGGGGCCTCACGATACAAAACGAGGGGGTGAGCTCCCATGCAGACGCGCTGCTCCTTCCTTTCGCCATGGAATCCGTGGGATGGAAATCCCCGTGCCAGGAGTTCCTGAGGGCTGATTTGCTCTCCTCCGGGCCACCGTGGCTTTCCCAGCAGAGGGTGCTCTGTGTCCGAGGAAGCCCTGCCCTGCCCTGCCCTGCCGTGCCCTGCCCGCCGCCGGGGCAGGCGAGGGACGCGGGCTCTGCCCGCCCTTCCCCGCTGCGGCTTAGCGGATCAACCTCACATTTGTGCCTTTTAGTGCCTTTCTACAGCGAGGAGATGTTTCCTCCAGGTCTTGTGGACCCTGCTGCAGGTGTCCCTGCAACCTGCCCCCCAAATCTGGGAGAATGAGAGCTGGGGGTGTTCGGGGCGGGTGTGAGTGGCCGTAATTTGCTTATCCATTTCTGCAGGGACTGTCCCAGCCACAGCCCCAGCGAGGCGAAGCACAGCTGCAGTGGGTAGAGAGACGTGCAGCTGATTTTTATTTTACAGTCATAAAGTGAAAGCAAAGAGACGTTCTCTGTCTGGAGGGCAGAAAGAAATAGTGGAAAACCCCCTTTGTTTTGCATTGCAAGGAAACCGAACTTCCTAAGTTACATCAGGGTTTCATCTCTCTTTGCTCTAACTTGTATCTGCCATTTAAATGGCGATTTTAAAATTATTTTTCTTGCCCCTTGGGATTATATATATATATATATATATATATATATATATATATTTTTTTTTTTTTTTTTTTTTTTTTTTTTTTTTTTTTTTTTTTTTTTTTTTTTTTTGGGTGCTGAAAAGTTTCTGAAACTCACTGCTGGGCTTTCCCCTGTTTGCCTTCCATTCAGCCCCTAGCAATAGCCAGCAAGGCTGAGACTGCAGTTCTTGAACTGAAAGGCTTCCTGCTATATGCTTGTAGGGAGCCAGCAGCCTTTTTTGGGCACAGAGGCTGAGTCAGGTGTGGAAATGCATTCACATCCTACTATTTAATGCAATTGCACAAGGGAATTAGTTGGGGAATTCATATGAAGTTTCCCGTAATTTAGGAAAACCCTCACTGCCATGAATGTGAGAAAAAAGCCATTCTCTTTTTCTTTACACCAGCAGTAGGATTGCCTGAATAAGGATTTCCAGATTTTTTCCCACCAGTATCTTGAACAACATTGCCTTGGGCTGCCTTTTTCTCCTCACAGGACGCACACCCTTTGGAGATGTAGGTTAATAAACATCCTCCTGTTCAGCCGTCCCGCATTCCTCCCACTTCCAAATTTTGCAGAGTATTGTCTTGTGTGACCATGACCCGTGGGCACTGGTGTGAGGGTTCCCCCCCTTGTTCCTCCTCATGCCTGCCTTGTGGGAATGTGAACTTTGAGAAGTGATGGCAAACACTGCCTCGTTTGGCAAGGGATGTTTTTACACTGTGAGGAAAGGAAGAGCAGAGAGGAAACCTTCTTATCCCTCTTCTTGTTTGGAAGCTTGCATATGACGTGTGTTTAGGAAGCAAATTCAGGCCCATCTCTCATCAGAAACGTGGGAGCAGTTGGAGGAGGAGGAACAAAGTTCCCAGCTCCCAGGGCATCATGTAGTGTGGAAAGTCTTTGGGAAGGATGGTCCTGAGAGCAGGGCTGCCAGGCTGCTCTGAGGGGATGCATTGCACTGAGTGGACAAGGATTCCTTGAAATCAACCCAAAAAGTCCAGGGTGGCAGTGGTTATTTGTGAATAAACTGGGGTTTCTGCAAGTGGCCTCTTTTCCATCATGTCTCTGGGTTCCCAGAGCTCCTCTCTGTGCCTGTGGAGAACCTTGGCTGCCCAGCTTGCTTTGATGGTGGGGCACACACCCCATCACCTGCCCACAGGCTATCTCACTCTCAGGGATGCAGTTTAGCACTTCAGTGCATGAGCTGGAGCCTATGTGTAAGCATCAGCTCCTTCAGTCTTGTGGTCATTTCCAAATTTGGCCAACTCAGTGCTTTCTGGTGGGATTTGGGATTTTCTTCACTCCAGCTCCTGCCAGATGTCATGAGCCAATCTGCCCAGCACCTTGAGTCCATCTCCATCTCCTCCAGTGCTTCCAATCAGCGCTGCCACTGTTGGCAGTGGATTTGGAAGGTGGACATTTGTCCTTGTGCATTGGACAGGGAGCACCAGGCTGGCTTTGGGCAGGCAGGGAGAAGCCAAAGGCCACAGGGACTGTCCCAGGCAGCAGCATCCTGGGACTGAGCAGCACTGGACCAGAAATAGTTATGCAATGTGGAAAGGAAGGGAAAGCAAGTTCCCATTGCACCCAAGGAGTGGAGCAGGTAGGACAATGTTTGGAGTGGTTGTACAGCTCTGGCGCTTCCTGTTTTCCTGCGGGCAGGAGCTGTGATTGTCACTTCTTATTCAGCTCCTCATCCTGGGAGGAAGACAGCATCGGGCTGTCCAGGGGCAGCAGGATGTTTATGTGGCAGGCTGAGTCAAGGTGCTGCTTTTAATACACCCCAGAGCAGAGTCATTGGGGGAAATGTACATTTTAGATTTCTTCTTTTTTTTTTTTTTTTTTAAAGGCTCATGAACATCCAAAGTGCTTTGCAATTACCATCGAGCTGTGTGGCCGAATGCCAGCTGATTGTCATTGTTCTCTAAGGCTATTACACGAGGATTTTACAGGGTGCCATGAACTACTGGTAATTTAGGGAGGATTCGTCTAATTAGTGATGCTGCATTGAGAGGCTTTGCTTAATTACTCCATAAGCTGTTAAACTTTGCATTGTCTCAGCCAGGCCCACATCAACCAGAGCACCCAAAGGTGGTGGGGAGAGGATGAGGCAGCCATGCAGCCTCTGCCATGTGCCCATCCATGTGCCCTTTCTCCCTGCTTTATTAAGGATAAGGGCATTTCCCTGGAAGGGGGGACCAAGGGACTCAATATTTTAAAAAATATGGGGATTTCAGCCATTATCTCTATGCAGTAGCAAATGGGAATCCCATGGGAAAAAGTAGCCTGTGTCTGGATCTGTGTATGCAGGGGAAGAATGCTCATGGGACTAGTGGCCATCCCATCACTTCCCATGAAACCAGCAGCCATCCATCCCATTGCCTCCATCCCGTCATGTGCCATGGGACCAGCAGCCATCCATCCCATTGCCTCCATCCCATTGCCTCCATCCCATCACCTGCCATGGGACCAGCAGCCACCACCCCTGTCCCAGCATCTCCTCATGGAGCTTTGTGGTGCCACCTGAACAGCACAGGATCTTTTACCACTGAGTGTTTCTCCAATCAGATCTCAGCCTTGCTTTGTGTCCCAAGCTCCTCCTGGCCTTCCTCTCTCTTTAGTGCTGCATGGGATAAACCCAAAGTGCTCCTGGACAAACCAGGCAGTGCCCGTGCATGTGTGGTACTTTGGGAAATCTAGTCCTTCAGCTTCTCTTTCTCATTTGTTTTTTAATGTGAATTTTGTTTCATGCGGGCAGCTCTGATATTTGGACTGTTCTTCCCTTTGGGACCTGAGTAAGAGAGCAATCCTGAAAGAGCCTTCAGGAGCAACTTTTCCACCCCACCAACATGGGGACAAAGCCTCTGCTCGGCCCCCAACTTCACAGAGGTGAGAGAGTTTTTACTTGGGTGGCCTCAGCCGCATTGCTGGGGGCAACACAGAGGAGATTGGGGTCTGAAACATCTCAAAATCTCCTGAAAAAGAGCTGGTGGTGGTGAAAAACAGGATGGTGGGAAGGAAAAAACCTCTGTTGTAAAATATCACTCACTGGAACCAGACTTTGATCTCCTGCTGTGGTCCCTGATGGGAAGGGGAGGTGTGGGCTGGGAGGAGATGGGCAAAGGAAGAGGGGTCTCCTGGGATTTGTGGTTGTGTCTCCCATGGTTCTACTTTTCCTGAGCCACAACTCTCTCACTGCAAAATGGTTTCCCCAGACTTCACACCCTGTGCCTGCCCTGGTTTTTTTGGGGGCAGAGAAGCACTTTTGCTTTGTTTACAGCAGCATTTTCCCCTTTTTGTGTCATTTTTTATGCTGCTGCCTGATCAGGTGAGGAAAGCTCTCACCTGTGTCTCTTGCTGGACATGGGGGAATGAATTCTCAGGCAGCTTTTGACCTGGGGACTGGATTTTGCTGATGCTGCTGAAAGCTGAGTTTGTCTGAGAGTGCACCCAGACATCTGCCCACTGTTCCTGGCCTCTCCCAAGGGAGTGCTGCCCCAAGACACTGCAGGCTATCACATTTTCTTGGTTGCTGGTTGTTTCCATTATTCATACAGCAACCCTTTAAATATGCAGAGATCTCTTGACTGGTTTTTCAGTGACTTGTGGAGGTGGTGGCACGGCTCGCTGGGGCCACCTCCACACCTGGTTTAGTAGGATGCTATTTCTGATGAGCGATGTTTTCGGGAACTCTGGAGCCTATGGCCCTGACTCCAGACCAGAAGTGGCAGGGGGAAAAGGATTTAAGGTCTGTTTGTTTTACTTTTTTGTCCAGACAATAAGCCAGCAAATACTCCCAGATTGTTTATATTTGGATAAGGCCGCTCGTGTCCTGTGAAAGGAAAATGACACATCTACTACTTCTCCTGGGGAGAAATGGTGTGGGACAAATGGACTCCTGGTGTGGCTGCCAGAAGCCTCTTGATGCCACTTCTGGGATGT
Source organism: Passer domesticus (assembly GCF_036417665.1). Taxonomy (NCBI): domain Eukaryota; kingdom Metazoa; phylum Chordata; class Aves; order Passeriformes; family Passeridae; genus Passer; species Passer domesticus. The sequence continues at coordinate 114,923,956 of NC_087476.1, read as the reverse complement.
GTGGGATGGCAATGGCACTGTGGTCCAGATGGGGAGAGCATGGCAGGGGCACAAATGCCTGTTTTTTCTCTGTTGGTGGCATTACTTTGGGGCCAGATGCACGGAAGGGCAGAGCTTGGTCCCCAGTGCCAGCCCCACATTGCTGCCTCCTTCTCTCCCACTGGGATGTGAGGCTGTGGACACTGGCAGGTAGCCTCATCAGACTTCCCATCCAACAAGTTGTTTTTGGAGTCTGTGGGATGTGAACCACAAACTGAAATTCTGTTTTTCTCTGTTTTTCCCAGAAGCTCAGCCCCTCCTGGCATGGCACTGCATGGGGGAAAGACACGAGGCACCGAGGTTTGGCTGCAGGGCTTTGGGCTGGCCCTGCTCAGCTCCCACCACCCCTAACCAGGACATCAGGGGCCTGACCCCCCAGGACACCCAGCTGGTCGTGCCTGTGTCCCCCCATCTGTTCAGGCTCTCTCAAGTCTCTCTCAAATCTCTCCTGCAAACCAAATGCATACCTGAGGTGTTTTCACAGGAGCTGAGCAGCCCATCATGGCAAGTCACAACATGAAGGTTCCAAAACCTACTCCATAACAGTTTTCTCTTCTCTTTTCTTTTCTTTCTTTTTTTTTTTTTTTTTTATTTAAAACCACTCCCTTGCAGAAAGCACCACCTGCTTGTCCCATAGGGAGAGGTCAGGCAGGGGGAAGAATGAGTGAACTTGAGGCACTATGGCCCTGCTGCAACAGGTCAGGTCAGGGAAGAGGAATTTTCTTGGCTCACAGAGCCTTGGCAGCTCCTGGGGTGGCTCTGCAGGCTTCACCCTGGGGCAGGTGCTGTGAGAAAGTGCCAAGAATTCACAGCTAGCTCTACTGCAGTCTCTAACTCCAGCTGCATCCAACACTCCCTCTCTTGATGTCAAAATTGGTCAGAATTTTTTTTTACATTCCCTCAGGGTTATTTTTTACCTAAAAGTGAAGAAAAGATAAACTTTTCTTCCTATTTTTTCCCCCCAGAGCTTTTGGAAGAAGTAAGAGGGGAAGTGGCTTTTCTCCTTCATTCAAAGTTGGTAAATGCAGCCAAAACTTGCCTCCTCCTCCTCCAATTATTTTACTTCTATTAGTAATTCTTGCCTGTCTGTAAATTGGGCATTTCTGCATTTATTTTCATTCTGTGGAAATAACCAGTCCCCAGCCTCTCCTCTCTGATGTTTGTCTCCCCACACATGCTGAGGTTCATTTGATTCAAATATTTCCAAACAGACTGGAGACAAGAGAAGCAGCTTTTTGTCACTTGCAGCACCACATTTCTACAGAACAAAAACATGATGCAATGAATGAAAAGGCCTGGAAACACTGAAAACCACTCAAGAAGAAAAAAATTGCAAATGAGCAAATTGCCATCATTTCACACACAGCCACAATTAAAGAAGCAGCAGATCTGGGAGCCGAGGCAGTTTTGATCTGAAAAAGCCCAAAGGATTTCAGCTCTGTTTCCTTGTCCAGGATTTAAAATGCAGCAGCTGTTAAAAGTCATGCTCTGGTGCTCCACCTGCCCCGAGTGCTGAATTCAAAAGCAGGCAATGAAATCCTGAGCTGACAGGCCAGGAAAGCCATGAAATGGAGGAGCAGGGATCTCTGTGCCTGAAGGAAAGACTCAGGAGGGTTGAACACCTCTTTCACCCCAGCAGCCTTCTGACTCTACGAGCCTTCATCTTCCCCTACATCTATTTCCTGGGAATGCAAGGTGTGGGAACAAATTGCATTTTGGGAGCCCTTTGGAAACAGATTTCAGATGCACCATTGCTAACTCTGACCTAAGACCTGGCAGCAGGTTTTGCCTTTGGGAGCTTCTGACCCCAGCTGGTTGTTGCACCCCGACTGAGCATCCTCAGGCTCATTCTCCTGATGAAGATAAAGAAGGAGACAAAGGTGAATGATGGAGAGGTGGCTTCCTTGGGTAAAACACCCCTCAGGCAGGAATCCACTGCTTGCTTCAGCCTCTGAGGGAGGGCAAGCCAGCAGGGAAGAGGTGGGAATGTTCTGTAAAATCCATGCCATGTGGATGCGACCCTTAGGGACATGGCTTAGTGGTGGCCTTGGCAGTGGCAGATTAATTGTTGAACTTGGTGATCTTTGAGGTCTTTTTCAACATAGATGATTCAACAATCCTATCACCATCTGCTGAGTGCTGGGATCAGTGTGGGAGTGGTGCTCCAGCTCATGGGGTTTAACTGGAGCAGAGCACTGAAATGCCCCTGAGACCTGGCTCTTGGGTACTCCTGTGGCTTTTTTTGGAGTCTTGGCTGGTGGTTTGGTGTTGCTCCAGCACATTCCCACTCTCTTACTGTATCTCCAGCAGCCCCTCTGCAGAAGACCATGCTGGTGTCCCCGGAGAGCTGCCAGTGCCAGCTGTCTCTATAAATACCCCTGGTATAAATTCAGAGCTCAGTCCCTGGCAGGCTCAGTCCTGCCCTCTGATCACAGCATTGAGGGGTGCTGGGCTGGCAACTCACAGGCTGCAGAGCCCTGCCACAAGAGAAACAGCTCTTAATGCCTTGTTAGAAAACTTACATTTCGATTTTCCATTGATTAATAAAAGTGATGCAGTGGTTGTTCTCTGCTACTTCAACATTTCCATTCCCTTGGTCTTATATAAGTCAAATATTTCAACTTTTGTACCAGGACAAATAATTTTTAGAAAGCCTGTGTGTATGCCAAAGTGCTGCAGCTCCATGGCAGTGAGCCTGGGAGCTGGGCTGAGATGTCCATGTGTGGGTCAGACCTGTGGTTGCACTCTCCCTGTTCCATGGAGGAGTCCATGAAGCTTCCCATGGTTGCAGAACACATCTCAGAGAGCTCTTGCCCTCTGGCCCAGGCAATAGCAGCAGTGCTATTTCTCAGGCTGACCTAAAGGGACATTTCTTTACTGGGCTGTCCTTGCCCAGATTGATTTTCTGAATCTTTTCAGATTTTACATGGTGAGGTCTCCTGGGAAGATCCCCATTGGATCCAAACCCCTGAGAGGAGGAGGGAAGCCTCTCTAGCCTGTGCCTCTCTGACAGCTCCTGCAACATTAAAGGGTGTCTTGGGGATGGGCTGCAGCCAGAGCTGCTCTCAGTCCTGACAGCACATTTTTGACATCCACTGCCCCACTGAGAATCAAGATTTATTCTTAAAAGGAAAAGAACATGCACTTCTCTTCTTTGCAAGGAAAACTCTCACTCCCTTTTGCTCTCTTGCCAACAGGAACGGCTTGCTGGGGGTTGAGGGAAACTTCTGCTCAGCACCAGGCAAATGCATGAATTCCTTTCCATGTTCCTCTTGGCACATCTCCTTTTAGCACTTGAGGACTTTTCCCCTGGTCACAAAGAAAAGCAGGCAAGGAGAAGATAAGAGCCAGTGGGCAGCAGAGCCCTTGCCAGTGCTCCTGCTTTCCTAGTGGAAAAAAGCCTAGACCCTGGTGGCTTTGGAAAAAAGTTTTTGGTGTGCCTTTGCATGACAGGAGACTGGCAATTAGTGGCATTCGGGCTGGAAACATCCTGTCCTGACACCGGCAGGCTCCCGTGTGCTGCAGAGGTGGGGAGCAGCCCCTCCAGGCAGCTCCTCCCTGCAGCTCCAGGGGCTGCCGGGCAGCGTGGGTGTGCTGGGGAATGTGGGAGCTGTGGCACGGGGGAGTGGGAAGGGTGGGATGCAATGACTGTTCCGTGCTTATATTTATCTCCCGCTTGATGGCCAGGCTCACAAAGCAGGATACGCCTCCCCGGAGCCTGGCAAACTGACAAAAATCTACCTGGGAAGGATGCAAACCCAAACCCCCCCCCCTACTAAAAATATGCAGGCAAATAGAGATTTTCCAAAACAGAGGTCCGGAATGCTAAACTTGGTGGTGATTCATGGAAGGAGGGGGGCACAGCCGCTTTACTTTTTCCCCTGAAGGCGAGCAGGAACAATGTAAATGCCGAATGCTATCCAAGCCACCCCCTCAGCTGGGCTGCTGTGCTTTGAAGAGTCCATCCATAACCCGGTAGGCACCGGCTTCCCAAGAAGGCAAAATTCCTGCCGCAAAAACAGGAATCCCTTATCGGGCAGCAGGAAATCCTATTTTTACATGGAGTTCAGAATAAAAATAAAAGGGAAATATATATGCTCGGGGGGTGCAGGCTAAAATTAAACCTAGAGCTTCTCGTCTGATGGCTGGCTCCTGCCACTCCCTGGATTGAGAATCTGACGGTGAACAAGAAGGATCCTGCTGTTCCTGGCTGCTCTCAGTGGGACCTGCTCTGCTGTGGGGCTTCTCCTCTCAGTGAGCTCTGCGAGTGTGGCTTAAATGAATCACCTTGGATCAGTGCTGTGGCCAAAGCCTGTGCTGTGAGCAAGTGGGAAGAGGTTCCTTTGCCTCTTCTTCATGTGGCTCCTTAACATTTCTGAGCCAAATCCTTCAGTTTCTGACTGTCCTGTCAGCTTCACTGCCCTGTGCCCAGCCCAGACCTTTCTCTGACCAAAATTTCTCCATCCATGTGGTACCAAAAGATGTACTGATGCATCATGAGGCTCTGTCTTGACTGAGTTTCCAGCTTTGGGTCTGCTCCCCCCGAGGGGATGAACTGGCACATGTGGTCTGGATTTGAGCATTGCTTCTCTGGGATTTGAGCATTGCTTCTCGCAGTTCTCTGGAATCTGTAGTAATGAAACAAGCCCTAAGCCACAATCCCCAAACCTCTTCCTTCCCTGCAGCCCAACACTGAACAGTGACTGCCAAAAACAGCGCTGTGGCTGTGTGTTTTCATTACCACTGTGATTTGTACAACAAATGCAGCCCATTTGCAGCCACGCTTTTGTTCTTTGATGTCTCAGGCCTTTGCCAGCTGAAGCCACGCTCAGGGCTTTCCTCTGGGCTGCACCAGCTTCAGCAGCTCTGTGGCACAAGGAGGCCCTGAGACAAATCCCACAGGGACTGTGAAGGTGGCCCCGATGGCACTTGGTCAGCATTTCTGTAAGGCAGCTCATTTCGGAGTTTCCTCTGTTGGACCTCAGACCAAAAGGCTTTGGCTTCCAAAGAGCAATTAAACTGGATCCAGAAACATCACTGGGTAAAATGCATCATGAGGTGCAGACCTCTTGGCTGACCACACTGACCTCTTATGTATGTGTGTGTATATATCTATATATATATATATATAGATATAGATATAGATATTTGTGTCCAATCTACCTCCTGTCTGCTTTTTTTTTCTGCAGCAAAGGTTCACTCTGAGCATTTGGCTGCAAAATACATTGTAAAATGTTGTTTTCTTGGAATAAGTATTTGAGGGCATCTTCAACCTCCATCAGGAAAGTAAATCCCAGTAAATATTGAGCAGAGTAGCTTGAGTTAGCCAGACAGCTGCAGGTGCTTTAGCAGGAGTTTGAGAGCAGAATTTCTTTCACCTGAGCTGGTCCTCTCCTAATTAGTGAAATTACAGGAAGGTTTGAGGGGATGGATAGAGAATGCTGGTGTTGGGTTGCTGCTGAGAGCCAAGCTATCTAGGAGGAATGGCCCCTGGAGAACAGGTAGGAAAATTGGGGAAGGAGAGTGAAGGAAGAGAAAGCATTTGGTGATGGTTTTGGATGCCTGGAGTATCTAGAGCTAGAGGGAGCTGCCTGGGTTGTCTCAGCTGTGGTGTCATTTTTAGAAGATGGCTTTTTGGCTTTGGGAGAAGGTAGGCTTGCAGCATTGACCACTGCTCCTGTTTGTGGCTGGCCTGGACAGTTGCATGTCTTGAAATTTAATGTTGCAGCATGGATTGCTTTTTTTCTCATGTGCTGAAAGGGCTTTATGTGGAGAGCCCTTCTCAGCCTTGCCAGCTAATATGGGCAAGCAATTAAATTGTTTTGGGCAGCCCTGTGTGTGAATGAATGCACGTGGCTGGCATGCAGTGTGAAGTGAATGTCTGAGAGCCCCCAGAAATGCAGGTCTGTGATCTCTCCATTGTGTAAGTGTTGTTTAACACTTCTGCTGTTTACTGTAAGATGAGGTGGTGAAATTTGGCTCAAAGGAGAAGTGATGTGAAATTGTGCCCAGTCTGATTAGGAAGAAAACACTGGCTGCTCTTCCTCCACAGGATGTAATCTAGTTTGAACTTCACCATGTAAAATTATCTTGCTTATTCTTGAAGGTTTTGTGCTGTAAAACATCACCTTTGCTGTTTTGCCCCTTTGCAATCACTGTAAAAACTGTCCAGGCTGCTCCTGTTATGGAGAAGGCTGGGGAGGCTTTAGCCTGGCCCTTGTCCTTCTTGGAGTTAGGGGCTACATAGCAGAGGGCAAATAGAGCATTTGAAGTTATTTGTATTTCATTTTCTGCAGTGGACTGTATTTTCTGGCTATTCCTCTTCCAAGGAGAGGTGATTTTGGGGGATTAAATGTTAAAATCCTGTTTGGTACTGTGGTGCTCCTGGGGATATCTTGTACCCATATTTGATGTTGTATCAAGCCTGTGCAATGCTTTTTCTCTTATCTCTGAAAAAGAGAGGCATGTGGAGCCAGTGAAAAGAAAGGTATCTGTGAACACCTTTGGGTTGGGATGGGGAGGGGTATGTGTGTGAATCCTCTGTCAAAACTGCTGGGATGAGAGGCCTTCTGAGCAAGGACAGCACATACCAGGGAGGGGTAAAAGAGAGATAATCCTTTATTTGATACAGTCTGTTTGTCCCAGATACTGAATTTATGGTCTGACCCCAGAAACTGGGAACAGCAGGCCCAGGAGGTGCCCTGAGGTGAGGAAAGGAGTGGGCTTCCCATGGAGGCCTCCAGCACCCCTGGGCTGCTGCACACACCACGTGTCAGGAGAGCTCGCTGGGGACATTGGGGTTCCAGAGGAGCCCTGTGTCCAAGGTCCCTGACGTGACACAGGGCAAGCTGGCCCTAAGCAGAACAAGCTGCCCATCTGGGCACTCTCCTCAGGCATGCACAGGTGCCCAGAGGTGACAGGGGTCATGCAGAGCTTGTGTCCCTGAAGATTTTGGAGGTTTTTTTGCCTGTGACAGAAACTGTGAATGCTGCCAGAGTACAAAATGCAGAACTTCAGAGGCGAGAGAGCAGGGCAGGACAAAGGTGGGCTGCAAGGCCAGTCCATCCTCCTGAGGCAGGGAAGGACTCCATGTATTCTCTCACCTGCTGGCTCAGCTGGTGCACTTGAGTTTCTTGAACCTGGTCCCCATTTCACATTCAGCAAAAAAGAACAAATTTTGCAACAGAACATGTTTGGGGGAGGAGGGCGGGGAAAAAAACCAAGCTGTCAGTCCTTCCTTTCTGAGATGTTTTGAGAGTCAAATTTTTATCAGAGGGAAAAAAACCCAACCCAAGACTCAAAACAGGAAACTCTTATCAGCTTGCCAGGAAGCTCTATTGCTTTGTGGAAGTGTTACCCTACGGTCATTGCTACTTTCAGTAGCTGTTTGTGAGTAATTTATGGCTTTAAGATGGGCGTCAATCTTCCATGCAAGCAGGGGAGAGGCCCTAAAGCTGGAAGGAGTAGTGGTAGGAATAGAGGGTGGAGGGGAAATACCAAGGAACAGGATTTGTATTATCTCACTACATATATTTACAATGATAAGATTTTCATTGTCTTAAATGGTAAATTATGATCCTGTTTTTGTTCTGTATTTGGATCAGGAAAAAGCAAACCCGTGTCTTCAAAAATTGCACAGGCTTAGTGTTCAGTGACTGTTATTCAGCAGAAGTAATCGAGGGACTTGGGATAATACGTAACTTCTTGGCAGGGGAATTTCTAAATTATTGCCTTATGGAGTTCTGTGCACTTGAATTCTAAATGTGTGCAGGTGTCTTTGTGTAAATCATATAAAAATTTGTCTAAAACCTGTCAGAGCGAGTTGTCTGGTTCTCTTCTCTGTCCCAGTTTTGGTGTGCCCATCTCCAACACAGAGCACTTGTTCATGTCCAGAATAATTTCTTTGAAAACAATGTTCCTGCAAAGTGTCTTTGGATTTAAAAATAAAGAAAACAGTGTTAGGCAAAGTATCTGAAAACTCTGTGTGTATGCATTTCATGCAGAGAGATCTGGAGCTCCTATCCCAAACCTGCCAGGTAGCAGTATTGAACAGTTCTGGCTCCTGGCCCGGTGTTTATTTTTATTTTGCCTTTTTGTGCCCTGGTGTGTCTATTCTAGTGCTTTATGGATTGCTGTCACTCCTGTAGTCCCCCAACACAATGGGGATCTTTCCAGCAGAGGCATTTTGCATCCCCCAAGTTGGATGGAGCAGGCATGATGTGGAGAAGGAAGTGCAATGCTGCTGCCAGGTTATCGTGTTTGTCACGTTCACTGCTGGCTAAAGTGGTTCTTTATCTCTTAGTTTGTGCTGGCAAATCTCTTTTGCTTAAAAATAAGCATTAAACTTTTGTCTGGAAAGCTGGGCTTCTGGGCCATGAAGAGAAAAGCTGATTTCTGAGTGCATAACCCATGACCAAATTCTTAAAGGCATTTTGGCAGCAGGGCTGTGCAGAGGAGCTGGGGTATGTCCTGGGTAAGTTCACTGTGCACCACCAGTGATGCAGAGCTCATTTCCATGGGCTCTGCCCTTGCATTTAGAAACATATCATGGTGTGACCAGGCTTTGGGAGTATGGGGATGATGCGTTTTTGGGGGAGCAATGCTTTTCTTGGCGTGTCTTGGGCTGCCTTGTGGCTGGAGGAGTCCCTGTGAAACCAACATCAGGGAGGTGAATCATCTCTGTGCTTCCATCTCATCACAGTGAGTGCACTTTGAAGCCTGGCTTTGCCCATTGGCTTTTGGGCTGGCATCCCTCTCTTAAACAGATCTTTTAAACACAGAGATTCACCCTTTTCATTTTTTCTCCCTCCAATTTTTAAATGATGGCCTTAAACACAGAGCACTCTGTCCTGCTCTTCTGGGAAATGGGGTTGTTCCATGATTGCTTGAAGTCTTTGGCCAAGCATTGTTGATACAAAAAAAGTACAGCACCCTGACTACAGTGGTGTGTGAACCCATTTTTCTCCTTTAATATGCACTTATCTTTATAATAGGGCATTGGAAAACATTTCTCTGAAACCCAGTAACCAGTGGCCTTTCTTACTCGTTGGACTACATTCAGTGTTTGCACTAGCACTTCATTAGGAAATAGCTATTTGCTGGGGCTGTAAAAAATCACTTTTCCTCTCCTTGTACCTTATCTCCTCTTCCTGGACAAAAGTCAAGAGCCTCTTTCCCCTGGCCCCTTCCCTCTTGGGTATACAATTGAATACAAGTGATCCAAGGAGTATGATATGCCAGGTATTTTGCACACTCATCTCTGGGGAGCTGATAACAGCAGCCCATCTCTCTGGAAAGCTCAGCCTCTTGGCTGCTCACTCCTGCTGGAGTCAGCAGCTTCTTGCAGGGCCAGGAGGTACTCACCTCCCTCGTCCTTCCACCGAAGGACTTTGGAGCAGGCAATGAGGTTGCATCTGATGCCTTGAGGTGCCTCAAGAATAATTAATGCTGTGAGCTCCCTGACATGTTTGGTGGCAGAGCTGCAAACCTCCAACCAACGTGGTGGGGTCCTTGAAAGACATTTCCTTAGCAAGATGGGGGAAAACGGGCTGCTTCTGACCAGCTCTGGAGATGGTAGGAAGCCAGGTAGGAAGATGGTCTGAACTTCCTCTTTTCCCAGGGGGTGTCCCAGTGGCCCAGGTGAGCCCACCAGCCCTGTATTGTCCCAGCTTTGACAGCCTTTCCATGTAAATCACAGTTCTGACATTCCCATGGCTGAGTAAATTCCCTCTGGGAACAGGGGAAGGGCTGGAGCGACGCGTGCCTCTCGGGCTGGGACGATGGCCCGCGGCTCTCGGCGGGACCGCACCAGCTTTTGTTCCCCTCTGTCCTCCTGAAAGGAAGTGGTGAAAGGCAGCCAGGCCGCCTTTATTTCTGTGAAATGGAGTGAGATGAGTGAGGCGACCCATCGGAAGCAGATCATTAGGAATATTAGTGACCTTACGTGATCTCTCCAGGGCTGGGAGAGGAGCAGGCGGAAAGGACATCGTGTCCCTGTTTGTCACATCAGCACTTTATCATCCATGCTCTGAGGGCGTGTTTGTCTCCCTTGAGAAGGAGACATCCATGTTTCCTGCTGTGGGAGAGCAGCTTCTCCAGAAGGGTCAGACAGGCTCTCCACAGAGGCACAGCCAGATTTCAACAAGCTCTAGTTGCACCAGCCTGGCCTGGCTGTATAGACATGGCATCTTGGCCAACTTCTATCAGGTTTCCCATGTTTTCCAGTCCCACCTCTCAACCCTTGGCACCCTCTTTGTGCCTTTGTCAGCTTCTGTTGAAGGCTATGCTGGGAAGTCACCTCTTGCTGGGACCTTGCATGAACAGGCTTTTCCCAGAGAACAAGCGACAACACTCTTGCCTATGTAGCAAGGCTTTTGGGATGTCATCATAAGCACTTTTCTTCCCCCATCCCACAGTGCAGTTTGGATGACAATTTGTACTTCCCCAAACCCCATGTGGGAAAGGAAGGACAGAGAGTGGCCTTGAGAACAAGAATGTCTGAGAAAAGCCACAACCAAAGCCCAAAACTGCTCCTTCCAGGTTCTCAAGAGAGATAGGAAACTCTGTCCCTGGGTCTGTACTGAAATACTACCAAGCCTGAGGTGATGTTGTGCTTCTGGGGTTTGACTCAGCTGTGTAGAGGATGGAGGGGGAGGAAAAAGCTGTTCAAGCATAAGCTTTGCCATTTCATAGGCAGCATTTGGTCTGTTTTCTGTGCTCTTCTGCTGCAGTGCTGTGCTTGAAGCTTGGCAGAGTCCTCTGTCCTCACCAATACGGGGAACAGAGGCTGGGAAAATACTGCAGGGAAAGGGCTGGAGCAATTGAATCAGCAGAGCTTAAAGGAAAGTATTGCTGCCATACCTCTGCTCCTTGCAGAGATGCAAGACATCTCTGGGCAGATGTTCTTATTTCCTGATTGTTCTCCCCAGTCACTTGATTTTCTATTCCCCCTGAGCAGCCTATAAAGCTCTAGACTAGCATTAAATGGCAACCAGTAGATCACCTTCTTTCCCTTTCCAAGGCTGCTTAATTTCAGGAGGAAGAGTGAAGCCTTGCTCATCTGAGAAGGAAGGTGGCTTTAGGTGTACTTTGCTATCTTGTGTTGGTGGCTGCTGGTGGGACCTGGGAAAAATGCCACCAGTTCTTTTTATAGTTTAGTTTGCAAGCTGCATTTCTTGGCAGAGAAAATGATTATTGGTCTGTTTTTATTCCTTTGGCATGATGAGTCATCAAAGACGATATTAATTAGAGAACGAATCTCCCTTGGTGACAAATGGTGCAAGTTCTCTAGTTTACCAAGGGTTTTTTCCATGCTAGAACTGGATTGAAGTGTGCTGGTTAATTGGTATGGAAGCTTAAGCTGAAGAATTGAAATTCCCAACTGGACAGATGAAGGAACTCTTTACTGAGGGACTGGATATTGAAATTCTAACTGGGGAACAATTCTGCTTCTGAAAACTTAACTGCGAGCTGCCAGCTTGGACCGCAGCTACGCTGCAGTTCTGATACAACTGGAGATGCCTGTGCTGTGGAAGCTTTAAAGATGGTAGGATCAGGGAATCCCTTCTAGTCTGTCGTGAATGGCTTAAGTGTGGTAGGCAGACAGGCAGCAAACTCTTCATTTTGATACCTTTCTACTGTCTTTAGTGGAAGTGAAAACTGCTTTGAAAACTGATGTTTGAAGGAGGTCAGAAAATGGCCAGAGAGCTCTCCTGGGAGCTGTGCCTCCCCCTGGCCTCTGTGCTGCCATCACCTTATAAGGAGCTTCTGTGAGCCTTCTCTTGCTAATAAATGTGTGGGGTGGTGGGTGAAAGCTGTTCCGAGAGCGCTGGCACTTGCTTGCAGGGAGCTTGTGCGCGTAAGGAGAGGAATTCCGCGCGCACGCCCTTGCTTTGCGCAATGGCCCGGGGCGAGTAGGGTGATTTAATCTATAAATATCTCCCACGTTCACATCTTCTGCAGGCATTAGTGAGGCCTCTCTGGCTGCAGGACACGTCAGCAGCTGGAGAGGAGCCCACGTCAAACCTAGCAACTCGTGCAGTGTTTGACAGCCGAGGGCTCAGTGCCGTGGAGGACGTGTGCTGTACTCAGCAGGGATTTCTCTCCCTGCAGGCACCCAGGAATTGTTTCAAGGGCCTGCTTTAAATACTGGATTTGTTACTCTATCAGCAGTGCCTAGAGGAGCTGGAAAAGCTTTGCAGCCATTGACTTGCCTGCACTAGCCTTGAACTTCGTGGCATGTTGAGATTCCAAACTAAGCCTTGTTTTTCCCCCACCCTTGGGCAGACTAGGAAGAGGAGGGAAAGGCTCATAAGCACGAGGAAGGAAAGGGAAAGAGCAGAAAATAATAGATGGTATGCTGTGTTATGAAAACTCCACAAAAATAACTTGAATGTTACCAGTCAAGCTGCTCCTCTGGAGTAATTCATTGCTGTTCTCTATGAGTGTTCCTACCCATGTGCCAGGCTTGGAAGGACTTGAGGACTTCTGCATCTAGGAAGGGCTTAAATAATCTATTGTGTCCCCTGATTTACCAAAGCCTGTGGAGCCACAGCTTCCCTCTATAATAAAATAAATATGAGATAAACAATAGCAGAGGTGGAAACTCTCAATGACGTAAGAGGTGTAGCATGATCTGCAGTGATCTAGAGGAGCTTGTCTGCAGTTCCAGCTGTGCTTGTAGGAACACTGTCCCTTTCTGCAAGGTCAAACAACCCATAACTTTTGCTCACTAACTAAAGGCTGCTGTCATATGGACAAAGCATTAAGGCATAATAAGGGGAGCAACTTAAAAGAACAGTTTCCAGACTTAAATCTAAATTTCATTGTTGTGTAAAGTTTGTGTTGGAACTTAAGGTGATGGAAAAACTGATTCTAACCTTTTCTGTTTGGTTAAAAATCCCTCTGAACTTCAGCATGTTGGCTAAATTCCAGCTCCCAGAAGTAATTGCCTTTTGCTAAGCTACTCACCTCCTGTGAAACCTTATTCAAGGAACTTAGTGTAATTATTATCCTTCCCTTCAAATAAATGGTTGTATAGCACTGTTGATCTAATCTGCCTGTCATGTTCCACAGTAGAGAGAATTTCATTTTCAAAAAACTCATATATTAGCCCATAAAGCATGTAAGTACAGATGTTTCTGCTCTAGATCCTTCCCAGAGAGAAGACCAAATGCAGTTCCTACTTAGAGGGGTAAAAAAAAAGACCTTTTTGTTCTTCTGACCTTGTGAAAGCTCTTCTGTGTGAGGATGGGTAGAGAAGGACATGAGAGGATCAGAGAAGTGAGTGCTAGTGGTATGTTCACATGATAAAATCCCCCACCCACAGACAGCAAATGAATCGGTTCCCCTGTGTAACCTCCTGGGGAAATCTTGTCGGTAATTGAGAAGTGCTCTTGGAAAAAGGAAGCACTGCTGGACACAGATAACTGCCTCTGGAGCGTGGCTCTGTGAACTGGCAGGAACATGCACTGGCTGGGGGCCTGCGTGCAGTGCCTGGAGTCCTGGTGGGCTTGGGAAATCACATCCTTCCACAGATGTGGGAAACAATACAGGTGGCTGGGATTGCCCAGGGAGTCCTAACTCTGAAGGGAAAAAGAAAAAAAAAGGATTGTGTGCATTTGCAGCTGTTATCTGGGAAGGGGTGGAGAAATATATGCAGCTTCTTATGGCCATAGTGGAGATACAGGATCCCATGTATTCCTATATAGAGAACAGGGTGTTTAAGGTTTGACGTGGGTCTTTGGTGTTTTGGTGGGATTTCGTTTGCTTGTTGTTTTAAATTTCCTGAAGAGCCTAGCAAAAGTGAAATGTGCTGCATGAGGTTATCTGACTGAAGAGGACTGTTCATAACCAGCCTCTCTGGGCACACAGCCTCTCTCAGCTGTCCCGTTCCCTCTGTAGCAGGGACCCCGGTGCAATGCTATGAAGTAACGCTGTGTTTGGCAGGGCAGTGCTGGTGTTTTTTCCTCTCTCCCCACCACGAGTGGGGAAGCTGCGCTCTGATGGTGCCAAATGGTTCCTGAGGGTGTTGAAATCAAACCCTCCCGGCGGCGCCTCACGCACTCCTTTATGGGCAGAGCTCCCTGTGCTGCTGCCTTGCTGGCCCCTCCGGGTGAATCCTGCAGGAACATCCTGCAGAGGCTGGCTCAGGGACGAGAGGAGCAGTGTATGAGCAGGCAGGAGCTGTGGAATGTGCTGGCATACCCCAGCCATGGTGTGGGGGTAGCTGCCAGCAACACAGGGAATGTTTCCTGTGTAACAGTGAGCCCTGCTTTGAGATTGGGCTAAGCACAGCTGCAGTCAGGCACTGATAACCAACCTACCACCTACAGCAGGCAAGTGGCGTGGCTTGTGAATTGTATGCACAAACTAGCAGGCACAAATGCGCCCTAAAAGCTGTTTGATTGCTGTCACAATGAATTTTTGCCTACCTGAGCACCTTGCTGGAGCATACAGGGAAGAAAAGACTGCAAAGACCTCACCTTCTCCCATCCCCTTTGAGAGAACCAGTAATGTTCTGCTTTTTAAGGAGTTAAATTTCAACATGACATGACTGGCACAAGCAATGTGCTGTGTGAGTGGCCATCAGACAGTCGTGTCCACACAGAGGCAGGGTTGATTCACAGTGCTCTGCTCAGCCTCAGCTGGAGTCCAATGGATGCAAATTCCTCAGGAATACCTGGACAGCCTGAGCAGATGTGTCCTGTGAGGACAGTTAAACTGGGGGTTACTGGGTAGCTGAACTGGAATGACACAGTTTGCTGGCTTTTCCCTCAATTTGCATTTATTGCTTTTGCTCTCCACCCTATGATTTCCTCTCATCCCTCTCTCATCCTGTACAGATGCAAAATGGAAACTCTGCCAACTACTACAGCTCATACCCTCTCTGCAATGCTTCCCCAGGACTATCCTACCTGCTCTCCCTGTTACTCCATGCCTCTCACTGTCCCACTCTGGGGACAGCTATCACTGTCGTGAACATCTACAGAAAAGAAAGAATAAAGACAGAAATAGAATTAGTCAGATTTAAGACTGAGTTTTTTTGCATCCGTTTCAGATCTTGATAAATTCACACCATTCTCATCTGTGACTGGCAGGAAGGAACTCTTTCAATATATTCTTTTTTCTGCTGAAATGTGGTGGTTACCTCTCTGCTATATTGAACAATGTGAATCAGGGGTACAATTCCTCTTGCTTTGCCAAGTATGGAGGTGTGATTAGACTGCCAAGAGAGAAAGATGTCACAGGTGTCAACCAGTCATTCAGCAGTGCACACCCAAGTCCAGCTGGGCTGATCTGTACGTGCACCTTTGGGAATGTGCACAAGCATCATCTCCTCCCTTTGTTGCACTTACAAATAAGCTTTTTTTTTTTTTTCAGTTGCATTTAATTTTGCTGTACAAAGAAGTAGACAGATCTGGCCTTTCTTTTTTAATAATGTCTTAGGACCAGGGTACAAAAAAGGTTAATGCATTAATTTTTAAGACAAGTGATAAATGTACTGCAATAAGCACATCCTACATACACAGAATATATTTCTCTATATAATATGAACACAAGAGATATAAAATAAGTTATACTTATCTTGGTTTTTTCATCACAGTAGGAGCTCAGCTTATATAAAGTGACAACAGGATTGGAACAACACGCTGCTCCAAAGCAACAACAAAAACCAGAAGAGTGTGCACGCACGTGTGTGTTTAGGCCATGACATAGGAAATTGAGGGATTTCTGCTAAAATCGGGTCTTGAAAATAAAAATTTCTTAGAGCATGAAAGAAATGGGGAAGGTCTCTTGGCTCAGGGTAGAAGTTCTGGAGGGGATCAAGTGTAATTGCGTGGTGAGGAGAGTGTGTGAAGGCTGACATCTTGGCTAGGTTTGTGGAGGCACAGAGCAGAGCAAGCTCTGCCCAATGCCCCTGTGTTCTGCCCCTGTGATGGATCCCCCTGACAGTGTGGGGTTTGTATCTGTACACTGAGAATGGGGCCTCGTGGCTTTCACTGTGCACGATGAGAGCAAACACGTCACTTCACAGGAATCACAGACACCACCACTGTTCAAAGAGCAAACACTACCCACTGGCTGTGAAATGCTGGGGGAACCTGGAAGCTGTGCTCCTCCCTTCCAACCCCCCTGATGTCCACCTCTAGGGCCCCCTCCCTCTGCTTCCCTTGGAGTGTGGTTCTCTTGGCTGGGCCTGCAGAACAAATCTCCCCTGGGGACTGAATGGGAGGTAGTGATGATTGGGAACTCTGAGTGCCTGTCCCACAGTGAACAACGAGGAACTCCAGCTGCCCAGTTCAGAGCTCTTTCAGATTTTATTGATGTATTTTTCTTTAAGGACAGGGAACGTTTGTAAAACTCGCATCTTAACGGTGAATCAAGGTTCCTAAAGTTCTTAACTCTGGGGTTTAGTATCTAGTATTTTAGTGTGGGCTTATGTTCATTAGGAAATGCTCTTTATTTTGGCCAATAGCTTGAAGACCTTGTGGTTTCTCTTAGTCTCCTGAATTTTGCAAGACCCATTAAAAGGCAGAAGGTGCAGCCAAAGCTCAGGAGTGATACTGGCAGTTAGCAGATTTCTATAAGTGCCCATTCCACTCTCCAAAAATGCAGTCCTGTTCAGGTTTTCTTCTACTCTCGCTTAACAGAGTCTCCTAGTTTGCAACATCCTTTCTTTACCTTCATATTTACAGACTACACATTAGAAAGCAGGGACAGTACACTGGAAGAGTTAATTGCATATCATGAAGGATTGGACTTTTTTGTTCTGCTTTAGATTTTGTTCTTCATACAGCAAAGTAGGTACAAATCCAAACGTGATCTCACATCTAAAGGTATAATTTAAGTAAACATGTTTTTCTAGATCTTTTATTTTCCCCTTCCCTTTCCCTCTCCCCTGTAACCTTCCTTTCACTCTGTTATTTTCCTCTTGGATGGAGGGAGGAGATGGGAAGGGAGCTCATTTGGCAGCTCATGACCCTCCAACTTGACTTTAATGAGATGATTCGCCAAGGCAAACTCCTCATCATCCAGCATGCCATCTTTGTCGATGTCAGCCAGTTTCCAGATCTTGCCCAGCACGGTGTTGGGCAGCTTAGACCTTACCATCTCCTTCTTGGCGTTGGCACCAGTTATTTTGCCGTCGACAGGCGAGAGCGTGTAGAAGATCTCATCATACATGGGCTTGTCCCTGGCCACCACCCACTCGGCGTCATCGATCCCTTCTCCGGCGCCTTCTCCGTAGCCGTGCCCGAAGGGGCCGTGCAAGGTGCCCTCGAAGGCTCCTCCCTTCACCATCTGGGTTGGCCGCTGGGACTCTTCCTGGCGCACCAGCACCATGAGCTGGGCGATGTCGTTGGCCAGCATGTCCTCCACGGTCTCCAGCAGCTTGCTCTTCAGAGGCTGGAACTTGCTAAAATCCTGGGCTTGCAACTGATCCTTAAAACGGGACAACACAGCAAGAGGTGAGCGACACGGCCGTGTGTGGTGGAGCAATGGTGTGCAGTGGGATGGCTGCGTGCTGCTCGGCTCACAGAACCCTGCTGCTGCAGAGGAGGGGGAGCTTGGCATTCCTGCCTCTGACAGCCCTGCTTTCAACATGGGATGGGGTCTCCCTGGCTGGCCTGGCTCTTACTTTAATCCCCTCCTAAGTCCTACAGAAAATGACCAAACAGTTCAAGGCAAACTGGTTGTGTGCTCTTGCTAGTTCCTCTAGCCAGTGTTCTTCACTCCCTCCCCCTTCTGCACTCTGGGGAGGACAGGCCACCTGGCAGAAGACCATTGTACTCATCACCATGCAGTGCATCTTTCAGATGCCATCAAGACATCTAAGAGGTGGTGAGCATGTTCTTTGCAGCATGGCTCAGATTCTGTAATTTCACAGCCAAGCAAAAGGGCTTTGAGTAGGGCCTGCAAAGAACTACAGCTTTATCTTTCACCCTCTACTCATTAAATCCACACTATTCACTCCAACTGGATTCATACAGGGTTTTTTTTAACACACATTTTATCAAGCAGTGAAGGAGATCTATTGGCTACACCCCATAGTTCTCATTCTCAACAATTTAGGGAGCATATCTTTTAAAGAATAGGCAAATGCTGTTTTCCATAGGTAACTATTAGCAACTTCAAAAGCTGGAACTCAGAACAGGTTTTTGCTTGGACTGAAGCCACACAGCAATGCAGCAGTGTCCAGCACTGCTTGAATGTACAATACAAGGCTCTGATCCAAGGTCCTTTGAAGTTTTTGACTTGTGTGAACACTGGGCCAGGTCTCTGGTCTGCAGAACAAAAAGCCTTGATTCTCTGCTTAAAACAGAAAAGGGGCTTTAAGTTTTTACACCTTCCTTTCTCTCCCTCTAGAAACAAAGAGTGAAGTGGAAGACAAATATAGTACTGAGGAATGTGGCATATGCAGCCTTTTCAGGACACAGCTTTCCTTTTATTATAAATTGCTTAGGCCTGAAAAATCTGCAAATGGAACCTGGAATTAAAAATAAAGAAAAACAGAATAAATCATCTGCTGGAAAGTGCTATTCAGGCAAAGATATGAGAAATGAATGTGAAACTGTAATGATTCACATGAGCTCTATGTGTAAGAAGTGCTCATGCCCAAATATAGCCTGCACATATTTTAAGGCACATTTCAACATTACAGCAGGCTTTTCCCACAGGTGGCAACAATCAATGTCTGCATGGCTCTGCTGTATTCCCTGCAGTTACTCTAATGCTCTTTCCTTGGATGTTTGCCACTGCTTACCTGCATCTTTCTCAGATTAGGGAAGTCTCCTGGTGAGATCTGATGCTCCCGTTCAATCCGGGCATAAATATCTCCCAAGTTGTTAACAAGCTCCTTCTTCTTATTGTCCTTCCCAAACATTGAGGGCATTTCCTTCTTTAGGGAACTGATGATGTAGGCATGGACCTGCAGGGAATTAAATTATATGGAATGAAAGCAAATGTTAAATAGCACATCAGAAAATTCTTCTTAGCAGAATATCTGTGCCTAGGACTTGCCTCCATCTTGTCCCACCCCGAAAAGCAAGCTCAGCTCCTCAGCTTGCCTGGACCTATGGGTTGTTATTCCAGTGCTAAATGCTCAGCTGTGTGCTCTGTCTGTGCTGAGACAAGGCAAAAACAACAGAGCATATAGTGACATCCATATGCACCTTCTGGAGGGAGTGGTGTTTTTTTTTTTTTCTTCCACTGGGCATGGCCTTCAAGGGAACAGTCCCTTCCCAGTCTAAACATACAGGTTCACTGTTTTAGTATGAATACCAGTCCTTAACTTATGCAACATTGTAGCTTTTTTTTTTTAATAGTGAACCAAGCATTTTTTCTTGAAATGAAGACCCCTGCACTGAAAGCTTTTGAGGGATCTTTTGATCTCTTTTCTCAATTGATAGGGGTTTTTTCCTGTATTTTAGGGGCTTGTTTCAGTTTATTTCAAATACTGAGGGATACTACAGGCTTGTTTCTCGTCTGTGTGAGTTTCCACCTCCTGTGCATCCATCTTAGTCAGGTATCTCTCTTTGCAAAGAAAGATGAGCTCTACGAGCTTCCTAATTCTCAAGTTGCTACCACGGAGCAACTGCTTTCCAGATCCCTTCAAGTGCTACCTGCTTTGATCTGTAGTTACCCTCCTCACTCTTGCCTGCCATGACTGACACACCAAACAAAGGACTGGTTTTCTTCCCATATTGGCATAGGCTCAATGCTGGGCCTGAGTTAAATGGGATGGAAAAAGAGTAGGATCCACCAGCTCTGCAAGCTGAACTGGCCAAAACCACTTCTCCATCAGCTGCATGCTGCAGACAGCCCAAACCGAATGCTTGGGGCTTCTGTGCCACCACCCACCTTGGCCAGGCGTGCTCGCTTGATGAGGTCGTTGAGCTTCCTCAGGGCTGCATTGCGGGGCAGGCTCTGGATGTCCCTGAACAGGTCCTGCTCCTCTGCCTCAAACAGCTTGCGGTTGTCGGGGATGAGCAGGGGATGGGACCAGAAGGAGCCGATGTAGACCCTGATGACCTCGGGAGTGTTGACGATCTTTCCCAGGGACCACATGAGGGCACCGTACACCCGCATCAGCTGCTGAGTCTCTATCTGGTCGGCCTTGTTGAGAACAACTCTCATCTTGTCCTCGTGGTTCTTCAGGGCCTTGATGACCTCGGAGAATTCATCAGAGATGTCCAGCTTGTGAGCATCAAAGAGGAGAATGATGCGATCAACCCGCTCTGCGAACCACTCCAGTACAGCAGCAAAGTCATAACCTGCAAGGGGGGAGGAAGAGCAGAGATGCAGCAAACATGGCAGCTGAGAGCCTCCCTGCTGTACTCAAACTGTATCTGCACCTAACTGAGGGTAAGCTTGCAAGGAAGTGGCTTTCCCAGTAGAGCAGGCAGCTTGATAAGGAGATGAGGCACTGTCCTTCACGTGGAAATGTCACAGCACACAGTTAAGGACAGGTCTTGTCCTCTCCACATTAAGAGATAACCCAAAGAAGTCTTCAACTCGTGCTCCAGATCTTCATTCAAATGCACATCGAGGAGCACCTGCTGTATTCAAACACTGCAGAAGTCTTGTATGTGGCAACAAGAGAGGTCTAATTTGTGAATGACTGGCCATCAGCATAGCCTACACAGAAAGCTGGGTCACTGCAATACTTGTACCCAGACTGGTTTGAGATGCCTATCTCCACTGCTTAATAAATTCAGGTCTTGTTGTGCAAGACCAACTTTTCCCATCCAATTCAAAACCCAGCATGCAAATAACCTTCCCTAGCAGAGTAACCATCCTGTCATACCTGCTGCATGTGCACAAAGCCAAGTGATTTGTGTTCACTTAGCCGAGAGCCTGACGCTCAGCAGGCAGCACTGCTGGGAACACCAGGGGCAGGCACAGGCCAGGAACAGTGGCTTCAAATTTCACATGCCTCAGGAGTAAACATAATGGATTCAGTGTCAGACTGGGTCCACCTCTAAGCAGTACAGGGTATGATAAATAGTGTGTGGAGAAGTCCCTAAAACAATAGTAATGACAGCAACACAATTACATTTTTTCCTAGCTCTGCGGTGGTTTTTTGTCATGCTTTAAAGTCTTGGTGAGAGACTGGTTGGTTCTCTCCCCCTGCTCTGTCAGGCTCTCCTATGCTCTGCATCATTTGGGGTTATCTGAGTCACCAGAGTGCTGCACTTTGTTAGGGGAAATCAGGACAGAGCAAATGCTATTTGCATTCAAATCCTTTAATATAGTATTTTAATCTTGGCTTTCATGAATAAATACATGATAATTAGTTTGGTGCTTTTTCCTTCTGCTCCCCTTTATTTTTCTTCCTCTTTTTCCTTCTGTCCCCTCTAAAACCTAGAGGGCATCCAGTGCATCCCAATCATCAGACTGGAACTACAGAAGGGAGGATAGCTGAGCTCTGATCTTGCTTTTTCATGCTGGCCTTTTTTTCCATATGACTAAGCAAACTGGGGTGAAATCCTGGCTCTCATGTCAGGAGTAAAGCCTGTGTGAACTTTCTCTTCAGCTGGATAAACTGGTAATAACTTTTTGCCACTGAGAACTTTTATACAACTTCTAAGTCTTATTACTGGGCAGTGCTCTGCTTTGGTCAATTACAGTTTGCTCCTTACAGGAAAAGGGGGTGACAGGGTGTGGGTGTGTGAGGTGTGTTCTTGGATGTGGACACTTTGCCCTGCTCTCTTCCATGGGATCTACAGAAATCCCCAATGAAAGACAGATGTCTGTCCCACCAGTGTCCTGCTCACTAGGACACGAGTGTCTCCTCTCACAAGAGCAAGCACTGCTGGGCCCTGGCTCTTTGCTCAGTTTGATACTGAGCACTTTAGAGAATTCAGAATTTAGAATCAGTATTAGCTTTGATAAAGACCTGCTGAACATTCAATATATTATACTGACAGCTGCATATCTTGCTCAGTCCGTGTGTCTGACCTCAAACACAGTCACAAGTCAGTTTTTTTTTAAAC
Source organism: Passer domesticus (assembly GCF_036417665.1). Taxonomy (NCBI): domain Eukaryota; kingdom Metazoa; phylum Chordata; class Aves; order Passeriformes; family Passeridae; genus Passer; species Passer domesticus. The sequence goes on along the minus strand of NC_087476.1, from coordinate 114,901,922 downwards.
TGAAATAAACTTGATCCTGCTTGCTTTCAGATGTTAACAGCCTTTTTTAACCTTAGGTGCTAACCTCAGCTTTTTAACCTCAGCTGTTCTGGCTGCAGGGAGCTCTGCTCCACTGCTCTATGGTGCAAAGATCAGCGTGCTGACTCCTTCCTAACCTGTGCTGGGGGCAGTGGCAGCAGGACAAAGTCGATGCTGATATCTCACTTCACTCGGCCTGGGTTCAGGCTGTCAGCTGTCCCTCTGCAAGCTGATCAAAGGGTGTGCAGACAGGGACCTCCCATGCCCCCTCAAACTTTGCTAAACAGAGGATATACAGACTTTATATTCACTTCTGCCAGGGCTGGAAGTCATCTGGCATGGCAGGACAGTTTATTCTTCATATGCAGAGCTACACAGCTTGTTTTTTCATCATGGAAGCAGTGAGTCAGGGTGACTTTATTTGGAGATGTTTGTGCATTTAACCTTGTAAAATCTCATGGACTGGGATGTTTTCTTGTCAAGCTGCCACATGTTTGAATTGTACCATAGCTACTTGGTCCAGTTTTTTTCTTGGGAGAATCAGCTGGAAAACAGTCATGCTCTCTAGGCTAGCTTGTAATGCTACAGTGATGTTCTGTCACTGATCATGTGGATGGTTTCCCTCTGGCAGTAGAGAACAGTCACTGTTACACTTTCTGTTGTGTTAATAGGGGCTGGGATGACTTAGGGAAAGTGTCTCCACCTGACACTCAGTCCACCTTGCAGGGATTTAGTAAAAGTGGGAACTGACTATTTAAAAGAAGGGAGGTATAGAAAAATATGTGTAATTGCAGTTTTAATATTAACAGAGGACTTGGAAGACTGACCTTAGCCTGGGTCTCAAGGTTTGTCCAGAATTATCTCATGTTTTTTATCCTGTATCAAGCCTGTATCCACAGTAGCACTTAAAAGGTATCTTTTAGGTATCTTTTTTTTATCTCTCAGGTACTGAGCCTCTCTTTCCTATTAACAAAAATAAATGTTGCTCTACCCAGCAAGAAAAGGAAATTAATATCTGCTCAGACCCTTTGTGTATTCCCAGCTGCTGCAGTAACATACAATGAGTCCTGGATGTCCCTGTGGACTTCATTAAATGTCCAGATTGATTAGCAGACTTTCTTTCCTAACTTCTTTGCTGGCTCAGAGATTATTCTCCTGACAGCTGTCCTGCATATCTCCATTAAAGGGAGAACAAAGCCCTGGAGAGTAACACTTGGTGCTGTCTGCTCTGAAACATCACCATGGACTCGTTTACATCCCATGCTGGGACAAAAGCCCAACCCACACCCTCCCCTTGGATGTCCCACTTGCTCTGGGGAACCTCTCCTGTTGGTGCCCAGCTGAGCAAGAAACAAGTCTGGGGTGTGCAGTGCTGCATTCCTCTGAAAGGGGGCACTTGGCAGGAAAAACGAGGTGTAAGTGTAGGTATTCTGCTCTTAACTGATGGAACACTATAGAGGGAAAGAGGGAAAATTATCCCGAGTGCTGTAAAGTTCCTTAACAAACAGCATGGCTTGGGACAGAGCTCTGTTTACAACTATCTACTCAGAGCCACTGACTGGGGTGCTGTTTTTACACACAGTGCTTAGAAAATTGCTACAGATGTGGTTCATGGGGTTGACTTTGTAGTCTTGCTTTTAGTGTATAATAGATTGTAACCAAAGCATTTGGATAGCAGGATGACTGTGTTAATGGGTACGGGCAAGCTATTAATAAAGGTGTTTAAAAAGAAGGTCTTAGATTAATAGTTTAACATGTAGTTTGGAGCTTTCATTTTTGGAGGGCTCTTCAATGCCACAGAGAACTCAGGGCATTTTGCCTGGCTCTAGCCAGAGCTGGAGGTGTTCAAAACCTGAAAACATGAGGCTCATTCTGTAACTGAACTTAAGCATTAGCTGCACTTTGGTTTCTTCCCTCCTGCCCCTTTCTCATTTCACAGATGCACTGGGCCTGCCTCTTTCTTTTGGCAGTTTATTACTGTGTGAGCTTGACCAAGAACTGATCTTCATCTGCAGTCAAATTAGGAGTTTTGCTGGTGTTCCTTGCTCATTCCACTGCACATGCATTGTCTCCCTGCACCTCCCTGTGTTGTAGGGTGTTGCTAAGGCTCTCACAAAGCAGGCAGGCACTGTCTCAGCTTTGGCAGTGTTTCAGGGGTGGGTGATGCTGTCCAGGGAACTCAGCATGGCTTTATTGTGAACTTACAGGGTGGCTGGGAAGCCATCTGCTTGCCAAAGCTGCATTAATGCAAAATCATTACTACAGGGATGTGCAGACAGAACTGCAAAGGGAAGAATTTGCTGTTCAGTAATTCCTGTCTGTTGTGCTTGCATCCCTGTTGAAAAATATGCTGCATATTTAAACATTCTCTAACAGCACTGATGCAGCTTCTTTCACAACCTCCAGATAAGGTGAACGTGAAGAGAAAATGAATCCAAATCATACAGTAGTAGGAGGACAAGATGAACACGATAACAATTTTATTCCATCAGATGTTTTTTTCATGGGACAGGCTTCCTTCTGACAGCATGAAAAGGACTCAACAGACTTAACACAAAGCTGACAAGTCAGCAGGACTGTCAGTGGGTTCAGCCTGCAGAGAAAATGATCTTCTTGCAGCCACCTAGACTCCATAAGGCAGGCTGGCCTAATGAATTCTTGTCTGTGCAGTACTGGAATACCTGGCACCACGCATTACACCAAGATCTGACAGGATTATGCAATTACATTCTGTCAAGTCAGATCAGGCATGATACAGTCTTTATGCTGACTGTGAGGAGATGGATGATACCTGACCCAGCACAAAATCTGCCTGGCTATAAGATTCTAAAGCTAATTTGAACCAGCAAGGAGTGGGCATGCACTGGTTCAGCATTTCTCACCATGTAGCTACACTGGTTGTTGGTTTAGGTTTGTTTAGTTTGTGCTATTTTTTTACTGGTAGCATATACTAGTGATTTCCTGCCTTGTGGAACCATAGCCACAGGTCCTGTGGTACTGGAGGTCGGGTGGGGTTGAATGGAAACAGTGAGATCAAGAAGTGCTGAAAACCCCAAAGCTGCTGCTCTGCAGCTGATATTTCACAGCTTGCTGTTGTTACTGCTGTAAACTGTGCTGCTGCTTTTAGCAATTTACTTCTTTCCTGCTGAATTTTAGTCGCTGGGAGCTTCCTTCTCATCTTTCTAAAGCTGGTGTTATCTAGAGATGAAACATTTCCCAGATTGTGCCACTCTTTAAGGCAGAGTTTTATGACAGTGTCCCTATTTGTCAAGTGGGAGACTGGCTCTGATTGTCTGAGAACAACATCCCAAGATGACACTCTAAACACTGACTGCCTAGAGAGGGAACAGCTCTGGGGAGATGAAATTAAATGAATGCTGATTCCAGGGAGCTTATGACTTAAATTTTTGTAATTGAGTAAGAGAACTTTAAGGCTCGGTCTAACTGGTCACAGCAATGTCCTCCCTGAAAGCCCTTCAGAGTCCAGGGAAGAGGACTTATGTCACTGCAAAACAAGCAGGCAGCCCCCACTGGAGGGGAGAATGTGCCAGGAGGGGCAGGTGCTACCCAAATGTGACAGATGGCTGTGAGTGAAGGAGAAGGAAGGTCACACGATGGTCAGAAGAAGAAGATGAGGGGAGGGAGGGGGAAGTTACACATCCCTTTGAGGACACACAAAGTGAGTGGGAAGCTGGGTTGGGTGGCAGCTATGGTGTCCTAGAGAGAGAAGAGTGCTGAGTAAGAGTATCAGAGAGGACACAGCTGGGACTGGGTGGCAGAACAGTGATTTGAGCAAGTTTCTCTCAGGGTGAGGAGCTGGGGGTGCCAGCAAGGAGAGGACAGAAGGGACGATGAAAAGCAAGGGATGGGTACTGGATACACCTCACTGCAGCTCATCCTAAAACACCTTTGTAAAGAACTGCCATACTCCTCTCTGGAAGCAGCTGCCTCCCAAGGGAATGAATATAAAGAGATTCCTGTAATGCATATCTGTGGGTGTGTTGGGAAGTACACAGAAGGCCTTTGGGATGAAAAGATTTCTTTGAATGTCGCATGCCCTAATTTCTAGAGCAGGCCCCAGCTTGCCAATCACTTCTGCCTGTGCCTATACTCAGAGAAATAATCTGTCCTGGAGCTGCTGATTCAGAGCCCTGGGAGCTACATCCTCCTGCCAGTGCTCCACATTTCCTCCTCTTCCCTACCAAGAACTAATGGAAACATTAAATATGTTTTGGAGGCTTTAAGGTTTCCAAAGCAAAGACAAAAAGACTCAAAGCACAGCAAATCTCTGTTCCCAGCTAGCAACAATGCTAACATTTACATTAACCAGTACCTGGAGTGCCAGACTGTGTGGCCTTTTGCTTTCATGTTGTTTACTGCAAGGGCTTCAGGGTGGGGAAGAGACTGGGAGCCTGATGGGGCTCTGCCTTTATGTCACTGGAAAGTCCATGAAACCTCTCTAGGCACATTCAAATCAGGTGGGGCAAAACTGGGGAGAGCATTGTCCAGAGCTCCTGTTTGGCTCCTGTGTACACACAGCCAGAACTTGTCCCATCTACAAGTTTTTATTTTTGCCACTTGTGACAGATGGGCCTGAGTGTTACGTGGTGTTTGGGCCAATTCTGAAAGCAGTTTCTAGACAGATTTTGAGACCTCAGAAGGCACCTGAATACAGGCCAAGTTTTCCAAAAAAGTCAGTGCATAGCAGCATTGATGTGTAGCTGGGATTCCAATGAAGTTTTTTTTTTTTTTTTACTATAACATCCAAACACCAACTGAATTCTCCTGTATTCATACTTTAAATTTCAAGAGAAATCATGTTTGAAAAGCTGGACTGAAATGGCCACCAATGACTGACAGCTCCCAGGGACCAGGAAACACATTCCTTCTCCACTGTTACTCAGGATGCTGAAAGAATGCATGATGGACATAAATAATGCAAATTGATGAGATGCTGATGGCATGACCATCTTCCCTCTATGCAACAGATACTTAGAATATTTCTGGAGTGCACAGTGCACAACAAATGGACAAGCTGCACAGCTGTTCTAAAAATCAGACTTGTTTAGTAACACAAATGAAATGCTTGCTGCATTTTAACAGGAATAGAAAAAAGCACAGCCCTTTCTACATGTGCAGCCATTTAATCTTGTTCTTTGGTGTTGCTTTTTTTTTTGCTCTTCCAGTTCTGGAACTGCAAAATATATCAGTATTTCCAACTCTAATCATGGAGTCAGTCCCTCTCCCCCCCCCCCAGTACCAAACAAAATATTGGTATGGCTTTCTTAAACCCCAAATACAATCTTGACCTTCTGTTTGCATACTGCTTTCAGGTCAGAAGAGTTAGGCTCATGGTTTCACATATTTCTAGAAATAAAAATGAGGACTGGGCAGATTTTCTGCTCATTTTTGTGTTGTTTTTTAAGAGGAAGTGCAGAACAGTGTGCTTGTAAGAGCTGAGCATTTCAGTGGAACAGTATGTGTTAAGTGAGAGTGTGATAAAATCAGGCAGGTTGGCAGAGCAGCTGTAATGGAGGTGAACTGGAAAGTCAAAACTAACCAGTGCACTTTCACCCTCCCAGGCAGAGTGAAATACAAAATATAAGCAAACATCACCAGTGGGGAGTATTATAGCAAATATTTGAAATGCCTCCCTTTTAGAGGCTTTCAGGGTGGATGCCTTTAGTCTGTATCATGCTGTTGCTAGCACACGTGACAAAGCTCCTCAGAAAAAATATTTTTTGTTGCCATTGTACCCTAAACAGCATTGCATGAAGTGGGAGAACATCAATTCCCTTGGTATTTGCCTCTCTCTTCCAAGCATGGCTATTTGAGACACAGCCAGGCTGAGAGCTCTGCGCTGCCCAGGACTGTTGCTATTAGCATTTTTCTTCTTGCTGTCAGACTGGTGAGTGATTAAGTGTCCCTGGTGCTGAAGCTGCTGGTCATTTGGGGATTTTGCTTTCCCAGGAGAAGGGTGAGGCTGGTGGGTAGGGTTTTTTCCCTTGGTTATGGGATGCTTAGGCTGCACTGAAGCCAGCAGAATGGAACTGAGTGGAAGGCTGGGAAAATACTGGAATAGTGCATATTGGAAAGCAAGCCAATGAGGAATGGCACTGGCAGTCCTTACCTCCTGGCTAGGACCTTGTGGTCACTGCTAGCACGGGAAAGGGAGAAAGCAGCACACAGAGAGTGAATATGAAATAAGTGCTCAGGATATATCCAGGAATTACCACCCCAAAAGAGGGATCAAACACAGCTTGGCCAAGGTGTCACTGAACCTGGCAGACCTGGATCTGCTCAGCTCAGGGCAGATGCAGGTTCAGACAGATGGGCAGCAGAGCGTGCAAGGCTCAGCCCCCAGGGATGGCACTGCCACTGAAGCACATGAGTTCTTGTTGCCAGGTGGCTCCATTAGCAGGGCAGACTCACAGGGTGATGAGTTATGAGGAAGTCCTCACTCCTGTCCTGGCTCTGCATGACCTGATCTGTTGTCCTCCCCTCTGTCCTCATTTATTTCAGTCATCCCCTCCTCATTTTCCCTCCCAGCAGGCTGGCCTGAGCTCATTATGTGACACCAGAACAGTGTTTTCCAAGTGGATGGCATTTGTATCATTATCAAACTGTCAAAGCAGACAAGACTGTGCTGCTTTGGTACAAACACCTCCCCCATGGGCATCTCTGCAGCCTCATGCTCACCTAGAAACAATAAATAACAAAAAGGACACAAAGCAAGGGGCAAGGCAATGCAATCATTAGTTCTTTAAATGTGGACACAGATTCATGCCTCAGTCTGAAAAAAAAAATCAGAGGAGAAATGGCTGCCTTCCAGGCAAGGATAGTACAGAAGCAGTGAAGGAGAGGATGCTTTGGGCCAGGACATCCTGGAAACATTTCCCACAAAGCCTGTAAATGACACCTGTGCATCCTAGGGAGTCTGGCTACCACACCTGTGACACTGTGGGTGCCCACCACAAAGAGCATGAGTCAGGAGCTCAGCAGGTCAAATCTGTGCAGGCAGCTCCTTGGCTACACTTTTTACGAGGGCCTGAGAGCAGCAGCAGCTGCTGTGTCAGTGCTGGGATGTCACTGCATGTCAAAGGGACGTGCACTTCAGCTGTGACAGCCTGCATCACCCTCAACTGCTTGATAGGCCTCAACCTGCAGCTCTGCTACTGGGAAACTTCATGGGCTGCTCTGTGGGGGAAGGGGGCTCTTTATGGTCATGCAGGCCTGGAAAAGAGCCAGTGCAGAGCTTTGTTTCCTGGGATTATACAGCATTCCTTGCAGCAAAGCTTGGTAGCCATTTGCAAAGACAGCCCTGCTGCTAGCACTAACGTGCTTGTGCACACACTGGCTGTGAAGGGACTGTCAGATCTGTCATCTTTAACAGCAACAAGGCAGTGAATTTAATTCAGGGTTGAGTTCAGACAAGTGAAATGCTTCCAAACCTGGACTTGGCCCCTGAATCAATTCTTTAAACCCTGTTTCCTTGCTCCTGCTCTTTGAAACATGGATGCAGTGACATGAACAGCTACTGCTTTGAAATTACAGGGTATAAGGTGGCTCTCAAGGATTGCAAAACTTTGACAGCATGGTATTCTGCTAAGCTGACACTGTATAGATTAACTAATGCTCCTGACGACTAATGGGGAGGGAGATGGACTTGTGATGTTCCCACTGAGAGGAATTTTCTATTTTTAGAAATGCTGCTGGTTCTCATGGGATGGGAAGGCTGGGAAAGCCTGCCACATCTTTTACATCTTTATTTTCCCCCTCAAATTTATGGCAGAATGCTGCTTCACTATCTACTCTCTTCCCTGACATTGCACCCCAGGTACCCCAGTCTGAGGGTATTGGAACCTACTACTAGCAGTGGGGTAAGAAAAGCATTCCTGTTCCAAGCAGCTAAGAAACTCCAAAGTCTCTTGGAAAACCTCTGTTAGACTCCCTCAGGTATTGCTTAATTCTCAAGTGAAATCCGAGCTGGCTAGGAAGGTGTAGAAGGAGCAGAAGAATTTTGTTGTGTCAGCATTTTTTAGCCCTGTCTTGTTTTCTGCCTAGACCCTATTACTGCTCTATCTGCCTCCAAAACTAACTTGCTAATGAGGTCAGCTGGCTTGTAAGCTCAGTGGCAAAGGTGTCAGCCTCACCACTTTTTCCTATTCCTCTTCCATGGGAGCTGGGAGGTGACTACTCCCTTCCAAACACCTCGAGATAAGCTCAAGCCAGTGCCTGGCAGCAGCCCTTCCTAAACACAGGCACCTCAGCACTCCTGACTCTTCCTGCTCCCTGTAGACAGAAATTGCTGGAGCTGTCCCAGCCTCAACAAAGCCATACTGACCTAAACCAGATGAAGACCTTGTCCTATATCTACTGCAAGGTCATCTGACCTGGCCCACAGGACCAATTCCAGTCTGCCCCGGATGTAAATGGTGACAAAGCGAGGTCTCACCTACTCTGTACTTTTAACTGTTGTGGTTAGATCAGTGGCAGCCCCTTGTATGGCTGGAGATACAGCAGAGCAAACTCCTGGGATGGCAGGATGATCAGGAGATGGCTGATCCATCAGGAGCTGCCTCCTGGCAAAAGGGCTGGATGACCACATACTGTAGTCACAGGGCCAACGTGCCAATTTTCTGCCCTAAGTGCACTTAATTGCACAGGGGGCAGAGAAGCTGTCCAGGAAGAACCTGTTCCACATGCTGAGACAGGCCTCCAGTCCTGCTAACATGTACAGCATGCAGGAATGTACAGAACTGGGACTCCCCTTTAGCCTCCTCAGCTGTTTCCAAATGTTTGCAGAGGCATTACTGGCTTGGGTTAAAGTACACCAGTGGCTTTCGTAACAGTGACAGCTGTGTTAGAAGCATGTTCTGGCACTGCTGGCATCATTAGAGTAGCAGCAAAGTATAGAATTGTTTAGGTTAGAAAAGATCTTTAAGAGCATTGAATAAAACTGTAAACCCAGCAGTGGCCTCAGCCCATTGATCTGTCCCATCCATTCAGATCCCTCTAGGGATTCTCTGCAGAGCCTTCCCCCCTCCAGCACACCAACACTCCAGCCCAGAGTGGTGGCATCTTCACACTGGCTGAGGGTGCTCTCACTCCTCTTGTCCACATCATTGATGAAGATATTAAACATGACTGGCTCCAGTGCTGAGCCCTGGGCAACACCACTTGTGACTGGCTTCCAGCTGGATTTAACTCTCTTCCCCAACACTCCTGGCCTGGCCATCCAGCCAGATTTTCACCCAGGGAAGGGTGCAACCATCCAAGCCATGAGCAGCCAGTTTTTCCAAGAGAATGTGAGGGAAAGAGGGTCATAGGTTTCACTAAAATTTATGTAGGCAATATCCTCAGCCTTCCCCCACCCAGGAAATGGGTCACCTTGCCACAGCACGAGATCAGGGTGGGCAAGCAGGACCTGCCTTTCATAAATGTGTGTAGATCATAAGCCTGATCCATGATGATGATCAGTTCCATGATCTTTGCCAGCCCCAAGGTCAGACTGACAGGATCTAGAATGGGACACCAAGACCCACTGGAAAGCTGACAGAGAAATTTTTGCAGAAGGAGCAGCAAGAAGTGCCAGTGTATTCTGCAGGAGGGTATTTTTAGTTCTGTAAACAGCTGAAAAGTAGGAAAATCTTGCAATACATGTTGGCATTTGAACTGGTGAGGAGATTTGGTAAAGGGGTTTGAAATGGGTCCTTTTTGACTCACCTATACCTTACTTTTAATTTTTTTTTAATAACAAAAATACTTCCTCCTAAGCAAGTTTCTTTCACTGTGATAGTTCCACAGGAGAAGTGGTTGCTTTCAGTGGCGTCTTTTGACTGGAAAATACATCACATAATACAATTTATTTTTATCTCCATAACACTTTCTGCTGAGGGGAGGAATGCTTGCACAGCATATTTTTCAACCTTCTCATGAAGGCTGGCCCACCTTGGAATTTCTGATCCCCCAGCAGTGCAGAGGCCAACACTAAAAAAGATTAATGTGTGGGGTTTTTTGTGAACTGTAGCTGTGCTTTACTGACACTTTGCTAGCTAAGGTTCCTGTGGTGGAAAATCCCAGCAAAACAAACAAGACCTGGCTCTGTGCAAGGTGGCTGCTCGATTGAAAGAAAAAAGGAAGTTTCCAAGAAAAATTTCAGTGCAAAAGTGTCATAAAACTTGGAAAGTCATGAGTCATCTGAAATCTTATGGGGCAGAACATGGAAATATGGGAAAGGCCTCAGCACTTTGGGGTGGAGACTGTGCTGCTGAAACTCAACTGTGCACTGTTAAAGGGCAGTGTGCACGAGAACTGATCTGAAACCTGAATGCTGAGATTACTGCTCTTGGCCTTCTTCCAGTGAAATGGTGCATAGCTCCCAGCTTTACCTAAGGAACCTTCCAGAAATGCAAGCTATGCCACCATCACCTTACAGAGCAAGAAGGTGACCACAGAGGTTCGGTTTAAAGTATAAAGATGTTGCCGTGGGTGAGTCTGAGAGTGACCTCAGAAGTTCACTAAGAGACTCTGTGCTAGTCATCAGCTCCAGCTACAAGGGTCTGTAGTGACAGAACAAGGGGGAATGGCTTTAAACTGAAAAAGGGTAGGCTTATATTGGATATTGAGGAGAAATTCTTCACTGTGAGGGTGGTGAGGCACTGGCACAGCTTGTCCCAAGCAGTTGTGGATGCCCCATCCCTGAAAGTGTTCAAGGCCAGGTTGGATGGGCCTTTGAGCAACCTGGTCTAGTGGAAGGTGCACCTATCTATGGCAGGGGGTTGGAACTAGAGGATCTTTAATGTCCCTTCAAGCCCAAATTACTCTAGGATTTTATGATTTAGTGTCCACAGGCTTTCCAGATTCCCTACTGCAATGAGGAACTTGAGTGCCAATGGTTCTTAAACCCAATCCAGTCCTGCACTAGATTTAGGAAGCCTGGCCAGTGCAAGAAACCAGGCAGATTACAATGGGGGCCTTGGCTATGGATCATCAGTAAGCCACTGAAAGCAACTGGTTCTGCAAAGCAGATAGGCATCACTTGACTCTGATAGAAATCTCTTCTCTGGGTAGTACTGGACTGTGACACAAGTACTGCTGACCTTGTCAGCAGCCTTCCCTGAAAACATCTAAATTCTCTGCAGGAGATTAACCATGTCCCTTTGGTCTCCATTTGCAAAGAAATGCTGTAGTTCTGAGGGGCTCCCACCACTGCTTTTATCCACAGCTTGTCTAGTTTGAAGTGAAAATCATGTAGAGTTCCTTTGGTTTTCATTACTGTCATTTAGAAGAGAACTGAACTTGGGACTTACCTCTGCTAATTCTCTGCTTTTCTCCAGAAAGGATTCCTGGTGTATCAATGACACTGATGCTCTCTAGTACGGGATTAGGTAGCTGGGCACAGACAAACCTGTGTGGAAAATAAATGTGTTTAAAAAATGCAAAACACAGTCATGATGTGCTGCACATCACAAGCATGGGACAAGTCAGACTCTGATCTCTCAAGTCTTCGGCCAGAGCTTGGAGCTACTGTTACTTAAAGAAATGAGAAAGAAATCAGAACTAAACCCTTTTCTCTGTTTTGCTGCCTCTGGAACATGGGTCTCAGTCATGACCTATGACAGGTTTTTTTTATATGGGCCCCCAAGTTGTGAATAATGAAAATATTTGGGTTTTTGTTTATGTGCTGTTTAGATTTTAACAAGAAGTGGTATTTGTTTTTCTTTGGTAAGCATTCCCCTGAAGACTTCTGAACTCAAGTGAACTGAAATAACTTGCTTTTAAAAAAATCAGCATTTCTGTAGGACTTCTGTTCTCTTTCAAATATGTCATTAAAAGACAAAAAGTTTGCTATTATTGCACCATGGAAGTAGTAAAGCATAGCTAGCATGAGATCTCAAGAGGTTGCTCAGTCTATCCTCTTGCCTCAAGGCAGGATCAGTCAGGTTATTTGTCTAAAGTGTTCTTCAAATCCATAACAATGCAGACTCACCAACATTTGCTGTGAGTCTACTCCATTACTTAATAACCTTTACAGTAAATCCTCTTTTTTAATGTCTAATCTAAATTTCAAGTTATAATGCCCCTCAGTCACAAACACAATTGATGTAGAAAATTACTTCTTCTTCCCCTCTTGTCACAAAATACACTATTGTCACCCTGCTCCCCTCAGTCTTTCCTCTATAGAAACCAGTTTGGTGGTATTTATTTATTTTTCCTATCTCTTCCAGCTCTCTCTAGCTGCCTTTCCAGTTCATTTCTAAATCCCTGAAGACCCTTTCAGCCTTTTTTTGGGTCTTTTCAAACTGCTCCACATATTTCTTCTTCAGGCATGATGCCACGAGCTGACATACTCCAGCCATGGCCCTGCTAGTGGTGAGCACAGTGGATGGATTGCTCCTTATCTCTTAGACTAGACAGTCTGTTTATACATCTCAGTGACATGTTTGCTTTTTTAACAGCAGTATGACACTGTTAGCTCACATTCACTTTGTAATTCACTGCTCCCCCCTCTGCAGCTCCATTTATGTGCAATTCTCTTTAGCTAGTTGTTCTCCATCCTGTATCTATGCAAATCACTGCCTAAGAAGAGTCACTTGTGCTTTGTGGGCTGCAGCTCATCTATTTCAGTTGCTAGTAACAGCAAAGGACACCAAAAGCCTATCTGCTTCCTGGTAGCATTTCATGGATAGCCTTTTTGGGATAGCATTCCAGGCAGCTCTGAGTGTGTGTGTGTGTACATATGCATATTAATGGGGTGGTGTGACATCCAGGCACAAAAAACATGTTACTGTGGGAGGAGGCAGAAGCACAGAGGATGGGGGTTGGTACAAGGACCACTCAGTGCAGTCAGGGCAGGTGCAGCCCTGCAGAGCTCTGGTGAGTGTCTGGCTCTGCACAAGCCCCTGCACCTCTGAATTCCTCCAGGCTATGCCACAACCCAATTGTTCTACTTGTCTGACTCCAAGAAGATGCTGATAAGAGTGAATCCTCATGGGTTAAAGTGTGTCTCCTCCCCATAGCTGTCAGCTATTTCAGACCACATATTACAGCTTCCCACATCCCTAGCTTGGCAGGTGGCAACAGGGAGCATTTCTGAATGTGTAATAACTCATATCAAAGAGGGGGACTGGCTTGATTATCCTGTTGAGTGCCAGGCACAGCAGCAGAGAACAAAAGGCTCAGGAGGTCATGTTATTCCCTTGTCCTGCCAACCCAGGTTTGCTCTTCATTGTTACAGCCCTGAGTACTCCTTGTGCTGTAATATTAAATGGGGCAGGGGGATTTTCCTACAGTTTCCCTAGGAAAAGTACTCCACAGGAGATTTCAGATATAAGGTCAGAGGACAGCATGAGTGAGTGCATTCTGGCTCCTTTGGCAAAGTTAAGGCTGCTGCCCTCCTGTTGTCCCAGCAGAACTGCAGGACCTCAGGGAGCTCGACCTAATTCTGTTTGGGGCCGTATGAAGGGAAGAATGCCATGCCAAACCAGAGTTTCACCACCTCTACAGGCAGAGCACAGGGCTGAAGGAACAACATGTTATCTACCTCTCCAGCTGTTCATGACACAAAATCAGGACTGACTCCACCTTAGCTTCCCAAAACAGACTTTGGAGATGGGGGAATTCTTGCAACCTAGTCAACGTGATACAAAAATAATGGGCGAGATTCCTGAATTTGCTCCAGGCCCTTGGTGCCAAACAAGTCTTCCTGATAACAGGGTGCAACTTCTCATCTCTCTGGAATCTTCCCAGAGGTGGGGGTTGGCCAGCAGAGCTGGAGAAAGGAAAACAAGCCCTTCTCTTCCATGCCCAGGAACAACCTGGGGCAAGAAGAGCAGATAAGAGATGGGATTCTGCAGATTCTATCCTCATTTCAGCCCTATGTCCCAGGTATGGGCAGGTGCTCCATCTCCTGGGAATGAAGGGGGGGAGGATACAGGCTCTGAGCAGCACAATTTGCTTGTCTCCCAGCCAAATCCCAACTGTACCAGTCTTCCCTTGCTTCCTGGGAAGCAGCAGATCCCTCCCTCTGGGGAAGGAGTCCCAGCTAAGGGTGGATGCTCACTCCTGGAGCAGCAGGCTCTGCACCCCACATGACACAGTGCTGTGGGCTGCCATCCCCCAGCAAAACCAGCTTGGCCTGAATGCTACTGCCTCATGCTGCTCTGCTCCTTTCCACTGATGCTCACAGCCAAGTGCTACCTTTAACCATCCCTGGGCAAAGCAGACTGCCCCATGGCCAATCCTATCTCACCTTAGAGGAGTGGCCCCTGCAGATTAGCTTCTTTCTGCAAATTTCTCGCCCACAGCCTCCTAGCTGAGGTCAGGGCATAGGCATACACACAGCAGCAGTGAGGTATGTGCAAGGCAGAGATAGCTCTGCTTGTCCCTAGCCCAGAAGCCAGGCCCACTGGAGAAGTGAGTGTTGGTGGCTTGATCTGGTCCAGTGGGTGCACCAGGACTTACATCTGCTAAATTTCTGGCCCTCTGAGTCAACTCTTGCGTGTGTTTAATTTCCTAATTAGCTGGGCATTGGCATCTGCATTTTCAGCATGTGATGCTCACACAGCTGAGCCAGTCCCTCTTAGTGTGTCCCCTCTGTCAGCTTAGAAATCATTACCCCCTCTTTTTTCATGTCAGCAAGAGAAAGATGTCATTAGCTGCTGTGGCTACTCCCTGCATTGCTAGAAGGACTCTACTTATGCTGCAGCTGAACCATGGCTGTGTCCCTCTGCCCTGCTGCCTGCACAGGCTTGACTCTTTCCTCAGGAGAAGGAAGAGCAAAGCAGCATAACAAGAGCACAGCATGATACAGTGAACTGGGTTAATGCATGCAGAGATCCCTTGCTGTATCAGGAGCAAATTGCATTCAGGACACATCCATCAGGCTAGTTCAGAAGTGTTTGCTTTTTTGCCCCCCGTGCCTGGCCTAATGTTCCTTCTCTGCAGTGAACTGTCTGCCAGCTGTGGCTGTTCTTGGCTATCAGCTGAGCTGCTCTGAATTATGTCTTCTTTATCCATGATCTCTGCACTCCAGGCAAGAAGACTGTTATTCTCTTAGGGCAAATGACTGCTCTGCCCTGATCTAGGGAGTGGGAAGTCACCTGACCTAACTGTTGGTCAGGTGCAGATGTTCTGGGCCCTACAAAACAACAAAACCCTCTTGAAGTCTCTCTGGTGCAGGACCATGTTGATGTATTTGAATGTTGCTCCTGTGCAGTGATCAGATATGGCTTCCTGTCACCCTGAGGTACTGCGAGGTTTTCCACACAGCAGTGACTCCAGCTAGGTCCCTCCCCTGCCCCACGCAGCTCTGCAGGCCCTTTCCCTGCCTCACTGCAGCCTACTGTGGTCAGTGCTGGTAGGAGATGCTGCACCCTCTGGACAGTCATGCTCTAAGCTTGGGAGACTGAACAGGAGCCAGAGCCCAGCCCAGCTTTCCTGGCTGTTTGGCTGAGCAGCTGCCATGTTTCCAGTGTCTCCCACAGTGTGAAGGGAAGGCATTGATGATGGGTGTAGTCAGTTTGTTGCCTTCTGCAGCACAGTTTGTGCTCATCTAGGATATGGGTGTGTGCTGCTGGCTTCCTGTGAGGCCTAGATCCAAAACCTCCCTATGATTGGGCCAGGTCTAGGGGATGGAAAGGTTAAATTCCTCATGTCACAGAGCTGCTGTCCAAACACCCTGCTACTCTTTTTTACAGGAAACACATTAGAGTGGTCATCACTTTGCACCTGAGGTTGTATGTATAAGGCATGGGAATGGAGAGAGCCTGGTTTTGATTGCAAATGGAAGAAGCTAGAAATACTGAAGCAGGGGACAACAAATGTAATGAAGATATTTACCTCTAGTCTCCTACAGGATAAGCTTAGGCTGTGATGCCATTTTTGTTTTGTTTGTTCAAGTAAAATGAAGGTTTGTCCCACTTGAATTTATCAGCCCTTCAGCAAGTGACTTATGTGCATCTGGTAGGACTGGACTGGCTTTGCATCAGCCATGTGGATAGGAGGAAAAGAAATGCCTTATCCCTTTACAGTACTTGCTATGCTGCTCATTAGGTTCTAACTTTACTCTGCAGAACAAGAGAGTTCTTGAGTACTGACCTGTTCAAAAAGGCATTGCCAAAGGCGTTGAGTTTCCTGAATGGTTTTTTGGGATCCACCACCAACGCGTTTCCAGGAACGATTCCTTCCACATCTCCTTGCATCACTGCTATAAAGGAGTCAGTTGTAGGCTCTGGTCCAATCCTCATCCCTGGGAAATCCTGCTCCAGCAGGTACCTGTAAGTGAAAAAACAGGGTGTGGGCATGAGCCATGAGCTGCTAAGTCCTAAATGAGTTGTACTGAAGATTGCAGTGCAATTATGAAGCTCAAGAGCATGGATCCTTCCGAGACTATTTTTAGCACTGTCACTCAATTGTTTGATAAATGTCTTGGTAGCTTTTCTACTTAGGATCTCAACACTGAAAGCTCATTTCAGGTGGATTAAGAAATTAAGATGATTATAGCTGCTGGGAAGAGATTCTCATCATGTTGCATCATTTTATGTACTTCAATCCTCAAGACATTTGGAGCAGACTCAGCACAGCAAAGTCAAACCAGCAGTTCACTGCAATCACAGAGTTAATCCTACTACACACTACTGTTAAACCACTACAATCCTGATAGTGGCTCTTGGTGCCACTATCAATTACTTGGCTGCTGCTCGTTTCAGCAGACTCAAACAACTAATGTGCTTAGCCACCAGCCCACATCAGCTGCTTAAACGCCAACTTCCCCAGCACTTGACTGAAGTCTCAGCCTCTGTCCTTGTGTGCTTCTGAAATGCAGCCACAGGCCTGCACTACAAACTGCTCAAGCACACTGAGCACTACACACCTGGGTGGGGGAGTATATTCCAAGCTGTATATCAAGCCAGACAGCACACCGAGTACAGCTTCCCTTATTATTTCCTGAAGGTAGTTTGGCAAATTTCAGGGAAAGATAGTCACCCATGGGGTTGTAGGGCTTTGAATAGGACCCTGGCAGCACATCCCAACTGACCCTGCCAAGTTCAGGGTGGGTCAATGGTGTGTGCACGGGACAGTTCCCTTTGGCTCATGAAGGTGCCAAATGCCATCACTGAGGCCTGGCCTGTTTGTGTGTGTGGGTGCAGGAAACCACCTGCTGATGCTGTGCTGAAAACTTAGACTAGACCATTATGTGCATGTGGCTTGCAGAAGGAGGCTAGAACTGGTCTAGCCCTCAGTATGGGATGGTGTCAGAAGTGACAAGTAGTAAGTTCTGGCTAGTTACATGAATAAAAATACTACCAGACTATGGAAGTTGGTATAATAATGTGTTGCTTGTTGCCAGAGGGTAGTTGGCATTCCCTCTTCCATTGCCTTAACCTAATCCTCAGTGGGTAGAAAGATTATTTCAGAATTGCCATGATGTTAAAAGTAGATTATGGGGATGTGGAAATAGGAGAAGGACTGGAAATTCTTTTCGTGATTGAGACTGATATGTCTAAGCACCAGAATTGGTTCACTCAGGTGAGTCTTAGTCAGGGAAGTCCCTGTGTGAGGGACTATAGGACCATTGGCATGAAGGCTTGTGATAACTTTTTAGGTGTTCCTGCTTTCACTGTCATTTTAACACAGGTAATCATTATCCAGTGTTCAAGGAGCAACAAAAAACCACTGTGCAGGCTATTTATTGATACCATGTGAGCAAATGTGTCTTCAGTTCCCAACAGGCAAGGCCAATTCAACTGGATCTAGAGGTAAAACAACCAAATGTATACCCAGAACAAATCACTGATACTGGCTTGGTACACATTCATACTGCAACAAGGATACCTCCACAAATGATATCTATAATTCCCTTAGGAGATGACCACACCTTCTTTACTGGTGTATTATCATGTATTTTCTTGTATCTTTTGTCCAAAGTGATTCCAAGTCCCATGCTCACCAGAAGACCACCAGAAGTGACTCTCCTTAACTGCAGAACTCTGAGATACAACAGCAGCTGTTGAGCAGCTCTTAAAAGACCTGAAATAATCCAGGAAGAGAGCATCCCTCTGACCTCCTACACTAGGTGGATATACCCTATTTATCTAAACCTTATGAAGGGTTTTCTCAAACTTTCCTGTAAAAGTGGGTCATTACTAAAGAAAAGCAGACTGCAGGCAGTCCTGGTGTGTGCCACCTCTCTGGCTGGTGATCACAGTGCCCCTTCCTGGCAGCCACAGCAACTCCTCTCTAGCTTGAAGCACCTGAGAACAAGGAGGGATTACTTCTCACCCACCAAGGGCTCTCATCTGAATGTTCTTGGTGCAATTCCCTGGGAAGCTCTTTACACTATTTGCTAGGTTAGAAGCCACTTGGTCAGACTTCGGAACTAAGCTTGTGCCTCCTAGATGGCAATTCACTAGTCCCTGATGGACATTGCTGTCAAGCCAGTGGCTTTATACAGATGGAAATTCACTGAATCCATAGAAATAAATCTTGGCATTCTCCCCATGCAAATACTAGAGAGAAACTGTCAAATGTAACAAGTGAAGGGCTTTTGAGAAAGGCCCCTTACTCCCCATGTCAGGTGGCAGCCTTGCTGGAACAACCACCTTTTTTCTTTTTTAGAGGCTTGAAATGCACATGTAATATGACAACGTTTGAGCAGAAGTAAAAATTAGTTGAGGGGGGGAGTTGTTTGTTATTTATAGACAAAGCTTCCCAGAAAAATTCACCAAAAGTCCTGTGTGGAATAGCAACTCCTCCAGACAGACTGTTTGAAAGAATTTTATCACAGCTCCACTCAGCTAACGTTTCAAAGCATTTCTGTGTTTATTTCTTGTGTAAGACTTTAAAAAACACAAAACAAAAAATCCCAACAAAAGCACAAAAGGAGTAGCCACACACCAATGTTATTGACTTATGTGCAACAAGTGGTAGGAAAGCAGAGAGATGAAGATTTGTACTGCCCACTATCACAGCATCTATTTTAAGTGAGGCCTCTCTGGAAGATGTGGGTACATTGTGCAGCAGGGTGTCAGCAGCATAAGAATCTCATTGTGCAGAGGACAAATACAAGGGGTTGTATTGACACTGCCTGATGGGGGGAAGGCACTTCTGCTCGGCAGTGACACAGCCTGCCCTGGCTACCAGAGGCAAGCTAGAGAACACGTGCAGTTGTCACATTTGTGGGGATTTCTGGGAGAGAAGAGCAAGCAACAGCTGTGGAAAACACCAACCACCAGCAAGCAATTTCCTCTGCCAATGCTGCACGCCTTAAGCTGAGCTGCTGAACACCTTCAGAGGCCTGGGGGAGTGACTCCCAGCCAGGTTAGGGAAGTCTGTGGAGCACAGGAATAGGTTTTTTATGACTGATCTGCTTTTTAGAGAAGTGTCTGGAGTCAGCATGTGGCTGGAAGCATCACGCTGTTTGCCTATTTCAGGCTTGCTCCTGAGAAGGGCCAGGGCAGGAAAGCTGCGTTAGTGCCAGCCCAGCTTGGGTCGCCTTTCCCAGGTGGGTTTGGGGATGGGTGAGGAGAGGCCGGGCTCCCTGGGCAGGAGTGCCGCAGGATGTGGGGGAAGGGGCTGCCTGCCCGTGATGAGTCACGCAGGAGCCCTGCAGGATGCCGCGAGTGTGGCAGCAGAGGTGATGCCGAGCGGAACGGGAAGAAGGGCAGAGCAGGAGGAAATGGTGACAACGGCCTGATGCAGGCACAGATGAAAGGTTCAGGGCTGCACGGGGAGGTCACACCAGAGCTCTGCGTGTAGCCTGTGACAAACAGCGTGGAGAGGCCGGGACGTGTAAATGATTAGCTGCAGGAGGAAGGGGTGGCCATACCAGAAAAGCAAGCTATGTTGACAGTTAGTAGGGCTCTAGCAGGCTTGTTTATTTTATTAGCAGGATGGCTGGACTTGAGCCAGGATTATTTTTAGAAATGACCAAGGAATCTAAGTTAATTAGGAGAGTAATGTTCTGTCCTGTACTCCCACCCTCTTACAGGAAACATAAAAAGCAATAACGTTATGAAGGCAGGCTCCAGTGAGATCCTGCAGTGGCTGTCACGTATTCCCAGGCAGAGGTGTTGCCTTGCCCTAACCAGCACCGACTTTCACTCCCAAGCTTGTGGAAAAGCATCAGCCAAATGTATGCTGAGGAGAGAAATGGGAGTGAGCACAAAGAGATGATACAGCAGGAAGCAGGAGTGGAAAAGCTGCATTAGCAATGCAACACCTTTCACGTAGCACAGAAAGGCTCAGTTCTGTGTCCCTGCAAGGAGAAGAGGGAGCAGCCTGGTTCCACTGAAAACAAGCCACGCTCTGGTCTCGCTTCACTGGCTTTGACCCACACAACTCACCTTCCTCTCCCTGCCTCAGCCTCTAGGAATGTTTCTCACTGCTGACCTTGACTGCCTTTTTTCTGCCATCAGCTCCTGACAAGAGGGCAGCC
The DNA here is from genome assembly GCF_036417665.1 of Passer domesticus. Taxonomy (NCBI): domain Eukaryota; kingdom Metazoa; phylum Chordata; class Aves; order Passeriformes; family Passeridae; genus Passer; species Passer domesticus. Next base: position 114,881,464 of record NC_087476.1, on the reverse strand, counting down.
TCACTGCAAGATGCTGCAGCTTAGGTGCTTCAGAGCCTTGCATTTCTTCCTTGTTTCACCTCACATTCCTCAAAACAAGGAAAGAGGTTTGGAAGACAGACATTCCTTAGGTAGGTGACTAAGGGTCGGGTTTTTGGGTTTTTTTGGTTAGGTGTCCTGGGATCCAGGTAAAGTGGGACTGAGCTCATTCCACATGATTGTTTACTAGCATTAAGTCATCTCCCTAAATTGCATGGCAGTACAAGCAGGATGCAATTTAAGAGTGGAATTGATACATAAGGATAACCCTAATTATCCCCCATCCCGACAAGACTGTGGACGGAATGTCCAGAGGCTGTTTCTTGCTTCACTCTACTGCTAAGACATAATGGTTGTCAACCCTCCCACTTCCTCCCCCAGCCCCCTTTAACTCCTCCCTGCTCTCAGCTTTAGCTCCCACTTGCCTTCCCACAATAACTCTGGATGCTAATCTGGTGCTTATCCCAGCTCTCTAATGAGCAGTGCCTGCAAGCTCACACTGGAAGCCTGTCACGAGCAACACGAGGTTTTCTGGCCTTTGTCTGGGAACACACTGGAGTAACAGACTCTCACACTTCTTCTGCTGTTAGAACCCTGGGGTTCTATCAAAGTCCTCAACTTTCACCTTCTTAGGCACTGTTTTAAACAGAAGACTCTGTCTTTCTGGAAGGCCCATTTGGCACCCCAGTGAAGCAGAAGCTGCCAAAGCTCCTGGTCACTTTTGCTTGACCATTATGTCTGTAGGCTCATCCCAGCCCTGTGCCTGGAGAAAACTAGGAGAAGAGGACACAAGCATGAGTGAAAAGCAGCTGTCAGAGGCTCAGATCCACTTGCTGCCATCCCACATGAGCAAAGACTCAATCTTTTGCCTGGAACATGCTCTAGGCACCCAAACTTTGCAAAAGGAGCTGAGGCTTGCAGAAGGACTTCACTGAACAGACAGGGGCAAAGGCAGGAAGTCTCTGCCAACAGCATCTCAGTGAGACTGCAGAGAAACACTGATGCTGACGACCCAGAGAAAAGAATTAGGAAGAGATGCTTTAGTTAGACAGCCTTATCAGGAATTCAGCAATTCCTCCTGTAACCCAGAGGACAGAAAAAGCCTTCCAAACAGGTTTGGTACCGAGTCACAGAACAAAAATCTGGGGTGGAACCAGGCATTTGTGCTACCCTCTCTATTTCTCAGAAGAGTAACTCCCTTTGCAAATATGTACAAAATCTTTCTCTGGGTCTTTTGCATCCCTTCACCATCCACCTGACCTGCCCATACGAGAAAAGCCTTTTAACTCTTAAACTTTGTTTGCCAGGTACACGCCAAGGTAGCAGAAGTGCATTCTGTTCTTGGCTCCTAACCAGGAAATTTAGCAGCAGGAATATTACAGCACATTTAAAAAAAAAAGCCCCTGCATTTCTCAAGGTCATTCCTCTAGAGGTACAGTCAATTTGATTCACCTCTCTCTACTCTCTGCAGTTCCCTCCTTCACCAAGAAATACTGGTAGAACAAAGGGCTGCTGGCTGCCTGTGGCTAGCGTCCAGATTTACACTGGGGTAATTCCACAGATTTCAACACAGCCCCACCAGAAAAAGGCTGGAATTTAACGCTTAGCTTATGAATCACATAGGAAACACGGACAGCACAGCTTCAGCTATGATCCCAAGGGAAAGCCTGCTGCAAGTTGAACTAGCAGCATGGCTGAACACAGATCCCTGCAACCAAGTCCAGCTGGAAAAGTTTAACCCCCTCTGCGACAGTTTCACAGCATCGAAATGAAAGAGCTGCTGGCAGCCGCTCCTTCTTTACAGCTCGAAAGGAACTTGCTGCTCCCAGCATCTCGGCCGAGCAGGACACAGTTAAAACAGGGCTCTCCTTCTGGAGCTCTGAAGAGGGGCAGGTCTCTCTGCGCACAGGCACACATGCTTCTCTAAGTGGCTTCTGAGTGTCGTCTCTGGGACAGTGCAGAAAAAGACACACGCAAGCGTGTAACAGCAACAACTGCAAACCGCAGCACCCCCTTTAAAGCCGCCTGCCCACCCGAAAGCTGCAGCAAATTGAAAAGAATCGCTATCACAAGGGTCGAACCGGGCAGGGCAGGCACGGAATGCCCCGCGCGAGGCTCCCCAGAGCCTCTGCACTTTGAGCGGCCAGGAGGGCCCAGTGACTCACATCTCCTGCCCTGCCTGCACTCCCCAGCCCTGCCCCGGGCTACTTTTTGCCACGTCGGTGTTTCATGGGACATCTTACACCACGCTGTGCTTGCGAAGGGATGCTCTGCTTTTGAGCGGAGGTGACTTTTCAATGAAAAGCTGCCGAGGGGACGGGAAGGGGGTAACAGAAGGGGGTCGAGCCACAGCACAGGTAGCAGAGACGCGTTCTGCCCCACCCAGTGCCCGGGTGTCGAGGGTGCCGGCACGCTGGGAGGGGGCAGCGGGATTTTACCTGATGAAGGTGGTCTTCCCGGTGGAGTACTGCCCCACCAGCAGCACCATGGGCTTGTTGTCGAAGTCGGCATCCTCCAGGGCGGGCGAGTGGAACTCGTGGAACTTGTAGTGCTCTTCCAGCGGCAGCAGCTTGGTCTTGTAAAGCTTCTTCAGGCCATCGCTGACCGTTTGGAACACCTCCGGGTCCTTCCGCCGACGGTCGTCGGTGCCCAGCCAGCTGAACATCTTGTGGCCTCCCGACGCCAGCTCCGCGACGACCACCGGGGCTGGGCTGGGCTGGCTGCGAGCGCGGCTAGCCGCGCATCCCCCTCAGGCCGGCCGGGCCTCACTCCGCTCCGGCGCCCACCCGCAAGGGCCGTCCGCCCTCACGCCACCTGCGCCGGCGATTTCAGCCAGAAAGCGCTCCCCGCGGGAGGCTGAAGGAGCGGCTCGTCCGCGCAGCCCCGGCCCAGCGGCACCGGCGGGCGCCGCCTCCCTTCACGCCGCCGGCTCCCGGCGTGGGCATGGCGCGGAGGGCCGGCCCTCCAGGAAAGGGGCGGGCGGCGGAAGCTGGCCGTTCCTGGCAGGCGCCGCCCGTTCTCCGCGGCGGGTGAAGCCGCGCCGGGCGCCGCCATGTTGGGCAGCGGGGAGGGGCCGGGTCCCGCCGCGCCCCCTGGGGGCCGTTGAGGGGAGTCTCAGCCCGGCCGCCATTTTATTTCCTTTCTCGCCTCGCTTCGAAATACACCTTAAAACATCTGAAATGAGCTGTGCGAGTGCAAATCTGAGAGGGAGGCGGCTGTTCCTGAGCACTGCCAGCCTCATCTGGGTCTCCAGCCTGTCACAGAACGGGTCAGCTTGGAAGAGACCACAGTGGTGGTCCCTTCTCAAGCAGGGTCATCCCAGAGAGTGTGGCACAAGATTGCAATAAGATGGTTGTGTAATGCTCCAGTGAGGGACACTCTGCAGCCTTTCTGGGCAAGGTATTCCATGTGTGATCATCAGCACAATAAAGAAGTTCTTCCTCATACTCAGGAACTCATTCTACTCTCAGGTAGAATTTCCTGTGTTTGTTTCTGCCCGTTGCCTCTTGTCGTTTTGCTGGTTACCACTAAGAAGAGCCGGGTTCCATCCCCTTGACAGCCCCGCGTTAGATATTTACACACGTTCAGGAGGTGCTCTCTGTTGTCTCTTGGACTGTGCTTTCCCCAGCCCAGTGATTGGGCTGCACTGCTGCTCCTCTCTTTGTAGGGCTCACAGCTCTGGCGGTGCTTGGAAAAGTTCTCCATCTAAGTAGATGAGACATGCAAATTATCTACTGTCCCAAATTCTTTATCCCTCCAGCAATGAGGGATGACAGGACAGCCAGATAGGTTTTCCAGGAGTAGCCTGAGGATCAGCATGTCCTTGGGGGTGGCCACCAGCTCTGCTGCCAGGCTCTCCTCATCTCCACTGCGCAGCTGGGATAAAGCAGGAATTTTTTTCCTAAAATATCTCCTAAAGGTTTTTTCACTTTAGTCCATCCCACGGGTCCGAAGAATGTGGCAAGAGGCAGTTTTGGAAGCAGTCCTGCCGTGTGGTAGTTCTTGCCCTTTCCCAGCCATTTCAGCCGGGAGGAGCCCAGACCTTGCATAAGCAGAGGCAGTTCTGCATTAAAACCTTTTTTTTTTTTTTTTTTTTTTCCCGCAGAGGAAGGGGGACACATGGAGACTGTGTGGTCCTGTGTGCCTGAACAATGATCCAGGTCCATTTCTGTACCTTGCACTGCAGGAGAAGACACTTTCCTTGTTCTCATTGTGTGATTCTAGGCACTCATATGCTGACCCAGGAGGTGCAAGCACTGACTCCAGGGACCAGTTTTCTTTTTCTGGAAGAACATAGCAGACTGACTGTATTTTCTGAAGATCAGACTTTTCTGCTTTCCTGCCAATGCCTAGAGCTGAAAGTGGAACTGATGTTTTGAAACCTCCTTAAGACCAATTTCCCTCACTTCTTTAGTTTTATAAATAGAGGCTTTTGGCTTTAAGAATTTGATGACTCCTTTCCAGTGAAAACTCCTGAATATGAAAGGCCCCATAGAATTCAACATGTTTTGGCAAGAATTACTCATTTTGTAGGAAAAGACTCGCTTTCATCTTCTAGATAGTTCTGCCATTTAAGGGCTGTGCTCCTCCGATGGCGCTCTGGCATTTCTACAGCTATATATGGAGTCTCTTTGGTGCTTGCTTGTGTTATCCTCAGAGCTGAGTAAAGGCCAGGCCAGGAAGCCTTTGATTGTAAATCTCCCCAGGCCACCTTGGTGCCCTTCCTGAATGAAGCAAAGGGGGAGCAAAGCAAGGTTTCTGTCGTGCAGGCTGCGGGAGCTGACTGCCACAGGTATGGCAGAAGCCCAATTGTTCCCCATTTACAAGGTGAGGATATTAATCATTAAACTTCACAAGTCATAAGTATGCATATCTGATGGCTAAATGGCCCAAAAAATATATTTTTTTTGCCCTGGCTGAAGAGAGTCCCTTTCCTGTGACTCACTGTCTCCGGGGCAGGTCACAATGAAACTTGACAGTCTTTATAGACTTTCTGTAGGTATCTCACAAACATTGCACATTTTTGTTTATTTTTCAGTCTGTTTTCTTAGCCATTTGAGACTGACTTCCTCAACAGCTATCTTTACCTTGAGGTACAGAGCTTGCCAAAAACAAAGGGAAGTAAAATTAGGAAAGGAAATTTACAGTGTAATTAGGTTTTTCTTTCTGCCAGAATCAAACTGAAAGTTTTCATCTGTTTCTATTATTTATTCATTTTCATTTCTTAAACAGACGTGTTTTAATGGATGGTTTTGTGTCAGATAGATTGGTCTTAATGGTACAATCTTTAGTAAGGTGGGGTTTTTATAGTAATTTACATTTTTTGAATGTAGTAGCTCTCCCTTGACTACCCTGCACAGAAGCCACTCTACTGCAGTGCTCAGAACATGTTGGTTCTCCTACAGTCTTCTATTACAGAATTTGTCTTTATCTTTAAAGATATGATGGATTTAACTTTTAGTTCTGTAATTTCTCAGTCGTGTCCCTGCTTTTGGTAACAGGGCTTGCAGCCACTTTGCTGGATGCTGACCTTGATCAGGAGAGAGGGGCTTGCTGGAAAAGCTTCACTTCCACTTTGATGAAAGTTGGTGAGGCTGAGTCAGTCAGAACATCTTCCTGTTCTACCTTGCCAGTGATTTATGGAGAGACATGAAGTTTTGTGCTTTGAAAGTCATGTAGTATGTGCACACAAAATGAAGCCTGGGGTTTCTGGGGAAAAGCACAATGTTGTAAACCGGACACTTGTGAAACGGTGACAAATGTATTTGCTTATCTGCAGCCTTAGGTTGGACAGGTTTACTTCCTACAAAAGATCATCTGAGGATGGGGACATTGAAGTCACCGAATCTGAAAAGATGTGGTGACTCAGACAGTTTCAAGAAGCTTGTGGGAGCAGTGCAGTTCAGTAAAATTAACTTCCTGCCAGTGCAGTTACTGCCACTGTTTGTCATTACCAAGTGTGAAACCTGAGGAGATGGTGTCAAAAGTTCAGGTTCTGATGGGTTGAACAGGGAATAACCAGGGCTGTGGGAAAGGAAAGAAGTGAGAGAAAGGAGAAGCAGCCCCCCAGAATTAAACCAAATATACTAATTTGATAAGTAAGGGAGGGAGAGTTTCCTCTGGTTCAGCTGGATCAAAATACTCAACTGCCTGCTGCTGCCATATGGCCTGTGTAGAGACAAAAAATTGTCTCCAGCATAGTCTGTTCCTTTCCTCACTCATTGCTTTGCCTTTGCAACTCAGAAAACTGCTGCCTTCCTCTCCTGCCCTCACTGTTCCTTCATATTCCTCTGAAATATTTCCCATGACCTTTCTCCTACCATTTTTCAGGTATCTTGCTTCACACACACACACACACACACACACACAGTTCTTTTCCCTAACCTCCCTATACTGCTCTTAGCCCCTCATTGCTGAGGTGGAACGAGGTGCTGGTACCCAGAAGTGCCACCAAAAATGGGGAATGTGGGCCTGGATAATGTACATCCAGTGAGTGGGAAGCATTCTTGCTTCCAGAGAGCTCCCTCCTTAGATCTGTTTGGCAAAGAAAGCTGCTTGTATTGCACACAGGGGACCTGACTGATGGGATGTCTGTAATAGTGCTGGAAAGAAAAATCCTCTGAGTCCTTTGCCATCCTTGCACTGCAGAAGCTTGGTCTATAACTCTTGAATGATTTTGTCTGTCTCTGCCACAGGACATACAACTCCATCAAACTTACATAAACGTACTTTGTAGAAATTTATATGATTAACTGATTGACAAAGTGTCACGTCCCTGTCTGTTCTGAGAAAATATGGGGGCTTTGAGATTATTTCCTTTCTGAACTTTCTCTTACCTGAAAGCAGAAATCCTGTTAAAATGTATTAAGACACAGTTGGACCCATCTTCCTGTTCTACCTCACCAGTGATTTATGGAGAGATGTGGAGTTTTGTGCTTTGAATAATCGAGTGACAAACTAAACAAGGAAACTGCTGTCTACTGAAGCAATGGGTGAGTCAAAAGTTAGCCTGCATGATGGGCTGACCTGTTCTTTCATGTCTTCCGTGGAATCATTTGCATTGAGATCTCCAGAATTTTCTGTCATTGCTCAATACGTTTTTTTCCCCACCTCCTGCTTCTTACCAGAGTGTTTGATAGGTTAGGGCAGGCTCCTGGGGTTACGTATGCAAGGCATATATATACATGCAAATAAATACACACAAATATACTATTTATGACCAGCAGGCATCACTGCCAGTTATTCTTTGCTGTGAGAACACACCTGGAGAAGGTAGGACATCAAATGCAAGTGCTATGTAGAGGGATTTGGTGCTGGCATTTAGCAGTTATGTCTGGCTAGAACAGAATTAGGGTTTTCCAGGGGTTTGAAGGAAGTGTAACTCTGGGATCAGATGGGGTATTAGTTACACAATGCAGCAGCTGCTGCTGTGCTCTGCTCTGGAGGTGTTGAAGGGAAAGGCACAAAGTTTGTATCAGCAAACGTGGGAAGGGTGGGTGTGATGTAAAGCAGCTAGATGAGCCACATCAGCTGCCCTGCATGTCACAGCTCCAACGCTTCTGCCTGCCAAGTGGTTGGCAATGCAGGCTGGTGTTTCAGCTAACCCAGATTTTGTGCACCCTTGTTCTCTCACTTTTGCTTTTAGAGTTGGTTTGGCTGATACTCGATCACCAAGTATTCTGCAGAGATCAGAAATTTCATCTGTCATTAGAGGGAGTTCTGGATAGTCAGAATATCTAATGATTGGAATGCTTATGAATAGGATGTTGTAATCTTAAGTGCTAAAGCACAGCTCTTGAGTAAATGGGGTTTTCATATTTCCACTGATTTTGATGTACCTAGGAAAATTTCCACAGCAAAGGACAGGTATTTTTAAATCTCATCCAGAGTCTTTAAAAGTGAATCTTTGGTCAGAGAGGTATTACTTGAAGTTCTGAAAGCCATCCAGGCATTTTTGATACAGACTTTTTGTTAAGATCAGTGGCAGCAGGTTCACTGCTTGACCTTGAAAATCTCAGCACCAGAAGGTGCTCATCAACTTTTGGGCCAATAATCTAAGCACAGGAAATGGAGGGAAAGGTCATCCACCTGTCTCTATATTCATTCATTTAGTGAGAAAACACAGTTCAGTACTTCTTTTCAGGATATTTCTGTTTGCTTTAAAAGCCCACAGGAAGAGCAGGAGTCAGCCTTGAAGGGTTTTTTTTTTCTGAAATACAGCACTCTGTTTAATCAAAGACTAGAGGTTGTACCTGCAAGTGATGTTTTTATACTCTTTGTTTAGAGACTAATAAAGATTAACAAAGCCTAATATACTCCCACTATCATTTTGACTAATGACTGCTAATTTCTGTAGCTAACGTTCTGCTGTATTACATGAATGGTTGTAAAAAGTGGCCCTGCATCGTTTGTTCTGCTCACCCTAAAATTTATTATTTTGCATGCAAACATTTACTGCTCTGTTCTACACAATCAGGAGCAGCTCCTCAGCCCAGATTTGGATTGTCTTTATTAAATCAGAAGAGCTGACCTCTGTCATCCCCAGGTTTAGTGCTCAAATTGCCCACTGTTCAAGTGTTGCCTGAGGTAAATCCTCTAAAAGAATGAGTAAGAGGCTCTCAGAGAATTAATTCATGGTCCAGTTACTTTTACAAAAAGTGAAGGATTTTCCATGGATTCTGCAGCTTCTCATTTCAGGACTTAGGGATGAGACATTTAAGATCTTGAGAAAGCTCAGGGGAGATCATAGGATGCTAATGCAGTGGATAGACTTAGATCAGATGGTAAATATGCTAACTAGGGGAATGTGCAAAGAATAGAGAATCAAATCCATTTAACCTACTGGCTCGTGGCTTCCCCCTAAAGCTTTTAACCTCTGTCTTCTACACTTGGCTGCTTTCCCTTAGAAATTTTAATTGCTGGAAGAGACATGCACACACTCTGCTCCACGTGTGCAGATTCAGTCTGGCTCAGTACCATTGCTGAGTGGAGTACAGGAATGTACAGCTGTATCTGGTGCCTGCTCATAAACAGGGCTGTGGCCAGGCAGAAGGTTAAACACAAGGTGGAACACTTGCTGTCTGAGAAGTGATTGTTCATGACACACAAAATGCTTCATTGCATCTTTTGTTTGAAGATTTCCAGGTAATTTGGTAAAGAGTTTAAACAACACACAGTCAAGTTCAGCTGGGAGGTTTTCAAAACATACAAATTAGCATCATTGACTCAACACACACTGTTACAGTCAGGGGTGCTGGCTGAATTTCTTGAAAATGTTCACTGATTTAAACCTTCATTTTTGAAAGCATTGTTTTTTTCAAACTATGTTTGGGTTTCAAGACCTGTATATAAATCTTAATTCTTTTTCAAATAAATGCTAGAGTGAAGTGAGAACTGGTGAAAAGTTAAAATAGTTTTATCAGGCACTGTGAATACTCTGCACACCCAAAAACCAAGTCTCTGTTTGTTCTTCACTGTAGCTCAGTGTGCCAATTGCTCTCCACTTCTTTTCCTGGGGAGCAGCAGAATGAGAAATTTTTCTTCATACATGTTTTGTCTCCCTATGTGAAGTGCAGCTGGTCTCCAGGCTTTCTTCCTTTGTTTTTCTCTTGAATCTGTCTCTGTCTGTTGCTCGTGTTATTGCAGCCGTGAAGGCCAGTGGCTGTAAAAAGGGAGAGAGAGACAGCATTTTTCATCTGGAGCAAAAGTAAGCAAGTTGTTAGGCACTTAAATTCTTTTTCAGCTCTGAAATGTCTACAGTACAACAGAAAATTGAATTTTCATTTCCAGCGTTATCTTTTGAAGATTTTTCTCTTAGTTGCCCTTGGGGGTCAAGCTTTGTGGATCACTTGTAGAGTGCATTTATAACAAATGAGAACTCTGTGTGGTTGAACAGTGCAATGTGTGGTTGTTTGTTTTCTCACAGGCACTGCTGCTGACCTTCAGCTTTGATGAGAGTAACAATCAACTGGTGCCTAACTGAGACCAGCATCCTCGGGTGCCTGGGGCAGGGATTTTGAGTCCCAAAGAGCTTCCTGTGTGGGGGAGCCTTCCAAGTACTGTATCATTATGGCATGTAAACAGTTTCTTTAACTTTTCATCCTGGTTAGTTTTTTTCACTGTACTAACTGATTGTGATCACCTTGTTAGCACTGATGGAAGTGATTTTCCTACTGAGATTTTAGTCATGATTTCTCCCAGCAAGGGGTGTTGCAAATCTTTAACATAGCTGCTAATATTAAACAGCCCAGGACATCACTCTCTGGTGTTTTTAGTGGGGGGATGAGAAACATCTGTCTTGAATGTTACAAGGAAAAAAATACCTCAGCATGCAGTTTCATGTGTGAATCTGTGGTGTTCAGCAAGATGGAATGTGAACTCTTGGGGAAGATCATATCATTCTCCAAAATGAGGGAAAAAGGGCAAAATAGCTATCATAGGAGTGTGAGTCGTGGCTTTCTAAAACCTAATGTATTCCATTTTTCTGTTGGCCTTTGTTTTATCTTGATTTTTTTGGGGGGTGGGAAAATAAGAAATAACTTCATGCCAGAATGTGATTGAATTAAGACTGTCATTCATGTTTCAACATGTTATGAAAATATCCTGGAGAGCCTAAAATAGTCCAGAGAGAGACATAGTATAGCCATGTATATGGCTTCAAAGCTCTGGTAAAAGTCAGTGGGGTCACTTGTTTTGATTTCACTGTGATCTGCAGTGATGTTAAAGCCTTGAAAATGCAGTGATAAGTGCTCAGTTAGAATTAGGTGAGCCCCCACTTCTCCTGGGAATGCCACTGTTCCTTACCCACCCCTGCTGACTAAGAAGAAAATTTTAAAAGTCAGGATTAAATTTACTTTTTATGCTTACTTTAACTGTCAGGAATTCTTCTGAAAAGACACGCCTCATCTGAGAAAACCAAGATATTCCATCAGAACTGTGCAGTGTGAGATCCCTCCAGAATCCACAGTGGAAAAAAAATTATCCTGGTGTTATTGGAGACATCAGCATGCCTTTTCTGCTGTGCTTGAAAAAAAAGAAGTCACCTGTGCCTTTAGGCAGGAGTATCTTTCAAAAACACACCCCTCCCATCCAGCAGAACTACCAGGCTTTGCTGGAGTCGTGCTTGAAGAACAAATGCTTGTTCACAGATGACACCTTCCCTGCTCACATCAGCTCCATTGGAACAGGAGCACTGCTAAAGAAACTGCCCCACAATTTACAGTGGAAGAGGCCACACGTAAGTGACTTTCAGTGAGTGCTGTGTGTAAGAGGATGATTACAGATGATAGCCAGCAAACACTTTTAGCATTGAACAGACTACTCTTAGACTTTAATTTAGGTGTACTTTAATGTCTCTGGGGATTACTTTTATTGTATCAGGTGTCATTTTGGAAGCTGGGGTACATGGAGTCTCATAATTGCCTTTGAAGCATTTGTTGCCCAAACTCATAACCAGCCTTGTTCAGTTTATATCCAGTAACACTTGGAGCAGGCAGGGAGAGGAGGAGAAGGAAGCAGGGAGAGTTGGTTTCCTTGGAGCTCACAGCTACAGTGATCTCACTGTGATTCTGTGATGACAGATGAGATCCTTCTCCCCAGAATTCAAGATCATGACCTTTTGGAAGATTTCTGAGTTTCTAGACAGTTCTTAGCAATGACCCCTCTCTGCCATGGATCTCATACTGTTATGATGCTGGAGGCTGCTGCTTTCCCAGACAGGGCAGGTGCCTTATCCTCTTGTTGGGCTGTTTTTTTTTTTCCCCTGCTTAGTCTATTGTACTTTGAATAATCTTTCCTCAGCTCTCAAGGCTGAGCTTCTATCACAACCAGTGACAGAGTATCAGTCTGTTAGTTGGTTTTAGTTTTGGGGCCTTTGTTTTTCTACTTGTGCTCAAATTTCCAAGGCCTTTGCTGGCATTCCAGGTTTAAACTGAACATCACAACAAGAGACACCCAGGTGCAAGGGCTGCTCACAGAGCACGTTCTCATAACAAAAGGGAAGATAACAAGTGTGGGAGGCCAGGACAGGGGCCTGGCACAGTTAGATAAGGCCTGCTACTAGCAATGCCAGTTCTGCTCTTACTGAGCCACTGACCAAAGTATTGACAATCAGATCCTCCTGAAAGCAATGTACAGAATTGTGTGAGAATTTCAGAATTCCTTTGTCTGTAGGGAATTCTGCCAGGTAATACCAGATAGCATCTCCCTAAGTTATGCTAAGTTATTTTCTAGCTGTCATATTTTGTGAGATTTAAACAATTTCCCAGAAGGATCAAGTTTCTGGAAAAAAAAAAAATGGTCAGCATGAGTCCTGGCCTCTACAAAGCCCTTCAAGAGTCTCTCCATCCCTCACATATTGGAATGGACTTGAAATCTCCTCTGTATCTCAGTGGACTATTTTGCTGGTCTGCTGTGATGGTGAGGTGTCCTGTATAGGTCCAGGAGCTGGACTTGATGATCCTAATGGGTCCCTTCCATCTCAGCATATTCTGTGATTCTCTGAGTCTACAACTGCCTTGTGAAGATGGCTGCTGTTTGCTCTGGATGCCAAACTTTCTGAGCAAAGACTCTCTGAGAATGGATGCTGTGCATCCTTCAGTTCCTGTGCTGCAGAGGAGATGCTGAGATTCTGCCATTCAGCCTGCAGGCTTGTAGCTTACTGCATCTATGAGTGATGGCCTGCAAACTGAACACCCAAACTCACCAAGGGCAGGGCTAATTACTGTGACTGCCTTCTGAGGGAAGCTGTTTCTTTGTTACTGCCTGCAGGGGAAGCCAGCAGTGTGAAACTTAGCTTGAGCAATTTCTGGGTCATTCAAGTAAAATATAATTTTGACACTTAGGTTATTAATTTAACCCCAGAGGCACTTGTGAAGGGAAAAAAAATCACCACATTATTTCTTTCTGTACAATTATTCACAGACATGTTCTTGTCACAGCAACAGGAATTCTGCAGCAGCCATCAGTCTGTAGCTCAATTGTCAGTCAAGCTGTGGAGATGTCAGCCAGGTTGGGTGAAAGTTTGATGCTCTGCCCTCATAACCTCTTTTGGCTGGCACTTGTGTGGAGGAGGAGCAGGACTGGCACATTTGAAGGACTGTCTTCTCAGCATGGTGACCATGGAAAGCCATGGTGATGCATCTGAGCACCAGTGACTTTTGCTGGAGACCAAATTCAGCGTAGACTGAGCACAAATGTGTGCCCAGGCTGGTGTCAGGTTAGCCAGAGCACATAACAATAGTTTTATACCTGAGCCAGAATAATGTCTGCTGGGACAAAGGACTCTCAGTATTTTAAAAGCTTTAACTTTCAAGCTAAACCAGCTCATGTTACTGGCTTAATTCTCTCCTTCTTTTTTTTCCTTTCCTTTTCATTTTGTGCTTCCTAGGCTTTGCACAAGAGTCCTGTATTTTATGCTGCACACAGAAAGCAGCCTGATCTCTGCCAAGGATTGGTGGGTAAGGAAACTCCTTTGTATAACTATCTAAGTATTCTTAAGCAAGATAACATTTTGCATGGGAGTTTGAAGGTACAAAACTTGGCATGGAAATAGAAAGTATCCATCTCCTCTCTCCACTTGGTGTGGTGTGGATGAAGCAATCATTTACTGGCATAGGCTCAGTAAATAAGCTGGCAAGCTTCAAGGTGGGATTTGAGACATGAGAGCTGTCTCTATCAGCTGAAATCCCCACTGTGTGTTGTTTCTGCCCATGCTAATAGGAAGTGTTCCTGTGCTCTTACTGGTCTGTGGTGTTGCTGCTTGACAATTGAGCAGAGACCACAGAAGGGCTTTCTATTTGTACCTAATGCTCAGTGTGAGTGTGTTCTCTTCTCAGCCTTGCTGTTAGAAAAATAATTTTATGCCTGTGTTGTCTGAGCATCAGTCTGTAATAAAAGACTGTATTGCCTTCTGAAAAACAGGTAGATGTGGGACTAAATTAGTTTTTAAGTGCTTTATGTCCTTAAAAACAAAGTTTGCTAAATACAGTCTTGATGTGAGATCCACTGGAAATTATTTTATTTTCTGAAAAGCTAATGTTTTCAAAGAAAAATGGAAAAGTTTTTTTTTTTTAATAGTATGCCTTTATAGAGAACAGAAAAAAAACCCCATGCAATGTCAGTAAAACACAGAATGTTTCCATTGACAGTTATTGCATGCTAAATTTCTTATTTAACCAAACAGTACCCAAATGGAAAGATCATGAGAGAGCAATTATAAACAAATCACGGTTTGGTTAAGTAAAGAACATGTCTGGATCATCTAATTTTGTGTGTATGATTTGTTATAATTGTAAAGACATCAGCACAACAGCTCTTCTGCTGGGGTTGTGGTGGTGTTGCTGAACTTGGCTGAGAGCTCTCACTTTTCAGCCAACTGCATGTGTCCGTTTGTCTTGGCGCAGAGAACTGCTGGTTCCTGGCGGCCCTGGAAGCCCTGACATTCCACCAGGACATCTTGGCTGCAGTTGTGCCACAAAACCAGAGCTTTGAGAGGAAATACGCGGGCATTTTCCACTTCCGGGTACAGCTGCTCCCCCAGATTGCAGGAGGTCCTCAGATATCCTCTGCTGTGTTTTGTGTCACACCCTTAGATAATTTGTACGTGGTTCCCTTTGGCCAGGGGCAAGTGGCCAGAGGGTATCCCAGTCTGGAGAGGAGCCCATCACCCCTCCCACAAAGTAGCACAGGCAGTGAATCAGCTGCAAGCCACTGAGGAAACACCTCTGCTTGGCTGCTCTGTCCAGCTGTGTCCTACCCATATTTTAATGCAAACAAAACCCTTTTTCAAGAGTGGCAACAATCAGCAGGACCTGAGCACATCAGCTCCAATCTTCTACCCCTTTGCCCACCTCTTGGTACAACTCTGCTACCTTGCAGTTAGGAATTCCTTCCCCATAAGCCCACCTGTGGCTGGTTTCCCTGCTTACTCGTTTTACACCTGATAGATGCTTTGTTTACTCCTCTGGCTGGGTGGGGCTGAGGAACTGGCTCTGTGGGTGAGTCAGCACATCCCACTGACCCACAGCAGCTTGTTCTGTACCCACAGCTAGGCTATCTTGCCTTTCCTGTTGTTTCAAGGGGAGGTCCCTTCCAAGGGAAACATCAGCTCATTCCTTTCCCCTGACAGTTCTGGCACTTTGGGGAATGGATTGACGTGGTGGTTGATGATCTCCTGCCGGTGAATGAGGCCGGCGAGCTGCTCTTTGTGTCCTCAGTCTATAAGAACGTGTTTTGGGGAGCCCTTCTGGAAAAGGCATATGCTAAGTAAGTGACTCATTTCAAGTTATGCAAATAGTCTCTCTAAAATATGTTGGTTGGTGCCTACGCAGTTTGTTCGTGTTTATAAATGCATCTCCTAGGCCGTGCTACATTTGGAGTGTAGTGGATGGCTCTCATCTATCTATTATTACACAAAAGAGCTGCCATTGCTGTTATGTTATAACAGCTGTTATCAAACCAGGCCCTTGAGTTTAAATCCAAGGGTTTAGCTGAGAAAACAGCCCTATTGTGGGGGGTTATCTTCTGAATGTTATCATTGTTTGCAGTGTATTGGCTGAGGCTGATGCCTTCCTTGTAAATATCACAGAGGAGTGGAACACCGTAGATAGACATTTTCAAATGTGAATGATTTCCAGAGCCTCCTTTTATGTGTTATCAGT
This sequence comes from Passer domesticus, assembly GCF_036417665.1. Classification (NCBI taxonomy): domain Eukaryota; kingdom Metazoa; phylum Chordata; class Aves; order Passeriformes; family Passeridae; genus Passer; species Passer domesticus. The sequence goes on along the minus strand of NC_087476.1, from coordinate 114,865,787 downwards.
GTGAGAAACCTCCAAGGATTTTCATTTTGGAGGTCTGCTGAAGCACTGCACTTTGTTTTGGCAGATGTTTTTGCTCTCAGGTCCTCGAAGCTGAGGCATGTCGCAAGTCATATGGCATGGTGAGAGCAGTGGCTTCTCTCCAGGGTGTTTTGTCTACAGTGGTAGTGTCAGCACAAGGAAGAAAGCTGCAAGGCCTAACTGGTGGAGTTTGTTAATATTTGGCTGAAATAATCTTTGCAGAGCAGGGGAAAATACTCTAGTTAACACTGTGTGAAAGATCACACAAAGGTGAGAATGTTCAGTTATTTTCATTTGGTGTTAGTGTTAGAATGAAAAGACTGGGCCAAATTGCACTGGAGTGATAAAGAAAATCAGATTAGAGACTAAACTCTCAGGACAGTGTCTCTCAAGGCACTATATTTTAGATACAGCACAGTGTCTGGTGATAAATTCAGGCAACATTCTGTAAGGCAGAGTTATCAAAGAGTCGTGATGGGCATGTTCTCATTAGAGTGCAGTGAGGGATGACAGCTAGTGAAGAGTCCCTTTCAGACTATGGCCAATATTGGAGACAATTTTGTAGATTCTCCTCTTCCCAAATGCCAAAAATTCCTTAAAATAAAACATGAGATACAGCCTTCCTTTTGCTTTTTGCACGCTTTTTCTTAATGTTTTCGTTGGCAACCTATTCTCAACCTGTCATTTGTGATGATAACACAAAGAATATATTGATTCTTTTTTTGCTAGACTCTATGGCTCCTATGAAGATCTGCAGATTGGGCAAGTTTCAGAAGCCTTGGTGGATTTTACAGGGGGTGTCAATACAAGGATCAAGCTTGCAGAAGCTCCTCCAGATCTGTGGAATATACTGACAAGAGCCACCTACAGCAGATCTCTCATGGGCTGTCAGACACACTTAGGGGTGAGGCTTGGAGTGACATCAAAAGGCTTTACAGCTAAAACCTTTCCAGACCCGTTTCCCTCTGCTCAACTGGTCATTGTGACTGAAATGCATCAAAGCTGCCCTATGTGGCTTTCTGTAGAAATCACATTCTTCATGTTAAACTTTGCTCATGGATTGATTCCCTCATGCTCTCAGCTCCCTGTTGTAATGTTGAGGAACTGGTTTATCTATCAAAGAAATTCTATTAAATAGGGACCTACTGCATTTTACCATTTTTGTTAAATAAATTTTCCATTTTTACAGATGGTGCAGTGAGGTACAGACGCATATGGAATAAAGTTATAGCTAAGGTAGAGACATGGATCATTCAGAGCATGAATTAAAGTCTTGGCTTCCAAGCTTTATGCTACCACCTCAGCTGTTGGGAAACTATGCTTTTCTGAAAATCAAAACCTAACTTCCTGAACTTCCTTAAAGTGACATGGTCTCTAGCTGAAGACCCACTATTTGGGAAGGGCCATTAACAATCAACCTTCCAAGACCAAGCATACTGAAAACTCTGGCTCTTAGGAGGTCCCATTTATTTATTTTCAGTTCTCCTGTTACTTTGAAAGTCATTGCTTACACAAGTACAGGTCTCTGGTATTGGTATAAGTCTGCTGTATGAGTAAGGATAGAATAAAAGGTTTCTTTTCCTTCTGTTTCTTATACACAGACAACAAAGGTCCTGAAGAATGGGCTTGTTGCTGGCCATGCCTATACAGTAACTGGTATTAGAAAGGTAAGCCCAGCTCAAATGTCCTGGGTTCAGGTTAATTTGGATATTAGCAATTTTTATTGCATTCATAGGTTCAAACATTGATCAGAGCAACTATAATATCTCCTCCCTAAGAATGCTCTTTCCTTAGTCTAAGGCTACAAGAGACTGTGAGCTTTGTTAAGATTCACATTTTAAGTGTGTCCATTTTAATTTGGAGGCCTCGATGTAAAGGACAATTGATATGGATCAGTGTATCTCTAAGGGTTGGAATGATTCATAGGGCTCTGCTGACACCATCACCTAGAAATGCATCTTAGCTGTTAAGAATGAAAGGACTGGCCTTTGGGGCTGCTGGGAGGATGTGCTGAAACTTGGGGATGTGCTTTTTACTTGGGGTAAGAAGTCTTTCTCTGAAGCCAGTGGAGAGGCCACAGAGAAGTAAGTATGTAAAGGCCAAAATATGAAAAACTGCAGAGGGAAATGTGAATCAGGGGTGTGGATAAAGGGAACTGACCTGTGGTCCTGTACAGACAGTGCAGGGGGACCCTACTAATCAGGAGTCCCCTTAGGATATCTGTCTAGAGGTAAGAGACTTGAAATAATATGTCCCAAAGAGCAAGAGCTTCTTCACCTTAACTGGGGGATGACATCCTCAAGAGGAGGTTGACAAGGATGGCAAAGACTGCGTGGGCCTTTGGACATTTTGGTGAAAGCATGTTCAGTACCAGTAGCAAGAGATACTAGGAAGGGCAGAAGAGATGAGCTGGATGAGGCACATCTGTGTCTCCCACACGAGGAGTTTTTGTGTGGAGTTTTTCAACAATGTGTCTGTCAGTCTGGCTCCTCTGATGAGATGAAGAGCCAGGCAACCTTAGGGGGCTGACCAAGCATGTGGAAACAGTGTGAAGTCAGCTGTTCTGCTGTGTGCTGTCAGCAAAGCCCCTAATTGGCCTCTCCTCCCACCATGGCATCCCAGTTCAGGAAGCATTAATCTGGGTGGTCACCCATGGGGGCTGCATTGTGCTGTGCCATTGCACTGGGGTAGAACTTGGTTTTCACACGAGTACAAAATGAGCAGATGTTGGAAAGGAAGAGGAATTTACAGTCAAGCCTTTAGATTAGGAATCTGTCATGTCTCTGGTTTCAGTTTAGAATGTAAGATGAAGCACCTTAATCTCTTTGTTGCTGGCATTTAGAGCTGCATGTTCAAGGATTTTTTTATCATCATACTTTCTGGCATCTATGAGAACAAACAAAATTGTTGTTAATATCTGACACAGTACAATGATATTAACCAGATGAGAACTGCTGAGACCTTGGTAAACACAATGTTACTGTTTTCTGCAGGTGACCTGTCAATATGGACCTGAAAACCTAGTGAGACTGAGAAATCCATGGGGAAAAATCGAGTGGAAAGGAGACTGGAGTGACAGGTGAGTTTACAAAAGGAAAGGTGTGACACTGAGCAGAGGAAAGGTTTCTTGGAGGAAAGATGCTGCCATCTTCAGGCATGAATTAATGTTGAGGGCAGCAGTAAGATGTGCTCACTTGCACAGACCTTCTGGTGTCAAAGCAATGCTCCATAGATTTATGTGTCTCCAACAGACAGTGCTGCTGTAGCTGGCCTCACTTCACACATGCAGCCTCAATCAGATCAGTTCTACTTCTCCTTTCACTAATGCCAGAGTAAATATAATATGAACATGAGATGCTGACCACCTTGCTGTGCTGTGGAGAGCGTGCAAAGGGACAGATAGCTGTGCAGGAGGCTCTAAACCCCCCACCATGTTTCAGGACACAGTTGTTGAGCATGGGAGGGCCCAGGAAAAATCTTCCACAGGCTGCAAGGTGTTAGAATTGGATAACTAGGAAGGAGTTCCCTGTCCTGGCTGCTCAGGTAAATACAGTTGGGCAAGAGGTCAGGGGAGGTAGTGAGGTGAATGGACTCCATATTTGCATCTACCTGATTTTTTTTTTAATTGGGACCCATGAAAGACAGTGGTTTGCATTCTAGACCATGGACAACTGTAAACTTGTGTCCTGCTCCTCTTTGAAGAGGAGCATGTTTCTTGCTTCCAAGCTTCACTTCATTCCCTGCACAGGCTGTTTGCTGAGGCTCAGGGCATAGAAGGGAGGGAAGAGCAGAGAGGTCATTGGGAATGTGAATGGCTTTCACCTTGTCTGCAGAGCAGTAACTTCTCTGATGCATGTCTGTCACATAATGACAACACACCAGCTGTTCTGTTGAAGAGCATAATGAGCAACATACTGCAGGCCTGCCTTTGAAATGACTCCCAGCTGCCTCTTGTGCTGTCCTAGTCATTCATTCATTATGCCAAACACTCTTCCTATTATGTCTCCTTTAACAGAAAATTAACCAACAAAGCGTGTCTAGAGTTTTATATTTTAAGTACTTGGAAGTTGTGTGTTCAAGTGAAGGGAGTGGTTGATGGAAATGGAACATTTCTGGCTTCTAGTGCAGAAAACTGGACCCATTTAGCTACATCTCATGGGACCCAGGGTGGTCAAGGAGAGTCTCATGTGGCTAAAGGCATAGTGGGGATAAGCATGGAGATATGTAGAAACAGGGATTTGGCCTGTTTTTATAGAGGAAGGTTTTGTCCTTGGCCTTGAATTTGTGGCCACATTTGGTTAGTCACCTCATGTTTTTCCCTTTAGCTCTTACAAGTGGGAGCTGCTGAGCCCGAAGGAGAAGATTTTACTGAGGAAAAAGAAGGATGATGGAGAATTCTGGTAATGGCACAGTCTTGCTTCCTCCCTCTTTGCCAGTAGCCCTGGGGCTGCACTTGGAGCTGAAGCAGCCCATTGCCACTCAGGCCAAGGCAGACGTGATGAGCTTTAGAGCAGCCCGTGCTCCTCTCAGCTTGATGCTGTGAGCAGTGGCTGTGCTGACATGGAATGCACTGTTCTTCAGTGCAGGAGTCAGGGAGAAGGACATTGCTAGGTGTCCTAGGGCTGCTGGAGGTAAAGGGCAGCCCCAGGAGCTTTTATCCTGCTGCTTTTTTTTTTTATTATTTTCTTTTTACCATAGCTTCGGGAAGCTCTTGTTTGCATGTTTGTCTGAGGTTTCTGCACAGCTTTTGCCACGAGGTGGCAATGTTGCCGCCCCTGTAATTTCACTACACTCCCTTCACTGGCAAGATTATTTTATTCTCTGTTTCTGCTATCCTTTGCTGAAGTTTTAGTCGTGCATTAGCTACTCCTAGATGCTGCTGTGGAAGCAGACGCTCTCTCCTTTACTGCCTAATAAAATATGAGCATTACCATATGTAACACAGAATGGTGTAGCTTCAAAGTTCCCCGCTCCCTTTTCTTTCTGTTTTATGAGCCATATGGACTGAACTAAACTGCTGACAAGATGTCTCTTGGCACTCTTTTCCCAGGATGTCTCTGCGAGATTTTAAGATTCATTTTGTAGATCTGGTGATCTGTAAGTTAACTCCAGACCTGATGAGCCAGGAAGATGGGAAAAAGTGGATGTACTCCTTGAAGAGTGGGAGATGGGTTAAAGGAAGTACAGCAGGAGGAAGTCTGGGATTCTGTAATGGTGAGGGATGCCCTTTTGGATAACTCTGACTTTTGGATGTTCTGCTGACTCAGTTACCAGCTCCTTATAACCTCTAACATAAAATTGATAACAGAAACATGCACTTTCTGTTTATGCCTCCACACAAACATCAGAAATAAGCAGCTGAAGGACTTTGACTGGCTTCTGCTATCACAGAAGATGCACTGCTTGCAAACATAGGGCAGTGGGCTGATTATAGCATGAAATAAGCTTTAGGATCCCAGGATCAATTGCCAGTACTGATCTGCTCTAGGGCATTAAACTTGTCTGTTAAAATTTGCCTCCTCAGCACCTCCAGGGAGTATGTTTTAAGTAAAGTGAATAAAATAGTCAGAGGCTCAGCTCTTCTGGAAGCAGCGAAGGTGGAGTCTGAAGTCAGCTAGCCTATACACCAGGGGTGAGAGAGGAATAGTGATACATTTATAAACAAAATGAGCTCTTAGCTTCATGTAAGCAGAAGTATAGTTCCTTGTTCATGGGTCTTTCTCCTGTCTTAGATAGTAGTTGCAATGCTAAACTTGTAAACTGCACCTTAAAATCCAATTCCTGTGGGGTCTGGAGATCCAGACAACCTGTGACCTGTTCAGTCCAGTGCCAGGCATCATGTGGGAAGCTGGCAATCAATTTTGTGATAGAAAATGACATCAAAATGTTTTTCTTGTTTTACTTAGGCAACTTTTGGATGAACCCTCAGTACTGGCTGAATGTGTTGCCAGTTGAAGACAGTAAGAAAAGCCCAAGTACGTGCAATGTGGTTATATCCCTCATGCAGAAACACAGCACCAAACACCGGAACCGAGCCCCTCACCTTTTCATTGGATTTTTACTCTATAAGGTGCAAAAAATTGCTTTGCTTTTCTTGCTCTCACCAAACAGGAGAGCCTCCAGCCCCTGTAGATTGTAGTGCTCTTCAGGCCAAGAGTTTTTGGTGTTTGCAGTGTGATCTCTGCTCTTTCCTCCTGCCTGTGCCTGGTCTCCTCACACATCAGGGCTAGGCTCCCTCAGGCTCTGTGCCCTGCTTGCTGCCTCTCCAGCATGCTGTGTGTCACCCTGCAGAGCAGTGAGAAGTGCCTTTTGCTTCAAAGTACACTGGGATTTATTTTGCTGCCTCTGAGGGTATGTGCAATCTCTGGAACATGGTCCCCTTACTTTGGGGTAGAAGAGCTCTGCCCTCCGGTTATTTCCAACCATGGTAAAGTTGTGCCTAAAAAGTGTTCCTAGTATGATGTGGCAGCTGCTCATGTGTGCATACTTCTAGCTCCCCATGTACCCAGAGGTGAGTGGATATCACTAGGAGTAAGAGTTTCCTACCTTCAATTCTCTGCTTATCTGAGTACCTTGAGGGCCACTCTTCTCCCCTGAACAGAGCCACAGGTCTTGTTGCTGCTGTAAGCTTGCACAGTTATGGAGAGGCAACTGTGGGGAAGGGGTTTTGGGTGGGGGGACTGAGGTTTCTGAAGGCAAAGACCCCGTATAGATGTTTGTAGCTGTTCTGCTTCCCAAGAATGACTTGGCTGTGTTTGGTGAGGCACAGAGGTCCTGACTGACAGATATTGTTTCTTTTCTTCCTGCAGGTGGGCCTACAGGTGAGTCCCTTGTCACCACTGCTGGCTGTTGTCTGGGGGACCTGGCTGACACAGCTCTAAAGACAATGCTGAATGTGGTGTGTGTTTGCCTTTGTTCCTTGGCTGACAGTGAGTGACAGTATTTGAGCTCAGTGAGGCACCACAGCAAGGCACTCCTAATGCAGAACCATCCTCTGACTCTACTGAAGAGCAGCCATATCAGGAGAGCTCATTGGCCTTGACAGTGGGCATTAGTTGTTCAACTTCTGTCCTGGGTCTTCAGAGGTATTAGAAGTAGCATCAACCTTTACCTGATGAGCACTTCAGCCCTGCTGCAGCTGTGGGATGGTGCCCCAATTCGTGGCTGTGGTGTGGGAGTCAGAGCTGCCTTTCTGCTGCCTTCCAGTCTTGGCATGAGGTGGGAAAGAGCCTGTGCCCCATGCAAGTCAAAGATCTCCTAAGGAGCTCAGGTTCCTGGCTGAGCTGGTGGTACAGGTGTTTTTCCTCTTCTTCAGATCAGCTGCATTTCTAGCATTTTCTTTATCCAAGAGCCTTTGGGACCTGAGAAAGGGCCCTGGAACTTAAATCCTGATTAAGTCTCGATTTTGGCCCTGACCTCAGAGGGCTACTTAAAACAGGGAAAGATTTAGCTCATACTGTCTTTAAAGGGCATATCTTCCACTCTGTTACTACTCAAATGAGAGTACACCTCTTAAATGAGAACTTGGGCTGGCAAAGAGCTAGTTTGGGTATGTGGTATGGGCAGCACAATTGTGTTTCTAGTTACTGTAGACCCAGTATGGTAACCATGAGGTAAGATGCCACTCCTTCCTGACTTAAGTATCTTGGGCACCATCAGGGTTACCTTCAAGGTAAATTTTTCTGGCAGAGGGGGTCTGAGTGTGGCCTTAGCACAGAGCTCTGCCACACCTGAGTGGGAATGGTGGCAGCCAGGACTTCAATTTCAGGTTTGTAGTGGTTGCCAAGATCAATATGGAGAGATGGCAAGCTGAGAGCATCTGAGGTATTGGAACTGCTGTCAACAGAGTATTGACTGGAATATAAAAACTGAATTTAACATAAGGGGCATGAGGAGGAGTAACCCTGAACCCTTCATAAGAAAGATTGCCCTATTAGTAAGAAAAATACTGGCAAAGGAAGAGGAATAGCGTCTCCCCATGAAGCTGCAGAGTAAAATGGCTAAATGTTTTGAGGAACAGCCAAGATCAGAAGGTGACAGTAGTTTTAGCTAGCAGGATTATTTATTGGGCTTGTGTACTGGGCACTCAGTGGCATTAAAATTAGTTTCATGTTGCCTGGATCAACACTTTATCCATCATCCTGTGGCAGAAAAGGGCCTGCAGAGCAAAGAGTGCCAGACAGATCAAGGACACTTGCATGAAGTCAGGATGAGGGCTTAGATTGCTCATGCAGTATGCTCAGATCACAGGTGTTCTGAAAAATCCTCTGCTACCAGATTCCTTGTGCAAATGACAAGCTGGGGACAACGTACATGGTCCCTGTGGGAAAAGAGCTGCTCTGGCTAGTGAAGGGCAGTCTCTAGAGCAGTTCCTTCCTGCAGTCATTTTAGCCCATATGGCAAAGTCTTTTGCAGAAGCCACATTGACAGGAACAGCTTCTTGTCCCCAGTTCCTGCTGCTGTTCCTTACAAGTAGTGTAAGTTTTTTTGTAAGTTGCAGGAAGCCCAGTCTTTTGCCATATTAGTATTGGGCAAGGGTGCTGCATAGTGAGAACCACCATGTCCTGAGAAGAGACTGAGTCCTTTGGGCTGTGTTACCTGCTTGTGCTGTAAAACAGGGCTGACATGTGAAGGCAGGCTGGCTGTGCCCTGCCTGTGAATCCTCCACATGCCTTTGGTCCATGTGTTCAGCTGCAGCAGAAGACAATTCTCTTACCTTTCTTCCCTGAGCAGTACCAGGAGAGCAACAGAAAGCTGCCCCCAGGTTTCTTCACCCGACATCAGCCTGTGAACAAGCACCAGGTTTTCCTTGATGAGCGGGAAGTGACTCACGACTTCCATCTGGAACCTTGTGTCTATGTGATTGTCCCATCCACCCTGGAGCCTCAGCAGGAGTCTGAGTTCATCCTGAGGGTCTTCTCCAGGAAGCACATTCTTCGGTGAGGTGCTGCTCTGCCAGCCCCTAATACCCTGGGAAGGTCTGGTCTTTCTAGTCTAATGGGTCCAGAATAAAGACTTAACTCTGCAAAAAACATCACAGTCAGAGAAGGTGGCTCTGGATTTCTCCTGCTGTAGGATTCTCAGAGGTTGAAGCACTAGTGTTGCCTTATCCTTTTAAAAAAGGCTGAGATAGGCCCACGCAATCCTTGCAGCATGCACATGTTTGAGACTGTGAGAAGGATAAGAGTTCTTCAGCTTTTTAGCCCCTTTAGTTTGCCAGGAACTCCCTGCTGGCAATGCTAGGACGGTTGCTTGTACAGAAATGGGTGCTTTGGATACTTTAAATGCCAGCAGCTTTTGGGGTCCTGTATGGACACGAGGCCTTGCCTTACTGCAGCTGTAACACCAGAGAATAAAACACACAGCAAGAGCAGGCTGGAGCCCCTTCCAGGGAAGAGGAATGACACCTGTGGTGAGACAAACAACTCTGATCTGTCCTTAATGTGTCTGCTTTTTTATATCTCCAGGGAAATGGGCGGGAACACGAGCTTCACCCTCTCTAAGGTGAGGGGAGTGGGGGGTCTGTGGTTCAATCTACAGCTCTGAATGTTGGGCTTTTACTGTTGCTCTGCCCTAGAGGAGAGGCTGAGTGAGAATGTCAATGCTTGTGTTGCAGCACTTGAAAGCAGAGCTTGGGTTTACAGACAGAATCCTTTGGGGACAGATGCAATCCAATGTGGGGGACAGGCAAAACTTTAGACAGCTTAGTTGCCCTTTTCGCAAACATCTTTTAATGACACCATCTTGCTTGCTCTAAAGTCTTTCCTGTTCATGGCTTTTTGGAGACTCATGGTCCATTCTTGCACTTCTCGCCATCCCTTTCAGGCCTTAAACATTTTGAAGACATTATGGGACCTTAGTTCTACTATTCCCATGCAATGGCCTAAAGATTATTTTCAAAAGAACTGGTCTCAGTGGCAGTGCATGCACATCTGCAGCTTGTGCTAGGAAATTTGTGGCATAGTCTGTTCCCCTGGCATAAGCAGGGCCTTTCCTGCTTTTATCTCTTCTGTTGGGCTGTATAAAGGAGAACAGAGACCCTTCTCTCTTCTTGGCACAGAGTGAGCCCCATGCTTTGCACAGTTTGGGGTGAGAGGAAAGTTTCTCCCCACTAAATGTTATCTGAGTATTTCTCTCCAAGAAATAGCAGTTCTGTGATGTAGGGAGGTATCTTAGCAGCAGGCTGTATTAGTGAGGTAACACTGATTGCAGTGGTGGGCAGAGGGTGGAAGGGGCAGGGGGTGGAATGCCATGCTGGGAAAGCATCTTTAATAATTTGGTTGACAATATTTTTCTTCTGCAAGTTAATGATTTTTTTTTAATACCTTAAAGGAAATTGTTGATAGGTATGAAGGCAAGATTTGGGAGGATTTCTTCACAAAGCATTTTGAGCAGGTAAGTGCTTGCCTGTGTAAACTCCCCCAGAACTGTTATGTAGCTCTGTGACAGTAAAAGCATGTGGAATTTCAAGGGAGGTCTGTGGATGTGTGGGGAGCAGAGAGGGGCTATGGAGAGAAGGTTGGACTCTGTGTACAGTGATGACTTCACACAGCAGATTTGCCTGTGAAGCTTAGCAATGTGATAGCATTGAGACAGGCACACTTCCCTGCACAACAGGGTGTCAGTGCCTGGAACTTAATGGGAATGTGACAGTATTGAGAGGCTCAAAAGGCATTAGGAAACTGATGGGCAGAAAGTCCATAAACAAATGCTAAAGGACTGAGCAGGGATGTACCCTCTAAGATCACTTTTCCAACAGGGAACAGCAGAATGGACTACAGAATTTCTCCAGGCTCACATGCTCTCCTTAAACATTAATTCCTGTTGCCTGTATTGGGGACAAAGCAATGGGTTGTGTGGCTCCATCCTATCCTTTGGGGCATTCTTACATTCACTGGGGAAAGCTATCTATTAGGGAACACCCCTGAAATATTGAACTTTGTCTCACACATACTTCATTACAGTTGGATGGCAGCTAACCTGCTTTGAGATGTGAAATAGATATTGGGTGTCCCATCATATTTTCCCCCCAATTTTCCTAGTGAAATATGATTCTTGCTGTGGAAGATTTTTTGTGATTTCTGTGGCCTGATTTGGGATGGAGCTGACCATCGGGGATCCCACTGACTGTGGTGACAGATGCAAATGTTTCACCTTTCAAAAAGGTCACTGCATTTATTTAGTATAATACCCTGTATTTGGCAAACATAGTTTCACAAAAACAGATTTGCACTTTTGACAGGAATATTTTGAAGGAATCTGTTACTAAAAACAAGGAATGCTTTTACTTTTTGCCCCTTGAGATTTTGGGGTGTGGAACGGTGTGGCTTTGATGTGCTAGAAATTGCCACATACTGTGAGGAGTTGGTCCTTTGCTGTCAGGATGTCCAAGTACACACAGAGGCACCTACTGCCATTTCTGAAGGCTTTACCTTGGCATCTCTCAATGATCTGAAAGCAGGCTTTTATTTTTGAAGAGTGACATTTAAAAAAACCCTCCAAACAAACGATTGTCACAGCTTCTAAAATATTTACAAACTTTTGTATGACAAGGGGGAGAGGGAGTCTCTGCTTTGAAAAGTTTGGGGAGAAGTATTCCAAAGTTTCAGGTTGTTTTTTTTTTTGTTTGTAAATGATAAAAGGGGAATGTTTGAAGCAGATCTCTTGATAGTGTGCTTGATGGGACAGATGGCACCAGGGCTGAAAGGCCTGCATCCTCACTCAGTGGAAATCTGCACTTCTGCACTGATCTGTGTGGAGCCCTGAGAACTTAGCCCAGAGCACACTGCAGCTCTTGCAGGCTCAGAATCTTGTCATATTCAAAGGGAGTCTTTTCTATCGATTTTCACAGTGGCTGGAGTGGGGCCAGAAGAACAGAGAATGAAGATGGGGCATGCTGGGAAAACAAAAGAGGGAGAAAAGTGATTTAATACTTAGAAAAAAAAAACCCTAAAATTCTCTTCCATATCACAGAATCCTGAAATAAATGCTGTTCAGCTCCAGAGGATCTTGAATAATATATCTTGGAGAAGTAAGTGCTGAAAAATAATGTTTCTGTAAAATAAGTTCTCTCAGAGAAAAGCCTCAGCTCCTGAATCTATTTCTTGAATTCTGGGAAGAGAAACTGGCTTCAATCTGACTGAACTGACTCTTCTGATGACATGTTAGATTTCCAGAGCAAAAGGATTTGCTGGGGTGTGAATCAGTATGGCAGAAATGTTACAAGCAGAGCTAATCTAGTTTGAATTTCAACAACTGAAATAATGAGGGAGAAGAGGAAGCATGGATGCAGATTCTTAATTTGGCCTCCAAACCTGGCTTGACCTCAGCTTTGATTCTGAAACTGTATCTCATTTCAGCCTGTGCCACTGCCTCAGTCTCAGCAGCACCAAACTAGAAGATGTGGAAAGCCTGGTCTGTAGGAATTGGTGTGGTGGAGGAAGGTCTTGCCTTTACTTTCATGTGCTTGGTCCATGCTGCTGTTGCTGTTTACTGCTCCCTGCTGGGCATGCATAGGGCTGCCCCTTGCTCTGTGTCTGGGGGACAGGATGAGGTGCAGGTGGCCTCTGCTTGTGAGAGCCAGGTGAGCCCTGAGCTTGTCCCTCTCAAGTGTGGCATCCATTCTGCTGGGGGCAGCCCAAAGCACTCCACAGGCTTATAATTTGGACCTTGGTAACAAATAACACTACCTGGACAGCAGTGAGGCATTGCAGTAGCTGTTCTCTCTGGACAATGACAATGAAATTACAGATATAATGACAAATTCAGATTTTTTTCCTGGTTTCTTCACTGGTAAAAATCAATATGCAACATAGAAAATGCTCCATCCAGCCATTACAGGCAACAAAAAAGATGATCAAAAGAGTGATGTGATGCCTTTTTCACTTAAACTGAGTTTGATATTACTCTCTTTTCTACAAAAGTGGGCAAGGAGAGTTCTTCTCTCTTTGTAAACTCACCCACCAGGCACTGTCTTATCTGTGAGAAAACAATGTTGAACAGGGAGTCTTTACTTTTAATAAATTATTGATTTTAAGAATTATTTTCAAATCTTTACAGTACTTGGTTCATATTTACTAAACAGAGCTATGACAATATTAAAATTATTAAAGCATCTGGACTTCCTGCAGAGAAGGGATTGGTGAGTTATGATTCTGTCCCTTGCTCAGTGGAAGGTGCAGACCAACTGTAATCATGATTTGCACTGAGATTAGAGCCTATTTCTGTTACTCTTCATGTAAGTTATACATGAACCAGGAATGCTAAGCTTTGAGGCAGCATCATGTTTTCAGCAGTGCCTGTACTTTTAATTATATTAACAGAGCTGGCAGTGTGTCTGTGAAAGAGAGGGAGAGAGAGAGATGCTTAGTACAAGGGTTTCAATTAATCTGCAGTGCTGTTCCCCAAAGCTCTTCAGGTCAAGTGACTTTGCTCAAGGTCATGCAGTAAATTCTGTTTGGGATTAGAGCTTTGGATGTCCTTTTCCTTCCATTTTCTCTAATAGCTGGAGATAGTGTACCATATTTCATTCTATATTACATGCCTGCAGGGAGCTCATATTGGATTTTCTGAGACTAGTAGAATCCATCCTGTTGCCTCATATTTTTATCATCATAAATGATACATCTTCTCAAGTGGGTGTAAAGTTTCACAAAGGCTTTGGGGCCTGAGCCCTCTCAAGTAAGGGAGAATTTTGTGAGAGTCCATTTTTCTGAGAGATGTCCAATGACTCCCCAAAACATTTTTTTTTCTCTCCAGATTTCCAGAGTTTTCGCCTGAATTTCAGTCTGGATTCCTGCCAGGGTATCTTGGCACTCCTGGATGTATCCTTGTCATGAGTGATACTTCTGACTCATATAATACTTTACCAGAGTATTATTTCTTAGGCCAGACTGGGTGTTACTGTGATTTCTTTACCACCAGGACATGGCCTTGCTTATTGAACTTCTCACCCTCCATAATAACAGTTCAGCTGTGACAGAATGGAGCTGGTTTGGGAAAGGGTTGATTCCTGCTGCTTCTAAAATCAGCAGCCAGGTTTCCTTTGACTTTAGTGGGAGAAGGATCAAGTCTATAAATAGCACATGGGCTAAGAAATCATTATCCTCATATTATAATTGCATGCATGTTAGAGTGGCTGCAAGTTTTTGGGTTGTTTGTGTTTTTTGTTTGGCTTTTTATTTTCTTTTTTTTTTATTTTATAATATATGTAATGGGTGCTTTCTAATGTTTAAGATGTTCTGACCTTAATGCTCCCACTTAGCTGAATGCCACTGGCACACTGAGTATCCAGGAATTCAGAGTCCTGTGGAAGAGGCTGCTTTTCTATTTGGTATGACAGTAATTTCAAAATCTCCCTGCTCACAATCCCTTTGGTGTCACCTGTTGGGTTTTGGGTGGTTTGGTTTGTTTAAAAGTACTCCCTCACCCCACAGGAAGTTTTCCAGAAGAGAGACACCAAGAGATCAGGAAAGCTTGACCTTGTGGAACTGCATGCAGCTGTACAGGAGACAGGTGAGCCCACAGCATATTTTGGCAAGTCTCATCTTCTTGCTTATGAAAGCTGAAGAAAAAGCAGAGGGTTGGGAAACATCTTGATAATTGTGTGTAGAGCTCAGGAGGAGTGCATGGCCTTGGCTATGTCTTCTTCCTTCTTTAGCTGGGTCAACACGTCTGAAAATTATTTTGCCATGGGACAGGCTTCCCACTCTTTTCTCAGTGTGGTCTCACACTGAGAGTTGTCTGAAACAGAAGTGTCTGCCTGTTTCACACCCAGTTTTTAAATCCCTTCCTGTGTGTTGCTAATTGAATTTTAAAAGGTGTTGTGGGGATGTAGGAGGCCAGATCTAGCTCCTATGAAATTGCTGCCTCTGCTGAAAACGACAGCTCAGGGACCAAACCTGGAAATGTGGGACTTTCCTGGAGGCTGTATTGTTGCTAGACTTCACTAAAGCAGTGTCTGAGGCTTGATCTAGAAATGGAAGATGATCCATATGGGTCCAAATACTGGACTGAGCTCTGCTGCTATTGCTGGGCGTTGTGTGGGGGCTGGAGCTCAGTCTTGTAGCTTCCTTTGCATGATTACACCTTAAATATCATTCCTCCTTTTGGGGCATGTTCACCCAGTTCATCTGAGTCAGTGAAAGCTCAGTGAGAAACCCAGGCAGACCTCTGCTAAAGCAAACTAAAATCCCAGGCCATGAATAGAGAATGCTTTTGTTCCTTGCAAATGCTGCTGCTGCTTGACATTGGGACTGATTCTTTTTGTATGAGCTTCCTCTGGATTTTCTTTTTCATCTCCTTTCCTACTCTCTTGGGAATATTGCTCTTAAACCCAGCTGCTGCTATTACCCTCATATCCCATGAGCAAAAGAGGCCTATTTGTATTTTATTTCAACTCTGGAAGGACTGTAAATATAGAGGAGCAGACCCAAACTCTTTTAAATTTGAAGAAGGTATCTTTGTGTAGAGATCTCATTTGGGCTGGCTAATATTTGATTATCTTAGGCCAGGATTGAAAAACAGAGCTGTTGGAGAAGGGATGAAGACCACTCAGTTGTGCCACCTCATTCTGTGTTCCTTTTCTTTCCCCCCATTTTATATAGGCATTTCACTCAGCAATGAAGTCTGTAATTTGATGGCAATCAGATATGGTGACCCTGACTTACAGATCAGTTTTGAGAGCTTTGTTTGCTTCATGCTTCGAGTGGAGATCATGGGAGGTGAGGCTGGTGCTCCGTGTCTGGCCAGGCAAGCTGGGCTGCCAGCTGAGCCATGGCCCCTCTGATGCTGCTCCCACTGGCAGTGGCAAAATTGCAGGACTGGATTTCTGAATAAAGCAAAAGTAACCAGTTTAAAGCAAGGGACAGATACAGAGGAAGCCAAGCTCTCTCTTTACCTCCCCACCAGTGCCTTCCTACAGACATCCAAGCTGTCATATCAGAGAGTGATTAAGCTCTGCACATTTGCACTGGCCTTCTGTAATAAGAGGTAGGCAAATTACAGACAAAAACTACTTGTTTTCCATGAAGCAGACAACTTTGAAATACACCTTTTCCAGGAAGAAGAAAGCTTTGAAATATGTCTTTGGTGGACTGCAGTTTGATGATGAGAGAGCTCATACTCAGACCACTCTGCAGACACTTAGCACATGTCTCATAATTGTAGTGGGTAAGGTTGGGATTACCAGCATTTTGGGGTTGTACAGGTGGATGAGCAGACAGTAACATGCCTGACTTTATTCAGCTGCTCCCAGTGTTCCAGCCTTCAGGGATCCCCCAGGGACAGAAAGAGAAGCTCTGCACTTGAGAATAGCCTACAATCTTTGCCTTTGGGGTTTTTCCTGAGACAGTGCCTTGGCTGTGGTGATCTCTGGGCTGCCAAGTTAACACTTTTCATTTGCTTCTTTTGCAGAGGCCTTTCGCAACCTAACACAAGATGGCAAAGGGATATACCTGCGGGAGTCTGAGGTAAAGCCCATCCCCTCACTCTCAGGTGCAGGCCCCTTGGTTGCATGTGGCACTGCATGGTTTATTCTGTAGCCTTAGAAAAGATATCTTTAACTGACCAGGGCAGGTTACAAACAACAAGGAGGTTCAAGCTTCTAAGTCTTGCTTTATTATGGCTTCTGTTTCTTCTGAAGGCAGAATATCTCCAGTGCCCATAGTCCAGTCTAGGTGTGAATATGGCAGGGCTTTCACAGGGATGGATTATTTCAACCCCCTTTCCATATTATTTTCAGTGGATGATGATGACACTTTATTCCTGAAGCAAGGCTGTCGAGGAGGAGACAACCAGACCGGTACCAGGATGAGGAAGGCTGCCTTCTTTCAACTTTTTACTTCATATGAAAAGTCTTCCTCAAGCAGACTTAACATGATAACCACAGACTTGGTTAACTGAAGTTTTATTAATTAATGTATTTATTTTGAGTCCTATTTCACTTCAGACAACCCTGCTAAGGAGAGACCATTGGATGCCAATTACCACAAGTGACAACCTGGAGCATGGTGGCTGAGTTTTTGGGGTCACCTACTTCATGCTGATGTAATGCTGCTGTTATAGGCACACATTGTGGCAGTGCCCAGAGGCTGTGCTTGGTGGTGGGGCTCTTGAATCTGGCAGGGAAAAGGCCTCTGTCCTGAGTAGCTTGTCACCTGATAGAGGGATCACAGTTCTGTAGCTGCTAGGCCCATGATAGAGAGCTGGAATCTGTGAATTTCTGAGAAAGGAAGAGACTCACAGAATGAATGAACACTCTTCCCTAGCCCTGACTTGGAAAAGTGATTTGCAAGCATTTAAACCATCTCTTTTGCTTTTGTAAGTTAACATTGCCATATTGAAATGGTCTTGATTTGATTTGACCAAGTGATGAGCTGAGTCTCCAGCTGTTTGTTGTGTGATGATTGTGTATTTATTTCAGAAAGGCAGTGAGTTTTCTCTGCAGATTGAAAAGTACAGTACACTGAAAAGTAAACTGATCCCATATTAACAGACTAGCAAGGAATTAATGTTTTCAGTAGGGTGATACAGGAGCTGTCTGATAAAATATTTGGATATTTATTTTCTATAGGATATGTGTGTGTGTGTACTTCTAAAGGATGCAGGTAAATGTGGGTTGTAGCTAATTGAATAGTACAACCCAGGTGCATGGCTGTGAGCAGCATTAAAGAGCGTGGTATAAGTGGGACTATTCACATCAAAATCCATGAGAGAGTTACTTGATGCATCAGTCTCTAGGATCCTTTTCCACTTTTTTACCATTCATTTATTTGGGCTGGAAATTTCCAGGCTAAGTGACTGTTACAGGTTGATGCTTTGATTTTTTTTTCTTTTTTTTCCCTTTTTTTGCATTCCTGCAGACAGCTCAATTGAGGCTCTTTTACAGTGCACAGCCTAGTCTGAGTCTGGGTGCTAAATGAAACAGAGCTCCAATGGGAATGAACATATAATGAAACATTGCACTCTAATACCTTTGTAGGAAGGAGTTATATTAAGCTTGCTTAGGCAGCCTTCCCTCTGGCTTTTGGTGACTTTTAGGTGCTTAATCTCATAAATATTTTTTCAGAGTGTATATGATATTCAGGAATGAGGTGGACTGTGGATAAGAAAGTGAACATGGGCATGACTGAGCTCAGGCATGTGCTTGCCACCGCACTGAGGCCTGAGCAATAGTATAAGCATATTTATAGAGGAACTCCTTTGCATATAAGTGTTCCCAGTCAGGAGGCATTAAGCAGTAAAAACAACAGCATGCACTTTATTCCCCAGAACAATCTGTTTCTAAGCAATATCATTTTCATCCTGTTTTTTATGAGAAAACTGTTAGAACCAGATAAATAGATGGCTGTGTTGGTACTTGTTTATTACAGATGATATATCTATCATCTATTGGGAGCGACCTGCTGGGGAGTCACAGGGTTCAGACTGTGGAGCAGAGCAGGTTGGAGGGAGCAGGGACACCCAGAGCCCCTGGAGCAGCCGAGGGCTCCGTGTCCCACTGGGCTCCCAGAGAGGCTCCTGAGGAGGCTCCATCAGCAGCTCCCTTCTCAACGCACGTCTCTGTTTCCTTTTGTGACTCGCAGCTGAACATGATGGTGCAAACTAAATTAGCCTGATTTAATTTGCACTCAGCTCAGCAGGGGATGTTATAAACACTGATTTACTGTGTGCAGGAGCAGCGTTGGAAGAACCAAAAGCATTGGTTGAGGGAGTGTAGGTCCCGCTTTTCTCAGCATGTTTTGGAAAGGATTATCCCTGGCACCCGTGGGAGTGCCCAGGGGGATCTGTGTGAGTGCAGAGTGTTCACAGCAGGCTCTGTTGGACACAATGGGAGGGAAATCTCTCAGTCCCAACTGTGTTTGTTGCACATTTAGGGCTGGGAGCGTGCTGGACGTAGCTCCACCACAGGCTGTGTGCAAAACTGGTGCAGGACACCCAGTTTCAAATTGCAGTTCATTTTAATGTTGTACACATTGTTTTTTCTATCAGATTTTGTACTTATTTACTTCACACCTCTTTAATGCAGAGAGATGTAATTGCAGGGAGATTATTTTGCTATTGATTACTTGATCCAGGAAAGAAACAGAATTCATCCATGCCATGAATCACTAAACATTTGCAGCAATAAACTTTATTGAGCCATGTGACTTGCTGTTACAGAATTGTAAAGAATCCTTTACTGGAATGATTATACCAAACCATGTACAATTCAAACTGAATTATCTGGCTCACAATAAAATGTTTTTGGCAAGGGCACCTACTCGGACACTGTGAAGCTTTTATATTGCTAACAGAATAATGTTCTCTGGGCAATTCTGAAGATATATTACTCCTCATTTACAATGTGCATTGTGAAAAAATGGTCTGAAATGCTGCTGAAGGATGCATTCGTTTGTAACCACAGCATTTACAGGGATGCTGAGCTTTGCAGTGGGTGGTATTGCTCTAGCAGAAATGAAAGAAAAGTGGGACTGTGGCTTGAGACTAGTATTGCTAATAAAAGTCCTTTTTGAAAAAGGCAGGTGCAAGAATAGCAAATAATGTCTGGTGTGGGAAGAAGAGATGGATGGTGAGGTGTAGTGTAACAATAAGGCTGAGATGAAATTGAAAGGAACTAATCAACCCTTTGCAAACAAAGTCTTCAGATAGAGCTTATTGCTGCAAACACACAGCCCTGTAGTATTTCATGTTTCCTGGATGTAGCCGGTGTGCATGTTGAGGGTGCAGTTGTGGTACAGCAGATACCAGTCAGCCTCACTGCTCACATGCATTCTGCATGGTCAGGGCTTCTGTCTAGCTGGCAAAAGGACAGGCTCTACTCTCAAGCCTAACAGGACTCCAAAAGATCTAAGATTTAGAGGAATGACAAGCCAAGCTGGAGAGGTCATGGCTACAGTGAAGAGCAGTGGCAGTTTTAGGCAAAAAGGGAAGAGCTGTCCCCTGGGGACAAGTAACCACAAGGCAAATCACTCCAAGATCATGGGCTCTTGCCCTTAGGCAGCTGGGGATGACCACCCTAGAGATTCTCAAACCTGGGCCAGGTTGGTTAGGCAGAAATATTCAGTCTGTGTGTTTCTTTCTGGCTAATCAATTAAATGCTGTTGGGACACTGCAGTGTAATTCTCACCTTTTACCCATTTTACAGCCACCAGGACTTCTGCCTTACCTAAAAGCACATTGTAGTCCTTTGCTAAGAGGTATTCTATTCATGCAAATGGCTACTGCACTATCATAGCTGTCCAAGCTGTGTCAGCAGACTTTGATCACACCACAAGATGCTCTGCATGGAATGAATAATGTTGCTTTGGTTTTGATTATTAAGCAGTACATGTAATCCTAACTCCATGACCCACACATGGACCTCTAAAGGGCAAGTTGTCATTGGACTGGCACCATAAAAATTAGAAATTTTGAAGCTTTTGGAAGGAAAATTCTTTTTCCAGGGGCAGATGGTGCCTGAAAACTGTCCACTGAGCAGAGAGGGTGCAAAGTGTCCCACTAGGGCAGACCTTTGTACAGGGCAATGATGGGAGTGAAGAGACAACATGGGGACATGAAGTCAAAGCCACTGCTCAATCCAAGTGTCCACCAGTCCTCAATCACCCACACTTCAGTTCTACAATCCCACCAGGTGACTCAATTCTGACAACGGGATTCCAAAATTTGCAAACCTAAAGTCTTTTTTTATTTCCTCTGTGAGCTGTTCAGGTCAATGTTTCATGGAAGGCTGTGGAGACTTTTCTGCTAAAGTTAGTCCTGGTAAACTCTGGCTGAATGCAAACCTGTGCTCCAGTGTGGAAGAGGGTGAAAAGCTGGAATGTGATACAGAGGAATGATGTTTTCATCATTATTCAGAAAATTGAAGGGCAAAACTCCCCTTTGTTATTATTTGCTGTGCCAAGGGAGAAAGATCATCTTCCTGGAGTGATGGCTGCTATGCGACACAAGAGCAGGACTTGCTGTTTACTTAGAAAATAAGTACTTCTGCAGTTCCCTGGGGGAGTGATCTGTATTCAGCCTGGGGCTCTGGTAAGGGATAAGATTTGACCCACCTCAGCCTCCTGAGGTCCTCCTCCCTTTGCATACCACAGCATGGCTGCTCTGTAATCCTCCTCCTACTGGGAACTGGATTTTTCCCATAAGCAACACTTCATTCTTGTTGGCATCCAGGAGCTCAGATTATGACCCCATCCCCAAGGTTTGGGGCTTGGCAAGAAGCCAGTGATCTCTGAGTAGTTTTTTTGCACCTCTCTCTGCACATACACCCCCACATATTCCTGTGAACCTCATGTCGCCTTCCTTAAAAACTGTTGCAATGCTGTGGTGAAAACGAAGATGAAAAAAATTTTTTTCCTCCCCTGCTCAGGGAACAGCTCCTAGCAGAATGAAATGCTAACGAGTGCCTTTGCCTTTCCTTCCTGCTGTGTCTTACACTGAATTAGACCTGAAAAGCAGTATCACCAAGCTTGAAGTTCAATTTATCAGTGCAGTCAGGATTGATTTGTTACACTACCTATTCTGGGGAAATGAATGTCTCCATCGCGCTCCCTTCCAGGGCAGGCAGACCTTTGTTTTGCTCACATCAGCCATGTAATGTAGGAAGCTGACATTCCACAGATAAAGGAAAAAACCTACAAAATCCTGACTAATTCTATCCAGCCTGGCAGTGCCAGAGAGTGATGCCACTTGCGAAGGACACGCTTGGCATTGTGGTGGCTGCAGATACCAGGCAGAAGGGCTCTCTACCTGGGCTTATCTGCTACTTTTTAGTTATTGAATGAGTGTTTAATGCCATAAGTGTCCTAGAAAATTATTCTTGGGTGAATTACATGTCCCCATTATCACTATTAATGTTATAGCTGGACCATCGTGTTGATCCTTGGAACTCAAATTAACAGTAAGAGTCAGGTTGAAAACGAACTTGGTTTTTGTACAAATTTTCACCTGCTGTGTGAGACAAGAAAAATAGACATTGCTACTGCTGTTGAGGAGGAAAATTTTCACTCATAATCTAGCACAGGGGATCTCCATTAAGAGAGCAGCAATTATAAATCCAGTTTTCTCTTGCAGCACATTTTGACGGAATATTTGCAATGAACCACATACAAATGTGGGAATTGTGTTTTCAGATTCAAAAGACCCAAGATGTGATTGCTATGAAGCGTTACAATTTTAAAAGACCCTTTTTTTTCCCCTAACTTGTCATGCTCACATCAAATGTGGAGGGAAGGGTTAAGAGCTAAGCACCCTGCAGAACCATGCAGAGCACTTCATGCTCCTGGAAATGTGGCTACAAGAAAGATGTCTATAGCTGGTGCTCATTAAGCGAGGTGAAATGAAAGAGGTAGTTTCTCTAAAGTAGCTTTTTTTCTTCAGGTAAAAGCAGGATTTCTTTCACATAAATATGCTGTAGCTAGACATAAATGACTTATTGCTTGAAAGCAGCTCTGCACTGCTGAAGAGCTGGAGCATAAGAGTGAGAAATTTGGTCTTCAGCTACCCTGAGTGGGTGCTTTCAGCCTGGCTGCTGGCAGCAGCAATGCTGGTTTTTGCCTGGGCTGAGGCTGCTGAGGGCTCCTGCCTCTGCAGCTCAGTGCTGAGCTTTCAGAGGATGCAGGAGTGGGATTATGTCTGTGATTGGCCCATTACCAAAGTCTCTCCCTTTCCATAGCCCTCTTCACAACCAAAGAGTTAGTTTGGAATACTGCTCCAGAAACTGAGGCCATGCTTGCTCTGTAAGTCTTTGGGTACAGCTCCCCATTAATGGAGTAGGTGTTTTTTGTGCCCCTTTGGAGCACCCACCGTTGCTGACCCTTCTGTGCAACTTGGGTATTTATTGTCATTTACTGTGTTTCCTTTTAAAATGAAAAAAGAAAACAATATCAACATCACTCACTCTTCCTAGCTGCTCCTTGATGTCAGATCTCAGCAGAATCATAACCCTAGTCTTAAAAACTGTCTCCTCCTAAAGTCTCCTACTCTTAAAGCATGGGTACACATGTAGCTAAAGACTAACACAGATGGCTGAGGTGTTCCCCTGATCCTCTGGCCACCATTAACTCCAGCTGTTCATTTGGAGCTCCAGCTCTGCAGACTGATGTCTGCAGTCCTGCAGGAGCTGGCTCATGTTGGACCACGTGTCCCAGAACCGGGGTGTGACTGTCCCCAGGAGAGGTGTGGCACAGACCATTGGAGGTCTTGTTTTAACTTGGAGCCATGCTTGTCTCAGAGCTCTTTTGTGAAACCCAGGTGGTGTCCTTGCTGGGTGCATCCCTTGTGCACAACTTCTACCTTTCAGTGAGGCTGGGGAAATGTCAGCCTGATGTTAAGATGCTGCTCCTCAGGGACTCTGACTGCTGGCCTCCCAACACTCACCAGGCAAATCTGGACAAGAGAAATAACCCTGAGCATCTCCAAAGTAGTTTGATCTGAAGGGCTCATTATTTTTGAACAGCTGAGTTGAACATTACTGAGAACTCAATTTCCATTTCAGCTTGCTTTTCTACTTGTGCAGGGCAGAGCGTGGGAGCAAGGCTTGGGCACTTCACAGCCTCCTCCGTATGGATCAATATTTTCCAATGTGTGCAAGTTTCCAAGAGTTTAAACCGCTGAGTTTTGCAGAACTTTAATTGTATCAAATGCAAAAAAGGGATACTCTATCAAACCAACACATAGCTAAGCAAATAAAGAATTTAGGGGATGAATTAACAGAAAATAATTCATATGCTGCAAGAATAAACTGCTGAGTCCAGTAGAAGGAACTCCCATTTATTCTTAATTTTTATTTTTATGGTTTACAAGTACTTGGAAATACAAAATGGCAATAGAAGTTTAGTGGGAAGGCTGTGTGGAGGTGCCATTCCTCAACACTATTTTTTAAATTATGAAAAATGTTGCTTTAAATCTGTAGAACATCAAAGAACTTCTGTCAGTTCTGACCACCTGATGGAGCTGAAGGAAGCTGAGAAGTCCACATTACTTTGCTGAATTAAGGTGCCAGAAGCTGAGCTAGATAGACACAGCTGTCACTGGAGAGCTTACTGTGACAGGAAATAGGTCCTTCCTGCTTCAAGGCAGACATTCTTCCTTTCTCAAATTATTTAAAACAACCAGAGGCAACAGACCCTCTGGTGGCCCATGCTGCTACATATGCCTGAAAGTTAAGATCAGCTGAGAGTGTTTCTCCTCAATGACCTGCCATATAGAATCATAGAATAATTTGTGTTGGAAAGGACTTTAAAGGTCATCCAGCCCAACCCTTCTGCAGTAAGAAGGGATATCTTCAACTAGACCGGATTGCTCAGAGCCTCATCCAACTTGGCTTTGAATGTTTCCAGGGACAGGTCATCTGCCACCACATGGGCAACATGTTCCAGTGATTCACCATCTTAATTGGAAAAAAATGTCTACTTCATATTTAGTCTAAATCTTGCCCTCATTTCCCCTTGTCTTGCCACTACCTGCTCATGTGAAAAATCCCTCTCCAGATTTCTTGTGTACACCCTTAAGGTACTGGAAGGTTCTCTAAGGTCTCCATGGACCAGGCTGAACAAGCCCAGCTCTCTCAGCCTGTCTTTGTAGGAGAGGTACCCCAGCTCTCTGAGCATCTTCGTGGCCTCCTCTGGACTCACTCTGACAGCTCCACATCCTTCTTATGTTGGGGGTCCCAGAGCTGGTTCAGTACTCCACGTGGAGTCTCATGAGAACAGAGTCTCCTTAGCAGAAGGAGAGAATCCCTTCCCTGGACTTGGTGGCTTTGCCTCCCTTGATGCAGCCCAGGACGTGGTTGGCAATATATGAAGAGCTGCCTTTAGTTAGCAAAGCCCAGAGAGGTCTCCTGATTGTTGGTAAAGCTGCTTTCCTCAGGGGCTGTGCTGCCTGCTTGTGCCCTTCCCAGGCTGGGTCCAGGAGCTGAGCTGGCAGTTTGCAGGGCTGAATGGCAGGGTGAAGGTCCTGTTGCATCAGCTGAGGCTGTCTGCCTGCTCTTTGTGTGAAATCCATGTTTTTCCTTTGGTGAATAACCCTGGCCTGGGGATTGCTGCGGTGAGGGAGAGGCTGTTCTGATGTTACCAGGAGGTGGTTGCAGTGGGATCAACCCCTTCTGCATTGCTTGGGTAACAGGGTGAAAGAACTCCATGGGTGAGCAGGCTGTGGGGTGGGGGGTGGGCACACAGTGTCTCCATCAGTAGCCCAGCTCGTGGGGGCTGCCAAGGATATGCTCACCTGCCTTATTGCTCCCAAACTGAGGCTACACCTGGCTGCTTCTGGACTGTGCAGGCCTGGGACCCAAGCCCCTCCTTGCATTCAGCACATGGAAGAGGGTAATTAAAGGAGTCATCCTTCCAAGCCAGGCTTTTTGTACAGCTCTTCAAAAACCTAGAAACCACTCCTTTTTCTCCTGCCACTAGGCTCAGCTTGCTGAAACAAAGATTAAAAGCCTGGATTCCACTAAAGATTCTTCAGTGGAAGCCCAAACAAGCTCCCTAGAGAAGATTAACTATCCCCTGCACTGTTTGAGCTTGAGCTTTAGCAAAATGGACTGATGAGGAAAACATAGGTAGTACTGCAAAGATGAATTTGATAAAGGTGGGCAGAGCACAGTGGAGGCATGAAAGGCTGGTTAAGTGTTTGCTTTTATGTATAGCTGAGTTCTAGGTCTTTAGACAAGACTTAATCTTTTCTATAAACAAATAACACATTCATTTACATGAATAATCCACATTTCTTATGCAAATCATTTGCCTGCTGCTATTTCTACTGAGAATAATATTCAGTATAATTACCACATTTATTTAGTGAATCTATTTACACAGGATAGCTCTCTGTCCATGAATGCTCTTCACCAGAGAGGCCCAAAGAGCAACAGGGGAGGCCAAGCTGCCAGTCATGTGTGCCCTGTGCTTTCTATTTTTGTTCCCATGAAGCATTCTGGGACTGTTTGAGATGTCTGGGCAAGAGCAGAAGGATGCCAGCATCCTGCCTCCATCCCAGGGAGAGCACCTGCTGCTAATGGAAGGCAGCTCTCCCCTGCTCACCAGCCTGCTGTTTGAGCTCCAGCTAACTATAATGAGGTAAGGCACTTTGAATAATAACTTTCCTTTGGGTATAAGGCTATCTTAATTTTTTGTGTGTTTAAGTTGGTAATTGCCACAGAGTTTGAAAATCTTCCAGGTTTTACCACTCCTAATTATGTTCTCATGCATATGCATCCCCTGCTTGTGTGCTCATTACTGCGAGGAGATCAGAACCCCGAACGCTGGAGCGGTTCCCTCCAATTATCTTCCATATGCAGAAGTTCCTGTGAAATACCTCTCCTGCATGGGATGGCCCCAGATATTTGGAGAACATCTTGTTGTCCAGAGCACCTTTTGCTCCAGGTGGTAAAATCAAGATGGGTTTCATCCCTCACGTGTCTCACCCAGACTGCTCCTACCTGGGATGTCTCCATGCTTATAGCACCAGCCATTGAAATACTTGTTCAGGGGAAGTTATTAAGGTGTCCTAATGGAAAATATTTCAAGTTTCTAGGGCCTTGATTGCCTCTTTACCTGCTCTGTTTGCATCTATTGATCGTTCTGGTTCAACAAGACCCTCTGGGACTAACAAACGCTAACGGGTTTGAATGCATTCATGAGGTTCTATGCAGGGAAAGAAAAATAAAGCTGTTGGGCTTCTGACTTGTTCTTGCTCAATAACAGCAAAACAAATGTGTGCAATTAAACATTACTTTGTTTTCTAAACAGCAGCCTTGAAATTTTGTCCTGCTAGTGGGGGAATCAAGCTGCTGCTTTGCTGTCTGACCAACAGCAATGATTTGGTGATGGGAAAGGAGGTGTTTATCCACCTGAGCACGTTCAGGGTAGAATGCCATTCCCTTGTAGGTAGGCAGGATTTCTAGCACCGTGTGTGTTTTTGTGTAGGAGATCACAGTGGATCCTGTGAAAAGATCAACGTGGTGCAAGCACAGACATTGACATTACTCACTCTTTTTGTACAGAGTAACTGCTTGTTAACTATTTGTCAGGGAGCTATGGGGTTAGTAATTGTCAGCCCCTTGGAACATTTGTACTGAGAGAGAGGGAGGTTGCCTGATCAAATAGAAATCACTTTCTTTATGCTTGAAGCATTGTATTGTGTATGAAGAAATGTCTATTCCTAGACACCTCACCTAAATAATGGGATTAAAATCTTAAGAAGTAAGGTGATGTATGGCTCACTGTCTCCAGTTTTTGTATCCCTCAGAAGGGAGAGATAAAGTGAGGATTTTTTTTCTGTGAAAAATTTTATAGGAGGAAGATGAGGGTAAAACTTTCCACCCAGCTGTGAAAACCCTCCTTCCCCAGAAGTGCCTGGTGCAATATTGCATATTGCCAGCTGTGTTAATAGATGCCTAGATCCCAGTTGGCACTGGGCCACACTTACATATCCCAGAAATAGAGATTTAATTCTGAAGTCTGCTTAACACCTGCACACAAAAGGACAGAGGCATTAAAGGTGCTTTAAGGACAAAGCTTTATTTTAGCTAATGTGTTCTCTCACCCATCACATGACTTCTTCTTTATTCTGTTGAGTGTCACCTGTCCAAACCACAATTATGGGCTTCAGTGTGTCTGAGAGACACAGTCCTGCAGCTGGCTAAAAGGGACTGATTTAGCACATTCAAAGCAACAAAAGGGCTTGGTCTGAATTCTGGCAGGGCTCTCTGCTTTTAGAGATGGACGTGGGGGGTGGGGTGTGTGCATGTGTGGGAATGCACACAGCTCCTTGGCAGCCAGGTGAGCAGCTTTGCTTCCCCTGGGAGCGCCAGCAGCTCTGGGAGCTGTGCTGAGAACTGCAGGGTGCCCAGCTTCAGCTGCTGCTGGTAAAGATTCACCTGCCCTGTGCTCTGTTTATTGATTGTGTGCTGCAGCTTGGCCCATATGACTCTCTGCTGCCTTTGGTCTCAAATGCTCCTTTGTGGCCATTTGCAGTGCCTGCCACTGGTTGCTGGTGCAGTGACCTGGAGCTAGGCAGCTTACCCACCAAAACACTGAATAAAACAGGATGTGGGATCAGCAGCCATCGCTTATCTGAGGGCTTTTTCCAGAAAATGGGAGCATCAGGAGTGACTAACAAGCACCAGAGACATCTGGGGATAGACAGGATCCAGAAAGCTTTACTGTAGCAATAAAGCCCAGAGGCAGGGCTGGTTAAGGGAACTGTTCTTTGCTAAAATGTCCCTCAGGCAGACGCTGAAGTCAATGTGTCTCCCTTCAAATCTCCCGTTGCTCTTCCCCTTGTTCTCACACCTGCTTGAATTGGCATCACTGGGCACCTGGAAATGCTGTGAGTAAAGGGTGCATCTAGTCCAGGAAAACTTGTGCTCCAGCAAATGGAGACAAGGGCTGGGGAGCATGGGAGTTAAACACAAGTGGGTGCCCATTTGATTGCAGTTGTGGGAATGGAAAATACCTTGAGGTAAGCAAGAATTCCCCCCAGCCTTCCTCCAGTTTCACTACAGAGAAGTCTTTGCAGTTGTTCCAGCGGTGAGGGAGCTCAGTGCTGCCTCATCCATCAGTGCCACAGACACTAGCCTGGAGGTGGGAGTCTGACTTGTAGGAACTGCAGGCAAATGTCTGGGTGTGTGCTCTTGCCCATTGAAGCAGCTTCTGTTGCTGCAGCTGACTTGATGAGAGTTTCAATTAACAAATGCTATTAAAGTAGCTCTCCTCTTTATTTTTTTTTTTTTTAATGCATAGCATTTCCTGACAGCTTAAACGTTTAATTAACTGGAGATGCCATCGTGGAAAGTTTGCTAGAGAAGAATGCTTGCGGTTTAATTAAAAGGAAAAAAATCCTTTAGAGGTACTGGAAGAGATCTGCTTGCAACACTGACAGTGGTAAAAAGCCTGCAGGAACTCCTGCATTTCCCTTTCTGAGTGCAGCAGTAGGTGAGGAGGTGCACAGCAATACCATCACCTGAGAGGAGAGGGTGAGTGCTTCACAGCTTCGTGTTTGACCCTCCCATTTAAGCTGCAGATGTAGGACAAGCTACAGTTCTGTTACCTCAGCAAGGGAGAGGAGACAGCCAAAAAAAAGTTTTGGTTTTATTTTAAAAATGTTTTAACTTAGACTTCTCCTCGTATTAGGCCAGAGCTCTCTCTAACATTTTTGGTGTTCTCCAAGGGCACACGGGGAGAACATTTTCATATAAGCACTGGTCTGATTTTTTTTTACTTCTGTTACAGCACAAAAACAAAGGCAGATCTTTCCTGCCACAAAATAAAAATGTGGAATACTGTTCACATTATCTTCAACAGCCATCATGAAAGCAGTTTTTTGAGATGGCAGGGTATTGCCTGAGGTACCTTTGCTGCCCTCACAGTGCTGAGGGCTGTGTGAGATGGTAGCTGTGGGTAGGAATCATCAGCTCAGCACATGCTTGCACCCCTGCAGCAGCTTTCCACAGGGCCACAGCATGGGGGTGTCAGTGCTGCAGAGCTGGGGACCACCATGGCAAGGCAACAACCTCCTTGCTCCTGTGCAAAGGACTTCTGCCCTTCCTCTCCTCACACTGACCAAGTGACTCGGAAGCCTTTTGAACAGCTACAGGTTGGAAAAGGGAACTTTATTCCTGTATTAAATGTAAACCTGGAAGTCACTGACATGACTGTTCACATTTGAAGCGCAGCTCCACCCATAGAGGGGTATCAAATGGTTCTGAGTCATCTCTGGGAGCAGGCTGGGGCTGTGGGGTGGTGCTGGGCCAGGGCATGTGCTGGCTTGTTGTCCTGGAGCTTCTGCACCCCGGCTGGCACCTCTGCTGCTGGTGACGAGGGACAGCTGGGCTCCTGCTGGAACAGGCCAGTGCTCAGCACTTGCCAAAACAGCTATTTGGGAGCACAGTGACACACCCTCTGCCAGGGGTGGGAGAGGAACCTCTGAACGAGCATCTTCCCCTGAGCCTGGGGGATGCACCACAGAGGCACCACTGAATGAAATCCAGCTCCCTGTATAACCAACTATCACCGTGCTGACCCTTTCAAACACTGATCTCTTATTTTTTTGCAAACAGAGTCTTTCTGCAAGCAGTACCTCTCCTTGGGGATGGTGCACTGCCATGAGCAGCACTGAGTGCTGGGCTACCCCAAGCCACTGCCTGAACCAGATCCTCCCCTGGCAGTGCTCTCTGTCCTAAAAGCCCCTTTCAATCCAGAGCTCAGTGGGGCGCCTCCATCTTACAATAACCTCCCATGTTCAGCTGAGGCTGCTCAGCATCCCCAAGTTGGGGGTGGATTTTGATCCTTTCCTCTGATCACTTCTTGACTGTATCTGTTTAAGCCCCTTTCAACTTTCTGAGAAAAAACTGCAAAGTATTTGTGATCCTTTTGGAGAAGAAACACTCTGTGAATGGAATCTCAGATGTGAACTGAACTCGAACCCAGGAGTATTCCTAGTAAAAACTGCACTGAAGCAGTGTCCAGCTGGTTTGTAGACCCAGTGAGATTAGATTCCCTTGAAATGTGCTTTACAGATGTCCTTGAAACAGCAAGGAAAGCTACTTTCCCCTTCCACCCATTCCTCAAAGGACCTGAAGGGCCATCATCTGAAGCTGTGATTGTGAAGTCCCCCTCCCACTCAGAAATCATGTCCTATTTTTCCTTTCATGAAACAATCATTTTCATCAGCTTTTCAATGCTGATACCAACAAATGCCAGCCACCCATTTCCGAGATTGTTTTCTGTCTCTGGCTGTACTGCCTGTAAATTTGGTTGTGTTGGAAACAGGTAATATGTTATGGACCTCACTTGTGAGGCAGCTGAGATTGGCAGATAAAAAATTAGAGAAATGGGAAAGATATGGGTCAATAATACAATAGATTTGTTTTTTTATTGCCATGTTTTTAATGGAATTGCAGCAGGATTTTATACAGGTCTCTGAAAGCCTGCAACTTCAAATAACTCTGAACCTCCAGATTTGTATTCTTGCCTTATTCTTGTTTAAATAGCTGTTACCATCATCTGCTTGACATATTATCTGTCCCAGCACACAGGCACGCCGTCAGGAGGAATGTACTTCCTTGGGAATGACGCATTGCTAGAGCTCCTGGGGTCTCCTGCCTGCACACGGGACAGCTGCACAGAGCAGGGATTTGCACAGCGTCCCCCTGCCTGCAGTGGTGGCAGTGCCAGCAGGGAAGCATCAGCCCTCTTCCCATTCTCTGCCGGGCACAGCGAGTTATCCATCACGGCACCGAGCCCTGCCAGTGAAGCTTTCCCTCAGCAGAGGGAGTTGTTTCTCAAGGTAATAAGAAAGCATTATCTGATTGCATTTTTGTCAGGTACGTCCTATTTATTACCTTACCTGTAATCTAATTTGTAATGTATTTCCTTGATATTTTCTATACTTTCCCCTCTGTATTTTGTAATAGCTTCCCCTGAAAGTCTGACCTACAAAAAGACAAGGTTTTTAATCCAGCTTTGAATGATAACACCCTCCAGGTGCCTTTATCTGGAAAAACTCTCCTTGCACAGAGGGAGGTCTGGCAAGAAAAACTCAGCACCCTCTGAAAATGTGTTGGGGGAACACTGTTTACCAGCAGCCAAGGTCACTTTGTCCCAGGCAGGAAAACACCCGTGGCTATTTTCTACTTGTGGCAAGGTGATCTTTTTGGTCAGAAAGCCATTCCTGATCCAAAGGAGGTACATGAGAGGTAGCAACCAGTCTGTCCCGAGACCAGGAAAGCAAGAAAACAAATATAAGCCATGTAAAAACTATCACTGATGTGCCTCAGCTGCTGAAAGCTGCTCAGATGTTTTACCTAGGCTGTCAGGAAAAAGCATAGGGCAACAGTTTGGGGAGAGAGCAGCACCTGTAGGTCCCAGCTAGGTTGGGCAGAGATGTCTCATGGTGGCAGAGGTGAAGTGTGATGGTCCAGCTACCCTGAACATGGGGCTGAGGAAGGTTAATTGGCACGACAAATGATGCACACTGTGGAACAGGTTTCATTTCCAGGTTGGTGTGGGCTTCCCGTGTGACATCAGTTTGGTGGCTCACCAGGGCATGAGAGCTTTCTGCCCTCTTCCCACCTGGTTAGTTCTTCTCTTGCTTGGCTGTAAAACAGAGTTCAAACCAACTGCCTGCTGGACCTGGATTTCCTCCTTCTGGTAAAGGTGTTTCAAAGTCACACAGCTTTAAAACAAAGAAAGAGAAATGTCCCTTTTTGTGGATGCTAATGAAATTTTTATCTGGGCATCTTTCTGTGAATGTTGGGCCTGAGAGGCATGGATTATTTTAGGGAGAAAGGCTTATTGAGCCCTGGAAATAAATCAGAGGAGGACAGAGGATGAAGATCGCAAATGATAAATTAGCAAGTGACAGAAAACAACTGCAGGAAATAATAAAGCCAGGAGAAGTGTGTGGGAAATGCATAGGAGAGGTTGTTTACAACATGTGCATTGGACTTCCCGGCATTTGACATCTTATCTCTATTTCATTCCATATGTTACTTTATGCATGGATTCTTGTTTTTATGGGGTTTGTTCTATAGTTTTTGTACTAACATGAATGACTCACATCTGCTCCAACACTTAATTTATTCTCTAATGTCTTCTGCAAAGGTTTGCTCAGCTCATGTACTACTTGTCAGTGGCAAGATCCGAAGAGCAGCTTCAGGCAGGTGAGCAGAGATAGCTGGGTGAGACAGCTCTTTTCTGGAGTCCTACTCTGTAGTTGTGTTAGGTGTTTTTTTTTACCCTCAGCAACGCCTGTAATTCCCACTTTGGCTGCCCTTTGTGGACAAGCCTACTGTGCTGGGGCTGTGTTTGGAGCCAGCAAGGAACACCCTATGGGACAGGGATGATGGCTGAGGGCCATCCTTGCAGGACCACGGCCCGGCACTAAGCTGCTTGCTGGAATACCAACAGCTGATGATTATGATTTTATTTTTTAAGTGTTCTTGACAGCTCTGGAGACACACATCTTCTCTTCCAAATCCAGTAATTAAATTCCACCTACCTGAATTCCCCCTGCTGTTTCAATTGGTTAAATTAATCTTGCCATCATGTCTGAGCCTCCTCTGTGTGTTGTTGAACGGTGGCCTCCTCTCGCCCCGGAGTCGGGCGGGGACGGGGCCCGGGACCGGGACCGGGACCGACCCGGGCCAAACTCGCAGCGGCGCTGCCCAGCCCCGCGGCCCGGACTCACTCACGGAGGCAGGGCACAGGGATGGGCGTAGCCGCTTACACGCAGACACCCCGGCAGCCCTCGCTGCCCCATCCCGGGGCTGCCTCCCCGCCGGCCGGGAGCGAGCAGAGCGGCATCTCGCCGGGGACCAGCCCGGCTGCGGGCGCGCTGCACCTTTCCCCGGCAAGCGGCTCCGGCTCCAGCCCCCCTCCTCCCGGCGCCTCCTCCTCCTCCCGTTCCTCCTCCCCTCCCCTCCCCTGCAGAGCATGCACAGCCCGGGACTCGCATCGCCGGCTCCGAGGCGGGCGGGCGAGTCCGTCCTCCCCGGCAGCCCGGCTCCCGCTGCCCCCCGAGCCGCCCGCGGCTCCCCCTCAGCGCCTCCCGCTGCCCCCGCCGGACTTTTCCCTCCTCCCGAGGATGAGGCGGCCGACGCGGCGGCTGGCGCTGTCTCTGCTGGGGGTGATCTGGCTCGCCGCCCTCCTCCTCTTCTTCTTCGGGGCGCGGAGGAAGTTGGAGGCGGCGGAGCCCGAGGGACACACGCCGGAGGTAAGGAAGGGGCGGCGGGGCCGCGGCTGCTCCGGCGGGACTCGGGCGCGATGCCGCCGCCGCCGCCGCCCGGGGAAGAAGTTCCCGGCGGTTTTCGGGACCCCCACCCCATCGCGTTCCCCTTCAAGTTTAGTACCGAACCCGTGCCTTTGCGAGGGGGGCACTGGGGCCCTTTCCGTACCCCCGGGCTTGGTTTTCCCCCTCCCCTGTCTCGGACAGCGGCAGCTCCAGCCGCCCCCCCCGCCCCGCCTCACGGGGGCTGCGGCCGGCGGGGGTGTCCCGGCGGTACCGGCCCGTTGTCCCGCCGCCAACTCGGAGCATCCCAGGCTCCGGGGAGCGGGGGGAGCGGTGCGCCCCAAGGAAACGAAACGCGTGGTTCGTGTCACGGGTGGGAGACCAGGAGCTCCTTTCCCTCTGGGTCACGCCGTGCTCCCGAGCTTGCTGAAAGAGAAAGGCTCGGTCCTGTGCGGGCTGACAGGACCAGAGGGGAGCGGGCTTGGATGGTGCGTGTTTGGCGTACGCGGGCTGGGCGAGCCCGGTGGAAGCGCGGGGCTTTGGCGGATGGCTGTGCTGGAAGGGCAGGATCGGGCAGGACCGCTGCCCTGGGAGCCCCGGCCCGGCTGGGACCAGGGTGCCCGTGCGATCGCGGCTTTCCGTGTCGTGTTTGAGTCCCCGCAGTGACAGTGACAGCACGGCTGAGATGCGAGGAGCATCTCGCTCCGCAAGGGAGTGAATCAGAGTTTCACTGCCCAGACGAAAAGCAGGGGAGCTGCGAGCGGCTTCGGCTGAACGAGGTCCCGGCTCCTCTCGGGTCCCGTGTCCTCTCCTCCTCGGCTGAGAGCGGCTGGGGCTTAGCTGAGGGTTAACTTTCCAAAGGACATGGATTAGATGCTGCTTACTTGTACTGTTGTAAATCTTGAATTAATTAATCCGAGTTAGAGCCTTGTTCCTGAAAATACACCGAGATTGGGGTTATTGTGGCAGTGGGTGTGAGCCCTCACCCCCCTTTTTTTGCACCAGTGACACCCAGCAGTGTTTGGCCCACAATGTGTGACAGCTTTACGTGTTTGCCTAATTTTTGGAGAGTCTCATATATGTCTGTCACCTCAGCAACTGAATTAACAACCTGATTGAAAAAAGAAAAGTCAGAACTCATAAAGCTTACTTTGATTTTTTCATCCTGAGGAATTATTGGTTTTCCATGTTTTTTAAAATAAAAATGATTGAGGAGGTTTCTTCAGGCTTTTGTAAATCTTTCAATCCTAGAAGAAGGGAATGAATCTATGTGACTTCAGGCTCCAAAAAGACATAATTATCTATACGTTTATTTATTTATTTAAGCTGGGGAAGGCAATAAATAAGTCACTGAAAGCAGAGTTAGGAGACAAGGGCTTTCTTAACCAGAACTCTCCTTTGGTGTTGGAACTGTATTCGTAAAGATTGCAAAAAAAGACCTCCCTTGTTTTGACAGGGGCTACTATAATCTCTTTGAAATGAGCCTTGCTTCTCGCTTAGCACCAGCTGCCACTGAACCGCTGCCATTTTGCAGCCCATTTTGACTTTCTGCTCCCATTCAAGGCTCCCTCACCTCGGGGTGTAGGTTGCTGATGCTGTTACAGCCTGGTCTTGGCTCCTCCAGCAGATGAAGGGAACTTCTTCCACACAGGATCTGTCCCCGCATTTTGAAGCTGCCACTGCCAAGTTGCCATAACTCCAGCAATTTGACTGCTTAAATTGCCTCTCCTTCATTTCTTCTGAATTTTCCATCCAAACAGTTGCATCCCCTTGAGATCCATAAAGTGCAGATTGTTTTTTATTTTTTAATGCATTGCATTTTTTGGCTTTGGAAACTGCTTTGGAGCAGTATGACTTACAAGCTGCTTATCAGCATGGGGATGTGGTGTCCCTTCAGCTGACACTTCTGAGTGGCTGCAGAGCTGACTGGGGTACCAGACTGGGATACACAGGAATGCCGTGGTCCAGAGAGGAGCCTGGTGCTGTGTTTTGCTGCCCTGGCCAGTGGGACTAGCTGCTACTGATGAAAACTTGAGCAGTTAAGGGATGTCCTCCCAAATTCCTCGGGAAACCAGAGGAGGTGATGGATTGCTAACAGCAGCTCAAACATTGTAAGACAGCTACAGAGGGGAAATGGAGCAAATCCACATAAACTATCCTGGCAGCATTTCCAAGCTGTTCCCTCCCTGCTCCTGTTCCAGTTGAGCTGTATTTCTGTGGACATGGGCACAGCGCGTATCATGCCTTGTGCGGGTTTAACCTTTAGACCTCTCCAGTTAGGCTCCAGCTGCTATTGCTGCCTCCTGCCCGTGTCTGTCCCTGCCAGGGCTCCCGGCACACATCCTGCTGGACAGCCACGGTGCCCGAGCTCCCTGGCTGGCTGTGGCACTTTGGTGGCTCACTGAGAGCTCACGGAGCTGCTGCCCTTGGCTCCACGGATGCCCATCAATCACTGTTATTTTGGTCTGCACCCTGCCCCCTGCTTTACCCCGAATCCTGAGCCAGGTCCAGGTCTGGCTTCCCAGAGGAAGGCTTGTGGTGTTTTTCTTTCAGTCCTGTGCTGAGATGGGCAGGGTCTCCAAGGGGCAGGACTATTGTATTTGCAGGGTTCCCAGATGAAGGAAGGAATGATAAATCTGATTCCATGTTCTTAGAAGGCTAATTTATTATTTTATGATATTATATTAAAGAATACTATGCTAAAGAATACAGAAAGGATACTTACAGAAAGCTAAAATATACTAATGAAAACTCGTGACTTTCTCCAGAGCCTCAACACAGCTTGACCCTGATTGGCCATTAAGTCAAAACAATTCACATGAAACCAATGAAACAACCACCTGTTGGATAAACAATCTCCAACCACATTCCAAAGCAGCAAAACACAGGAGAAGCAAATGAGATGATAGTTTTCCTTTTTCTCTGAGGCTTCTCAGCTTCCCAGGAGAAGAATCCTGGGCAAAGGGATTTTTCTATAAAATATGACTGTGACACGGGACCTTGGTGTGAGGGGTGCGATGCAGTGTTTAGTCCTTTGCCCAAAACATGCTGCTGGCTTGGCATCTTAAGGACCTGGTGAAGGCAGGCATTCAGGGAAGGTCCTGCAGCAGTAGCTGAGCTTTCCTGAGCTGCTCATGCCCAGCTAGGTGGGTGCAGCCATCTGTTGTAATTAACTTAGCTTCACTTTCCCCTGTCATTTTTTCCCCTGTATTCCCCTGCAGTCCATCTGTATGGATCTCTTGCTGCTGCCCAGTGGCAGGTAGGCAGGCAGAGGGCCCCCCCTTCTTGCCAGCCCTTGCTTCCTTCAATCCCTGGCACCTCCTTTCCCTCCTCCTCCCTGCTGCCTGCAGCTGCCAGTGGTACAAGCCAGGGCAGCAGCAGCAGGTTGAGGCTGGATTTTAGGGTGTGGGACTCCCTCCAGGCCGTGAGGTGTAGCAACCTTGCAGGGCTGGTAGGGTGTGGAAGAACAAAACTGGCCGTGTTTAGGACCTTGAAGTTGTTCCTGGGACAGCTTCGCCAGTCCCTCCAGTGCTGCTTTTACTGCTGTTATTTGGGGTTTGGGGGTGGCTTTTTCTCTCTGTTCCAAGGGGCAGATCAAGCCCTGTTAGTGAGTAACTCTCGCCCTTTTGCTGCCCTTTGTGCAGTCCTGTGACTTGGCTGGGAAGAGGAGCCCTAGCTGGGTGCCTGCCCCTGCCAGGGAGCTTTACCCGGCCGGGTGCCTGCTCAGCAGCCATGGGCTCAGCCCGCAGGGACCCGAGCCTGATGGAAGGGGCTGTGAGGACACAGGGCTGCCCGGGGTCATGGATCAGCTGGGACTCCTTGAGCCTCCTTCCTTCCCTGCCTTTTGGCGGAGGGTTTCCAAACACTTTGCAAGCTTTAATTGGTTCCAGCCTGTCCTTCTTGTCCCGGCAGTTTTCCAGCTGGATAAACCAGCACCCGGAGAGGCTAATTGAACTTTGTATCCCTCTGTCTCTGGTGGACTCCAGAGGAATTGGAATAATTTTATTCTCTTGGAAAACCAGGCTGCCAGTGACCCACCTGAGATCACCCAGGGAGGCAGTGGTGGGGCTTGGCATGTGCTCCAGTAATCCCGGGCTCATGGTCCCATGCTGCTGCCTGGCATCTCCCCTGCCTCCCTCTGATCCATCCTCCTGCTCTGCTTTTGGAGGGGGACATATAAACTAATAACTTAATTACATTAAGGAATAATGAGGGGAACTGATACGCAGGATTAATTACAAGCAAAATCCCAAATTAATTTTGAGGAGTACTTGTAGCTGGCTCTGCAGCAATGCTTTGCTGGTGTGCTGACTCCTGTGTCCTGTGCCAGGCTGTGGCTGAGGATGCTTGTGAGGGAGCAGGAGATGAGTAGGTGGGTGATAAGCCCTTGGTCATCTCATTTCCTGCACCTGTATCAGACCACAGTGGTTGTGTGGCAGAGCCCTGCAGCAAGGAGGAGTTTTCAGGAGTCTGGGCTCCCACACTCAGGGCCAGCAGTGTGTGCAGGAGGGGCAGGAAGGTAGTTTTTGTTTGGTTTGGGATTTTATTTCCCTTCATTCCTTCCTGCATGCTGGCTTGCTCCCCCTGATGAATGGCTGAAGCACAGCTGACAGCCTCGGGAGGGAAAGCAGGTCTGTGACGGGCTTGACTGCAGGAGAAAAGCTACAGAGGAAAAGTTTCCTTTATTAAAAAAAATGACCTGTTCTACTTGACTTGTACTAGTGTTTGCAATGCAACATCTCCTTTCTGAGTGTGCTCAAATGCAGCTGGGGAATGGCTCTTGGGAGATGTGGAGAAGCTCAGCAGCCTCAGTGCCTGCTGCACTGCTCAGCACCCTGCAGGGTCAGACCTCAGTGCAGAGGGACCCTTGCCAGCTTTGTGCTTTTGTGCCTTGCACCAGCCTGTGCTTCCTTCTGCATCATCGCCATCTAGAAAGCCTCAGCACCTGGAGCTCAGCTGACAGTCTCCAGATATTAAATTCCTGTCAGTTTTATAGCAGCAGAGCCACTTAACAGATTAAAATAACTGTGTATCCTGCAAAAATTCAGATCTTGACAATTAAGGGATTGAAGTGGCAAGGCTGTTGGGAACACAAAAAAAAAAAAAAAGAAAAAAAAAGAGGCAGAGTGTTTAATACCCAGGAAGCTTGTATTGGCTTGGACTTTGGACTTGGTTGGGGACATAGACAGGTCCAGGATGTGAGAGAAAGGGAATCTTATCTCATGCTTTGTTGGTGAAATCCCACTCTGAAATCTCTAGGAGCAAAACCAGGCTTTCTAGGGTGTGCAGAGCTTTGCTTGTGAAGGAGCTGTGATGGAATCCAGTTCCTCTTTCTCCTGCTTGTGTGTTTAGTGCTGGATAAAACAGAAAGCCATGCCCAAGCAGTCCTCATTTGTGGGATCAGGCAGGACAGGTCTGGTGTAGCAGGGGTGAGGTGAGGAAGTCACCTGGGTGGCTAAACCAGTTGTGGACAAATGGTGAGCACCTCGATTAATTAACCTGCCTGCTGTGCATTACAGCGCTCCCTGGGATACCTGTGGAACAATAACCAGTCAATGAAAACCTTCCTAATTTTTCACTGGTAATTGCAATGAATGAATTTTGCCTCCATTACATTCTGGTGGAGCTCTGTGTTGCAGCTGTGACTGATGGGGGCATAAATATTGATTGAACAAGACCTGTTTGCTTTGCAAAACAGTGAGCATTGGAATGTACAGGTGCCTTTCTTAGCTCAGTGCTTTTAAAAGAAGTATCAGGGAGGGAAGGAAAGGAGGCAAGGATTCTGCTTCTCTTCTGGTAAGAGTATAAATAAATTTCTGTGCAGGTGGTACATGTTTTGTTGACAAGAACTGTTGAGCACCAGAAGAAGAAAAATACTTTTTATTGTACTCTGAAAGGATAAAAGGAGTTGGAAGAGTCCTGCTGCTTCATTCTGAAGGGGTGTTGTAGGTGGTGATGCTCTGAGGGTGGGTTGGGCTCAGGAGTCTCATGGTTTCTCTTGTAAATTGCTTCTCCTGTCAAGGTCCCTGTAGAGCACCCTGCACTTGGAATTGCTGCCGGCTGCAGCATCCCTCTTCAGCTGGTGTGACATGGTGTGGCAGCATCCTTTCCTAGGTAACAGGGAAGGCCTCAAGCCCTTGCTGCTGGGTTTTTAGGAGGACTCAGCTCTGGCTCACAGCCTGGACCCCCTGGTGACCTATAGGGGTAGACTTGACAAAATCAATTTTGGAAATCTCCAAAATCAGTTTTGTGTCTGGATGCCAAGGCTTCAGAGACACAGCACATACGTTGAAGTGTCTCTGTGCTTGGGAAAGATGTTGACTATCAGGGAAGATGTTTTGTCCTATTTATCCTTTCACCACCTCAGATATGCTCAGAGTTGGATTGTTTACTCAAAAACTCACTGTTTTCTCCTCGCTCTTCCTTTCCTTGATAAGAAAGCATCATCCTGATTTATTCTGATGGGCTCATGGCCCAGGGCCTGTCTTGGCTGGGTTTACTGCTTGCTCTGCTGAGACATCTCTTGTCTCTGGCTGTGCAATGTGACCTGTGCCTCCCCACAGGCAGGGCACTCTGCACATGGGATGGCTGCAGGGTGAGAGCTATAAATGGGAATGCTGTGCCTGGGGAAGGCAGGTCCAGGGAGCATTTCATGGCACTGTGACTAGAGATTTTTTGTGCCTCCTGAAGCTGAGAGGTTGGTTGTATGTGTAGAGACCAGGGCTGAACGTGGAGGGCACACTTTGCTGAGCTGCTGTGGCCTTGCAGGTGTGAGCTGGGCGAGCTCCAGCATGGGCAGGGCACTGCCAGGAGATTCAGCCTTGCAAATAAAACTGTCTTGTGATCCCTCATGAATGCAGGTGCAGTGTTGTTGTCCCAAGCTGACAAATCCCTGGGAAGCTGAATATTGGGGTTTTGTTTGCCCAGTGTTTTTCTTGGGTCCACGGATGTGTGTGTTCTGTATGCACAGCTCACGGGGATGCCACTTTGGTACCTCTGGCTGTGTTTCTCTGTGCTGTAATCTCTTTGCCAATGGGAAAAGCAAGCTTGGAAGAAGTTGTGGAAATGCAAAAGCAGCGTACTCCGCCTGGGAGAGTCTCATCTGTGAGGGCAGGCCAGCATTTGGTGCAATAAAACCAATTAAGGGGAATGTATCTGCGGAGAAAGCAGAAGTAGGATCTGTTTAAGGAAGACGTTTGCGTGAAGGAGTAATTACGTGCAGCCTAACGACAAAGGGTGCAGCGGATTGACTATTAATTGGAGTAGCAGGAGCGGGAGATTGCTGGCATTAGCTGTGTGTTTCTTGCTGGCTTCCTCCTGTTTAAAGAAGGAAGGGGTGAGGAGCAGATGATGGGGGGGAGTTTGCTCTCAATCCACTTTCCCATGCAATGAAAAAGCCATTTCTCCCCCTTTCTCTCACAGCAAAATGTTCAGATTTTGCCAGCGACGCTTAGTGCAGTTGCTTACTAAGCTGCAATTAAATTGATTTCCCACCCTCTTTACCCTTTCTGGTTCCAGAATCTCAGCAGGAATCAGTGTTACAGGAAGAGTAAGCCAAGGAGGAGATCTTTCGCCCCATCTTCTGCTCATCTGAGTCAGTATTACTCCACTCTTTGCATGTATTTCCAGAGAAGCTGGGAAAGTGAGGCTGCGTAGTTGTAGGGTTTCCCATATAGCTGCTGCTGGGGTGGGAAGGGCAGCTCTAGGTCAGGCTGGATCAGTCTATAGGGTACCTGAAAGGCCTCCTGCTGTGGGATGGGCATTGGGTGTCCTGGGAGCAGATGGAGCTCTGGGTGCCACTGGCACAGAGTTGCTGGGAGGAGCAGGAGGAGGGTTTCTTCTCCTTAACATGTGCCTTTGGTGAAAATGATCAGTGGTGAGAGGTTCAGCAGGAGTTCCCCCCTTTGTTCATGGAGGTAGCATTAGTTGTGCTAATAGTTTGTCTCAGTCCTGCTGTTTGGAAACCCC
Organism: Passer domesticus; assembly: GCF_036417665.1. Taxonomy (NCBI): domain Eukaryota; kingdom Metazoa; phylum Chordata; class Aves; order Passeriformes; family Passeridae; genus Passer; species Passer domesticus. The sequence continues at coordinate 114,824,075 of NC_087476.1, read as the reverse complement.
TTAAGCCCCTTGGTTAACCCTTCGTGCAGGCGGAGGGAGTGAGAGGTGTGGTGGTCCTTTGTGGGTCATTGGAGAGGTGTCTGAATAAGGGACAATGTGCCAGTGTCACTTCTCCAGAGGAGGGGGGCAAGGTGACATGCTGGATGCTGTACTGTCCCCAGACAGCAGGTGTGCAGATGGGTGGTGGCACTGGGAGGGTGTGGCAGGGCTTGTGTCCCTGGCCAAACCCTGCCTTGCCACACATGGGTAGAAATTAGTGATGATTTACTGCACAGCAGCTCGGGCTCCAGCTTTGTGATATTATTTGGAGGAGCAAGTGAGCTAATGATTGCATCTCATCTCGGAAAGTACTGCGGGAAGTGCAGTGCCAGGAGAGAATTGATTCAGAAGCAAAACAGGTTCATTTTCAGATCAGGCTGAGAGACAAGGGAAAGAGAGATTCTCCTTTTTTTTTCCTATTTTTTTAAACTTCTGTTTTTTCCCCTCAATCTCAAGTGAGACTGAGGGTCTTAGCCTTTCCCTCTTCGGTTTTCTTGTGGAAACATCAGCAATAAACCTGATTGGAAAGTAATACAAGGAGAGCAGGGTTCATGCGGTGCAAAAACAAATGAGCTATGAAATCACCCTCTATTCTCCAAACATTATTCACAGAGCCAGGAAAATTGAGACGGATGATTCTTTTTCTTTTGAAGCCACTGAAGGAGTAAGTCCAAAGGATGTGATTTGGCCCATTGCAGGAGAGAAAGGCTGCTTTGTCCTGGCTTTCCAAATAGCTTTGCCTGCATTTAGACACACACCATTTCCTCCTCAAGGACCACCGTCGGCATCCGCCAGTTACAGCCACACCTCATAACCCATTATGGAGACACACGGCTCGCAAATAAGACATGAATATGTTCAGTGGTGCGGGTCTTGGCTGCAGCCCCCCGGCTGGATGGAGTTCCTGCACATCTTTCCTTGCTTGTGCATTGAAGTTTTAGTTGCTTGTTGTTAGGTGAGATGGAGAAAAAATGAGAGGGAGGAGTTACAGGTGTGAGCAGACTCACTTTGAACAGCTGGCTTAGTTCTTCTTACAAAACGGTGATTTAAAAAGAATATATTTTTATTTAAATGAAGTTTTTTCATCTGGGTCTAGGTAATCTGCTTTACCCAGTGGGTTGATTCAGGATCATTCAGGATGGAATAATATCCTCTGATATCCTTTGGGATATCTGCCTTGGGGGATGTTTGGGATGCAGCTCTTTGCACTTTGACCTCACCTAGATGAAATGTGAAACTCAGGGTCTGGTTGGGGTAGATATTGTATTTGCAGGGAAGTCCCGATAGAGACAGGAATGATGCATCTGACTCCATGTTCTCAGAAGGCTAATTTATTACTTTATAATACTATATTACATTAAAGAATACTATACTATACTAAAGAATGCAGAAAGGATACTTACTGAATGCCAAAAAGATAATAATGAAACTCATGACTCTTTCCAGAGTCTCGGCACAGCTTGGCCCCAGTCGGCCAAAGAGTCAAAACAAGTCACAGCAGAATCCAGTGAAACAATCACCTGTGGGTAAACAATCTCCAAAAACATTCTGCATGAGCAAAACACAGGAGAAGCAAATGAGATAATTATTGTTTTCCTTTTTCTCTGAGGCCTCTCAGCTTCCCAGGAGAAAAATCCTGGACGAAGGAATTTTTTCAGAGAATGTGAATGCCGCAGTGGTAGGCAGATGGTTTTTCCAGTGAGGTGAACAGTGGGAAGACACTGGGAGCTGCTGGATTTGGTGTGTGGGAGTGAAGCTGGGAAGGAGACTTGTGTAGCATGATCCTGCGTTCCACAGGAATAGAGCTGGATGGAGAGGAGCAGGGAGGAATCGTGGCATTCATAGTGCCCATTGCATTTTCCTGGTGCCGTAATACAGTGTAATTTGGAGAGAGGCAGACTCAAACATGCATTACCCAGCCATCTGCTGCTGCCACTGGGATCCAAATGGAAGAATATACACATAGTGCTCGGAGTTAAAGCATGTACGATGTGTAGGCTGCATATGGTTTGCTCTTGGTGGTGCAGCAAAACACTTTGTGAAGAAGAACCTCCTGTCCTGCCCTCCCATCCTGCAGGAAGTTCTCTGCTTTAAGTCTCTTCAGAGAAAAAAGAGCCAACCCCTGTGCAGCCCTTGGAGATGTGCCCTCAGCCCAGCATGTCTGCTGGCCATGGCATGAGAGGAGCTGATTTTGGGGTGCAGACCCCTTGCAGAGGTGATGTGTGAAGGGTTTGGTCAGGAGCATTAGAAACGGTGAGAAAGTGAAATATCTGAAAATTGAAATTAGGTTTGCAAGTGGTGAGAAAGGGAATCGAATGATGAGAAAAGTGTTATGTTGCCTGGTGACATGGCCTTTGTTACTGTGCCTGGCAGGGATGCGTCTCTTCAGCAGGGACCTCCTGGATGCACCTGCGCACTCAGGAAACAAAAATCAGACATAAAATATAAACACAATCTGCTTTGAGAGGTGCGAGTGAGCTCCAGCAGGCATCTGAATGCTGGGGAAGGTCATTCAGATGTTGTTCTTCACCTGAGGCACTGTGGGATTCAGCAAGGTGAGGACACCTTCCCTCCTGAAGGCAGTGTCAGCAAAGGAAAGGCAGTTTCAATGTGGCCTTTGCAGGCAGAAGCTCTGCTCTCATGGGGGGAACAGCAGGAAATCGTGTTGGTGCTTTAGGGCACCAGGTGCTGGGACGTGGAGGGCGATCAGCCTTCCCCAACAACCCCAAGGGCTGTTCTGGAAAGTGGCATTTCCTTGCTCTTGGTGCCTTTCTGCATCCTTGGGACCACAGCTCCTGCTGCCATCATCGTGGCCAAATCCTGGCTCTGTGAATGAAAGAGAAGCTTCATTGACAGAAGTGAGGCACATCTGTGGTGTGTAACCAAACCTTTCACATCTTCTGTTTACCCAGAGCATCGTGCTGGGCCAGCAGCCGTAGCACTGGGGCAGAGCTGGTGCAGCAGCAGGTACAGGCCCAGCATGGGGATTTGCCCATGTGATAGCTGGAAATTAACTCATTAAATAAAGTAATTTGCACCTTTTAATCTCAGTGATTCCTGTGTGCGAGCACCTGTATTTAGGAGAAGAGCTTATTCTGCTTCAATTAATTTTATATCAATATAAGCTGAATAATTAAAGGTGTGAATGAAAGGCCAGGTAGCTAATTCCCTTCCCTCTGCTGCACAGGCTGCACTGAGATAGCCTGGAAGAGGGAGCTCCTCGCAATGCAGATGTTAGTCCAGCCAAAAGAACCAAACAATCCTGAGTTTCTATATGTAAATATCAACTGGGATCAACTATTTTTTGATGCTGATCTCCTCGTATTGATCTTGGTTTGTGCATTGGCACCAGCTGTGTGTATGTGGCTTTGGGCAACCCAGCATTTCTCTGTCTGAATGCAGGCTTGGCTCTCGGGATGTTCTCCCCATCCTCAGGCAGAACCAGCAGCCATTACTACATCTGAGAGATAAAGCAGATAAATTCGCACTTTTTTTCCTTGTTTCCAGAAGCTGTGTTTCAAGTCTGTAGGCCAGGAGTGGGTGGTGTTTCACAGGTGTTTCATTACAGTAGGATGCTATTGATAACTGGCTATTTTTGCCTCAAAATCATAGGGAACTTTTCAGAATTGTATTAATCCAAGGAAAGAGTAAAAACTTTCAAAGTGTAAAAGGTGGGGACATTTCTTCTTTGAGAGCAAACTAATGCTTGACCTAAAAAGTATGATATAGCTCAAGTCCTGAGGCACAGCTAAACTCCTGCCATGCTCAGGATTTCTTCTCCTCCCCCAGTAATCCTTTCCCAGTGCATCAGACAGGTACAGGAGATTAATTTGCTCAAGCTCCTAATGTTTGCTTCATATTACAAGGGCCCAAATTCCACAAGAGGCTGGCTTTCACTGAGGGAGGCTCTCAAGCCACCCAGTTCATCCCAGTGTGTGCTTAAGGGCTTTTGCCACGTGGGATTTGGTTTGGAGAGAACATTCGGGGAAGCCAGCGCTCGCTTTTCTGTGAGCAGGGCTGATTTCAGTCCCGTAAGGAGCACAGGGAAGTTTGATAACCCAGCAGCACGGTTCAGTGCCTTCCTTCGTGCTGCCTGGCTGTGTTCTTGTAAGGAGCCACAGTGTGATTACAAGGGCTGTTAAATGCCCTTAATATTCACGCTGTTGGAGGGAGCATTACTCCTGCCAGCTCTGCTGTCTGCTGCTGTTTGCAGTAGCATCGCATTGATGATTAAATCACCAGTGCCACAGTGAGTAGTGTGTGAAGCCCCTCCAGCCAGGAGATGCAAAGGCAGAGTTAAATCCCTCCTGTTTGTCCACTTTTTTTTCTTTTTTTCTTTTTTTTTTTTTTCCTGTCTCTTAACGACATTTTTTTAGGCAAACAAAGCACAGCAGAACAGTTTGGAGCCATGGAACAAGATGGGAAATGAGCCCCTTGCAGAGAGGTTAAGAGAACAGGGCACGGGAACTGTGAGGGGAAGGAGCTGGAGGGCTCAGGGCAGCCCATGCTTGATGCAGCAGTGCTTTGCATGCTGCTTCTCCTCATCCTCTTTTCAGGCATAGGAGGGAGAAGCAACAAACTGAGTAATACATATTTATGTGTATACCAGTGTATACAGTGTGTTTGGTGGTGCAGCAGAGCAAGGAGTAGCAGTGCTATGATTGTGGTGTGGGGAGGCTTTTGGAACTGAAGCTAGGGGCTGTTTTTTGTGAGAGATCCCTGTTGCTTCCTTACCTCTTCTGGGTGAGGAGCTGCTCCCACTTGGCGCTGGGTTTGGAGAGTGTTTGTACCCCATCATGCCTGAGCCACTGCCACAGCTCCCGTGTTTCCTTGTCTGGCACTGGGATGCAGCTAAGTCTCCAACAAAGCCGCGTCCAGCCTCAGCTGCCTCAGACCATCTTCAGTATGCCAGGTATTTGAGGGAAAAGAGCCAAAAGCAGATTCTTGGCACCCTGTTCTGCTTGTTGGGCTGCTCTGCACCCCTCTCTGTCCCCCAGGGCTGTGTTCTCGCTTCCTTGTGTGCCCTCCTGCCCAGCCGCAGGTATCTCGAACAGGTGGCTTGTCTTGGAGGTGTCCCCACGCTTCCAGTTCGGCCCAAAATGCGCACTGTCCATCCAGCCATAAAGATTTGGATTTTCCTCATGGGGCCAGGGGCCTAGAAACTTCAGGGCTTGTTTGGGAGAGAAGTACCGAGCCGAGCATCCTCAGCTGCAGGGGAATGCTGGCGACTTCCCCAAGGCCTGCTCCCGGCGGCAGCCCCCCTTTTCTGCACGGGTGTCGCCGGGGAGGAGGCTGGCAGCTGCACAAATGCCGTGTTTGCGTGGCGGGGTGTGGGTGAGGAGCCCTGACAGGGTGGCCATTAGCGGGGCTGTCGGGCAATCGCTGCCGTCGGTTTGAGTTAGGGAGAGCAGGTGCCGGGGACGCCTGGCTGGGCGCCGGCAGAGCTGCCTCAGGCTGCGCCGAGCCTCCATTGATTTCTGAGCTTGTCACGCCGTTCATTAGGAGAGGGAGAGCAAACGAGGTGCTTAGCAGAAGTGCTCCGAGTCGATCCTGATGGAGTAGGTTTCTCTGCTGCCTGGTTAGGGGCAAAAAAAAAAAGAATTCTTGCCCAAGTCTCCTCGTAGAGTATTCAGCCTCAAACCTCCTGCCTTCCAGGAGTGTCTGGCAGGATCTGCCCTGTCCTTGCAGACTTTCTGCACTCCCTCTCAGTGCAGCAAGTTGTGCTGCTGCTGGCGCTTTTGCTTGTGGGATGATTTTGTTCCCTGTCCCTCTCGTCCTTCCAGGTTCCCACAGCTGGGTCCCTGTTGCGTGCTGAGCTTGCCGTGTCTCTTTTTCGTGCTGGAGCTGCATTGATCGAGGCAGTAAATCAGCTGGCTGGTGCTGTGGATATAAATGATGGATGTAATGAACCAAAGGGGAGAAGAGGAAAAAAAAAAAAGGAGGGGGAAACAGAAGGGAAAATTGGGAAGAAAATAGCATACTCAACAATGGATGGACTATGAGATGAAATATCTACCTTGGCCAAGCTCTCAGCACAGCAGCATGGTCCTAGCAATGTCTGGAGGTGCTGCAAGAGGACCTGCTGGGGGAGGAAAAGGGGGTTTCTGCACCTGCAGAGCTGTGCTGGCACCCCACCGTGCCCCCACACTTGCTGACAGCAGCTAATGGATGGTGGATAAGGATGGAAGCTGGTATCTGCCATGTGGGCTGCATAGAGGGCACCAAATGGAGCTAAATCAGAGGCCAATTTATAGTCTTGCTGGCTGCAGCTGCAGGGAAGGTTTGAGATACTATTGTTTGAATGTCTCTGCAGCTCTTAAGGTTGCAACCCCTTCATTTGTTTCCTGCCTTAGCTGGGTTTCCTTTTTTTTTTTTTTTTGAGTTTTAAAGCGCTTTCCTGCTGGTGAAAGGCTGAAAGTCCCCAAGGCTTAAGCCTTCTACTGGTTTCAGCAGTTTCCAGGTCTTTGAGCTGGCTGTACTCTGTCCCTGAGCTTTGGGGGATGTAGAAGGAGGTTTGGAGTTGAGTCAGTGGCATCTCCACCTGTGGGTCGTTATCCAGCTGAACAGAGCCTGGCAGCTCCCCGTGGGCCACAAACCAGATGTTGTGTGGCAGTGATTTAAAGTCTCCGTCATTTAGAGACAAATCAGTGATAATGAGTCTCTTTTTATAGAGAAGGACTTTGAGGCACGGGAAGATTTAATGGCAGACGCTCTGTAAAATTAGCTACTTAGCTAACTTTAGCAAAATCTTAGCCAAATTAACTAAAAATGAGCTAAATTCAGCTAAAATCATTGGAGAATTGTCAGTCTGGATGGAGGAAAAGCAGAAATTGAAAGGGAAAGTAAGGCCTTAGTAGCACTGATGAAGTTGTAACACCAGCTGGTAGTTCAGGAACGTGCCCCTACCTTGGGTATGCTGCTGAGTTTTGGGTGTCTCATTGGGACAGATTCTGGATTGGAAGGAATTAAGGTGGATGATGGGAAGTTATTTGCAGGGAGATGAGAGTAATTGTCTTGTGGACCTCACTGCTGCCAGGCTTTTGTGGCTTGAAGCACTTGATGGCTGGCAGCAGGAGGATTTGATGCCTTCATGGTCACCCTCAGCCACAGCTTTTGTAAGAGGAAAAAGAGATGGCGGGGAAAAAGTGTCTTGTGACTCAGGATGGTATCTTGAGGGCAGAAAAATGGGACAAAGCATCACTCCTAGGGGAGCTGTGTGTAGCTGTCAGTGCAGAGAGGTCTGTACCTTCCTGCCCTGTGTTGGAGGCAAAGTGCCTGGTTGGATGGGTCGGGAATGATTCATTTTCTGAGGTTAGGTGTGGGGAAAAAACAGGGCTATTGTAGTCTTGTGCCCTTGGAAATGAAATATGAGGAAGGAGAGCTGAAGAAAAGCCTCTGAAGTGGCTGAAGGAGGAGGTGAAAGAGGGTAAGATGAAATCCAATTCTGTGAGCCTGGCTGTTGGCCAGGAGGATGTGGTGAACTTCTGCTGTGTGCCTCGGGATCTGTCACGACCAGGAGCACTTAGGAGCTATTTTTCCTCCAGCAGAGCTACATCTTTCTGCAGATGTTAAGTTGACAGAAACAAGATGGATTGTTGCAGAAGTACAAAGGGCTTGGATGTACATTTTTCCCTTTATCCCAATTTATGTTTGAGATAGTTATAAGCCCCATGGAAGATTATCCCTGGTAGAGGATCTGGTGATGTGCTAGTGGCTTTCTGGCTTTTGGCTCTTCCCAGAGATAACTCCAGTGGACTAACCAAGGGTGCCAGTGTTACTGGCCAGCAGTGGTGAAGCCAGTCCATGGGGTCCCCATCTCCTCCTCCATTAACTAGAAAGTTTATGGATCAGGAGGGACTGGAGTTGTGGCTTTGTGCACTGTGCATGCTTGAGCTGGCTCTTCTCTGCCCAGCTTTTTTCAGCCCTTAGAGCTGGCGGAGTCGTTTTATCAGAGTCATTTTTCCAGAGTGGTGCAGAGTCAGGAGGGCACGTGCCTGGGGAAGCCGTGTGGAAGCATCCCTGCCTGCAGCAGTGGGGCTGGGGACCACAAAGTGGCACCTAAGGCAAACCCCAGAGCCTGCACTCCTGGGAGGGATGAGAAGGGAATGAAGAGCTGTGCAGAGTGGTGCAGGGGTTTGCTCAGCATTCCCAGTTGGCTTCTGGGACACGAATTACTGTGAGGTTTTAAGGAGAGTGGGCTTGGGAGAAATATGTAGAGGCAGAAATATAAGTAATCTCAGTTTGCAGAGTGTTCTGATAAACTGACATCTTCAGGAGTGACAAACAGGTCATACAGTTTTTGTGCTTCCTCCAGAAAAAAAACAACCCCTAAATCCCAAAAACCAACACCCTGCCATTTAACATGGTGAGTAGGGCAAGGAAGAAATGCATCTCTCTGTTTCATTCACTTCCATCAAGTATGTTACCAGGGAGCATTGTTTAGTTTAGGAATTCATTTCTCCTCTCTGGAAACCCTCCATTGTCAGCAGTCCCTGTGCTACCTGGGCAGATCCTGGCAGAGGGTTTGGCAGTGTGCAGCATGTGGGTAAATGTGATGTGCAGTTTCAGTTTAACAGCACTGTGCTGGGCAGGTTGGGCTTGTGTCCCATCCTAACCTTGATCTTGGTTTTCCTCCTGCAGCTCCACTGTGCCCAGCAGGAATGTGGGGCAGCTGGGACAGCTCTCACAAGCCAGTGGGTTTTTTTTTGGGTTTGTGGGTAATAATGAGCTGCCATGGGAAATAGCAGTTTCTTTTAAAGCAATCTTCTCTACCAAAGTCCCCTTGAATTTAATGAAGACTTAGAAAGTTGTTCCTGCAATTTTTACGCTGGCATATAGATATCCATAAAAGAGCCCTCCCGTAAATGGAACAGAAAGGAAACCATTCATTTCAGCGTCTGTGCATTTATGGATTGATTTTTACAGAATCCTATTAGTTTCACTGCCAGTAAATGGCATGAGGACTCTATTTCAAGCCAGACAATGTCAAGATATAGAGGTGGGCATTAAATATCATCCCACCTGTTGCTGTTCAGCTATGCTGCTTGTGTCTGAGCAGAATGTAATGGCAGAGGCCAGGAATGCCAAGTCGATCTCTTCCAGCTCTTTGCTTTGTAAAATCATTAGGAGCCACGATAACATAAGAGGCTGGCATTACACTGGTTCAACAGCCCATTAAATAGATCTGATCATTTTTGTGCAAGGCTTTCTTAAAAGCAAAGGAATAAATACTCTCCTGTAGCTGTTTGTGGTGCTGCTTTTGAGAAAATAATTATTTATAATGCTCCTCTTAAATAAACAAGTTAGATACAATGAAAAAGACCCCCAACCCCATAAACCACAGACTACTACTCTGCCTCAAAATGCAGACAATTTCTAGATTTTTTTTTCTCCCCCTCTGTCAGGCAGAGGACAGAACATCCTCTCCCAACCCAGAGGGCTGCTGACAGCCGAGCTCTACCTGCCCATTTTACACTCTTCCCTCACGTGATGTTTGAGCTGCTGACAGCCAGATGGTTTCATAAACAGCCACCTCTCTTTGGGCCAAGGGTAGCTCACCTTCCAGTGTCATTATCCAGCTGTCAGATTATTACAAATGAAAACATGCTATTAGTGTAATTTCCATTTCCCCCCTCCCTGTTTGAGCTCTCTGCTTTGTGCATCCCACTTGATTTTTGGCAGTGTGATGCTTTGATTTTTGTTGGTGGGTGGTTTTACTCTTTGATTTCAACTCCAGCTGCATTTGGTTTGCAGAATGTGGGGACTTTGCAATTAAAACCAAACCTGAGCCGCACACATCGAAGCAAGGCAGGAAAAGCAAGAGGCTGACACTTTGAGTATGTCACAGCAAGTGGGGGACATTGCTTAGCTGTGGCCGTGCCAGTCTCCTTCTTGGGCAAAGCAAATCTGTGGTGCCTTACTGGACTGTTTGGAAAAGACAAAGTAATGTGGAAGTCATGTATGTATATATCCATATGTGTATTTTCCTATATATAGGTTTTTTGTAGCTGAGAGGGAAGGGGTTGTTGCCAAGATCAGTGGTGTAGCCTCAGATGCCATGTGCTGTTTAGGGAGTTGATGCTGCTGGTACTCAGCCATCTGATCACAGACACAAAAATGTGCTTTGGAGTTGTTTCTCCTGTTGTACCTCTGTGGGCTGACCAGGTCACCCCTGCGCTGGTGCTGTTGTTGCAGTGGAGACTCAGAGGATGTCACTTCAGAAAGAGAAAAGAAAGACCTTTTTGAGGGCCAGAAAAAAGAGAAGAATGTTAATAAAAGAGCCTGACCCTGAGCTTATCCTCTCCCTGGCTGTTAGGCTGCTGCTCACATCCTTTGTCCGCTGTGTCTTGCAGGCTGTGGATGTAGAGAGCTGTCGGGATGGACACTGCTGCCCCAAATCCCTGCTGTCCCCCTGCCCATGGCAGGCACCTGCCAGCACAGCCTTGCCAGGAGTGTTTTCCTGCCTCAGTGCTGGGGAATGGTTTCTAGAGTTGGAAAAACTCATGGCACTTTCCTCCCTGGGCAGCCTTGGGCTTCCCTAGCGGAGTGAGTGGAGCTGGGCTCTGCCTGGGGGCTACTGAGACTCGTGGGGAGCCAGCTCAGCTCTGAGCTCCCAAAAGTGCTGCAGATGCTTGGAGCTTGCCCTTTTTGAGATGTGTAATTTCTGAGTGCAGCAGATGCTGGGAGCCGTGTTTGGTGTGGGTTTGTGCCAGGGCACCTTTAAATTGCAGGGCTGAGTTCCTGGCAATAATAGGATTTGGCTGTAACATCTGTAGCCTAAATTTCATCCTGTCCCAAGGCTTCTGAGACTAGCTGGGGCTGGATTTTTAAAATTTAATTTAATTTTATTATTTTATGCTTGAATTGGACTGTACCCAAAGAGCTGCCACATATACCTGCAGCTCTGGGCTAGCCCAGCATCTGGGCTGACAGTTTATAGCATATTCCCAGTGGGTTTACATCCCATGGAGAATTTCAGGGTCTCTGTGGGTCAAGCAGTCACTGTTCCACACTTCAGCTGTCCCATCAGGACATGGAGAAAGGATGGGGAGGCCTGGGTGAGGCTGTGCTGTGCTCTGGGGGTACAGAGCAGGACACCCTGTGCTCAGGTCACTGCTCAGTGCTTCCCACTGGGAGGCCTGGGAATGTGGCCTAGAAGCATGGCAAAAGCTCACTTTGCCACTTACTTCACCCAGTCTGATGGTGAAAAGCAGCTCCCTGGGTAAGGCTGTAATGCAAGTTATGCTCAAAGCAGGGCTAAAATTCCGTTTCTTTTGCCCTTTAATTATTTAATTTATTTTCTATATTTAACGTGCTTGCTCTTCGTGAGTCAACTGAATTTTCATAGGTTTTTTTTTTCTCAAATATTTATCTGTGTTGGCGGAGGGAACATTTTAAAATGAGCTTCTCAGAACTTGCCCTAGATGCCCTAGTGTTTCTTCTGGCTGCTTCTGCTACAGAATGGTTACTTGCTCCACATTTCCCACGTTTTCCCTGCTGCTTCCAGTGCAGATAAAATGTTAAATCAAAACACAACGAAGAATTTTAATTTTATCCCTCATCTTCACCACTTGGGAAATAAAAGGCTGGTGGGCTTAGCCTGGTGCTGGCAGCTGAGCCCTGCTCCACTAGTGCTGGCTGCCCATTCTTGTTTGGCATTGCTGAAGCTGGGCAGGAGTGAGGGATAAGCCACAGTGAGCCTGCTGGAGCTCAGCTGTGACATGTGAAATAGCAGAGCCCCTGCCAGATGCCTTGTGGAGGGAAAACCATCTTGTCCTGGTGTACCAGGATCCTGGTGCCTTCTAGCAGCCTGGATTCGTGTTTTAGAATGAGGAGGCTTTTGCTGCTTTTCTTTTTGTAGTCACATTTAAGCAGGGAGGCAGAGGACAGGACTGTTGAACAGCCTTTCCTGGGTAACTTGTGAGGACAAGCAGGGTGCTGCCATGTGAATTGACAGCAAATCCTGCCTGCTTTTGCTCCCTGCCATCTTGGAGAGCTGGAAATGGTGCAGGGGGGGACACAAGGTGATGGCTCCTCTGTAAGAAGCAGCCTTAGGCTGCTCAGTCTGGGATGGAGGGGCTGTGCTGCAGATCTGTGAAGTCATTAATGGCAGACAAATGGTGGATAGGAAATAGCTCCCATCTCTTCCTGGACAAAATCTGGGATTGTCATAAAAAGCTGGCAGGGGCAGGTTCAGTGTGCTGGGACCCAAGCTGCTTGTGGAGCCCCATACAACTGCATTTTCTGGATGCTGAAAAGTCTGGCTGGGTTCAGCAGTGGCTGGACAAGATGCATGGGGAAAAGGTCTGGACAAGTGTTAAATGAGATCTTCTTTTCCCCCTGCTCTTCTGAACACCACCTTCCTCAGCTCAGCAGTTTTAGGGCTGGGTGGTCCAGCTGGATCCAGCTGAGCCCCTGCCAGTGCAGGCAGCTGGGCAGACGTTTCTGTGCCTATCTAGGACAGGGAGGAGGCTGCATCCCTGCTGGGGCTGCTGTGCATCCTGCTCAGGAACTTAAAGCAGTGCTTCCCAGGGCCAGAGCACAGCACAGACCATTAGTCTTGCTGAGTACAGCTATGACTGTGCTTAGCACTGCCTTCCTATCTCTCCTGGCTGAACCATAGAGCACTTTGCAATGATTAATTCAGCATGAAACTCTTAAGTGAGCATTATTGCCCCGTGTTAAAGCAGACATAAAGGTCGCTGGCAGAGCAGGAGCAGAAACTCTCTGCCATACAGATGCTCACCAGCCTGGCTGTCTGCAACCACCAGTACATCCCAGTGGCCTTCTTTTGTCTCAGCACTTTTTTAGGTCCATTTTGTTGCCCTTGAGATATTGCTCCTTTTGCTGCTAAAAAAAAAATGGGGATGAATTCAGATGCTGAGCTGTACCCAGTAGTTTGGGATTAAAACTCTCTTTGACTGCATAAATGAAAAGTCCTGGCTTGTGTAAGCAGTTATTTCTGGTGCATCTCTCCAGGCGTCTGCCTTGATGTGGGCAGCAGCAGCAGCAGCATATGCTGCTGGCTGCTCAGGGACCAGTGCTGTCACCATCTGTGTGCAGGCTTGCTGGGGCAGTGGCAAGCATTGCTGCTGGGGCTCTGTGCCCCTGCCTTTCCCAGGGCCCTGCATGAGCCAGGGCAGGTCACACAGCTCGGAGCCTGTGGTGCTGTGTCCAGAGCTCCTAACATCTCATGAGAGCTTTTTCTTCTTCTAGTGAGGATATAAAGATCATGAAAGCTCTCAGCTGGAGCTTGTGCTCTGAAGGAGCCTTTACAGCAGTAAATCAAATATAAAAGCAGTCAGGTGGGTTTGTTATAGCCATCAGGACCACTGCTGGTTGAGATGCCTTATGTACAGCTGATAGGACTTCTACACTGGCTGCTGTGTTTTTGGGCAAGACCATGGAGTAGCATGTCTGCTGCTTGGCACATCTTCTCTATCCACATGATTTCTGCTCTTCCCTGAGGTGGTGTGGCTTTTGCTTGCTCCAGCATGCCTCTCAAAGCCTGAGTGTACCCCCAGGCATCTTCTTCCTTACGTTTGAAGACACACTGTGGCTGGTGCCAAGGGCTGGGGTAGTGAGGGGAGATAGAGACAGGCCTGAAGCTGGAAGAGAAGAGCTGCTGGAGTGTGTAGGAGAGGGTAAGAATGGAAAAAGATGTGAGAAAAACCCCTTGGATGCCTAACCTTAAGAGAAGCAGCATCAACAACTTGGGACTTGCCTTGTGCTTTCAGGACCATCTGGACAATAGAAGGTTGTGTTTCATCTCTGGTTAGACAGGCCCAGCAGGGTAGTGTGAGACACTTCCCTTCAGTGGCATGAGCCTCCTTTGCAGTTTCTACTGCCCTGGTTTCCACCAGGAAGCTCAGCTGAGGAGACATGGCTCCTCAGCAAGGAGATTCCCTTCCTATGTAGCTGTGGCCCATCAGGCACTGTGTATCCAAACCTGCAGGAAGAGAAGTTGCATTAACCAGGTTTCAGCCATATCCCTCCTTTCCTCGCCTGCCTGGCTGGAGTTTGCCAGCATCTTGTTTTCCTCTGGCTGGAAAGACTGGCTCCTCATTTCCTTGCAGCTACTGCCAGCAGCAAACACGACCTGATTTGTATTATCCCGTGTCTGATCCCACCTAATCCTTACTGCAGCTCTGCAGGCAAGGGCAGCATGGAGCAAGAGGGATCAAAGGCATGTGGGTTGGGATGTGGCCCAGATGGGCAATGGGGCTGCCTAAATGTGGGTCCAGCCTCTGCTCTCCACTCCTTGTGTCACATGCAGGTCTTCCCTTCCTTCCCAGGGCTTTCTGAGGGCAGGGAGCTTTGCCTTCAGTAGATAGTGCACAGCTGCTGGTGGAGCTGATGTGTCCACCCAGCATGAGATGCTCCCCATGGAATCGAACGTGGGGCTCCAAACTTTTTGGGTTTGGAGGCCCTGGAGGTGTGCCTATCAGCTTGTTTCTGGTGGTTGGGTGGACAAGCCTTGTGTGGTGACACCTCTGTGCTGCCTAGGCCACCAAGAGGAGCATGTGTTGTCTTGTCACCCAGCTGTGCTGCAAAAAGCTGAACTGTGCGCACAGCCATTGCCACTGTCCAAGCCTGATGCTGCCAAAGCACGAGGACCCAAGAGATTTAGGGCAGATTATTTCTGCCTGGATTTGAGCTTTGCTGCTGGCTTGTGTTGTGATTGCTCTGCTTGCCCACATGCATCTTGTGACAAATTGTCACCTACAGACTGCCCTGGTGCCTGCATGGAAGGGGATGAGGTTTGGGGGTTTGAGACACAGAGATATGTGGCAGGGCTTGCTGCCCCCACGATGTGTGGAACTGTGGAGCTTAATGGATGCATGCCATGAGCCATACTGCCTGGGTGCAGGAAATCTCTTCAGATTGTATCAGACAAGGAGACTGGTCCAAGCCCAAGCAGGAGATGCTCACCAAGACTTCCATACTGTGTTTTCGTGACTGAGGACTTCTAAAATGCTCTTTTCCTTATTGCAGTGAAATGTGTGTTTGTATGTGACAGAGAGAGAATCAGTGCCAAATACAGATTTTTAAATTTTTTTTAATGATAATAACAGCAAAGTTCGATGCTGGTTCTGGGTTTCCATGCAGATCCCCATGCTCTTGGATGTTTTGGGTTTGCTGTCTCAGGAGACATAGCATGGGTTTGCTTTTTTATGATGACCATGCTGTGGCTTCCGTGCCCAGACGTGGCTCTGCTCAGGGTTTTCCCATGCAAGCAGCAGGGCTGTGCTGCTGGAGGATGGCCAGAGCCTGGAGATCTGCCTGGCCAGGCCACACCAGCCATGTCCTGCTTCTGTTTTTCCCCATCCCCAGCCAAGCCTGCATCAATCCAAGGCACAGCACTTGAGGTTCCTGTAGCGCCTGTGCTCACAGCTGGCCGGCACCCACAGTCCTTCCCCAGCAGGTTTGATTATTTTCAAACTTGCCATCCCTTCCTAGGGTGCATTTCTCACTAGCCAGCACTGGTTTTTTTTTATTTCTATTACTGAGCTGAGATAGAGAAAGGCTGGGCTGACACATATGCTCTAAATTATGCTGCTGTATCTCCGGTGCTGTCAGTCATGGTGTCCCCAGACTGAGGATCTTGCAGACACTCCAGCAGCAGGCACCTGAGGATCAAAGGTTTAGATCCGTTCTTGCTGTCACAAATGTTTTATATCTAGTTTCTCCTTGAGGGGAGTTGGGGGGAGGATGGGCTGGTACATCTGAGGAGTACACGCACCCTGGAGCATCATTGCCGTGACCTGTGCTTCATCTCCCTGTGCCTGTGTGTTGAGGACCAGCTCTGGGCTACAGAAACACCTTCCTCTGCAAAATGTGTTTCTGAATCTATTGGAGAAGTCGCGCTTTGACCAGGAATTTCTCCACTGCTACCACAATAGCTGCTTGGTATGGTTTGGGCTGGGCTGGGCTGCAGCACATCGCTGCACAGTGGGCATATGGCAGGAAGGCTCTCTGCAAGGGCTCGGGCATTTTGGTTAGTCACCAGCAAGGGTTTTACTCTGCTCTTCCCACTCTGCTAGGGGTGAGACGTGGGAAAAGGGAAAAAAAGCCCTTGTATTGGAGCTGCTCAGCACAGGCCATGCTCCCACCCAGTGGGAGTCTTGTGACTTACCTGTAGGAGCAGGAAGCTGAGGCATGGCTGGAGGGAGTCCAGGGCTTTTCCACTACCAGAAATCAAGTGCAGAAGTGGGGAGTTTGGTCTGACAGCATTTCTTGTCCTTGCTGAGCGCCTTCCTTGGAGCAGGTCTTGGTGCATCTCTGCTCCCCAAAGCAGTTAGCTGTCAGAGGGAGGGGGAAGGGTGAAGCTGGTGGCTTCTTAAAGGCAGCTAAAGCCATGCATGTAAATGCCCTGTGTGTTTGCAATTACTGAATTTTTGTTTAATACTTATTTTTATGATATATGTGGGGTTTTTTATAACCTTTCTGTCCCTTTGAGACACTTCACATTCATATGCTGCTGTTACCATCACCCCTCATTGCTGCCTGCCTTGGAGGGGTGGCTGCTCAGGGAAGGGTAGTAGCATTAGTTTCTAAAGCTGTGTAAAGATCCTCATGGAAGCAATTACCGGATGGATTACCCCTGGCTTTGCTGCTGTGAAAAGGCCATGTTGGGTCGAGGATGCTGACTATATTAGCAGCACGATCCCTTCCTTCTTGGGAGGAGTGGTTGGGATTAACCTCCTGATTTTTAAAGGGCTGGGTTCAAAGCAGGACATTCAGAGCAGGGATCTGCCTGGCTGGCTCCCTTATTCTTCCCTCCCTGTTCCCTTTTCCCTTTCCTTTCCCCTGATGTGCCTTGTCCCGGGCTGTCCTCTGGCACGTGGGAGCCACAGCTCCACGGGGAATGGGAGGACCTTCCCTGACCTCTGAGATGCTCCAGCTCTGTGGTTTGGTAGGAGTTTTGGCTGTTATGCAGGAGGAGGAGCAAAGCTCAGCTGGAGACTGAGGACAGCTATGGGCTCCTAAGTACTAAATCATCTGCTGCTCCTGCTGAAGCCTGGGAAGGCTGGTTCGACCTTCATGGCTGGGAAGCAGCTCATGTCTGTCCTGAAAGGCACAGAAGGAAAACAAAACACTGTCTGTCCATGTAGGAACTCCCTTTTGCCACTTTATTTACCCACCATTGCTCTGGGCTCTTCTCAATATATTTGACCCCTTTTGATCCTGAGAATGTGCTGTACCTGGCTGGTGTGGGGGCACACATGGGATGTTGCCTTAATTTCTTTCCCAATTAGTGCCCTCTGTAATTTATTGATGACCTTTGGGGAGCAGCTCTTGCACTCACCCACACCCTGGGCATGCAGCCAGCAGAGGATGGCACTGAGTGGGGGCAGTGGGCTGGGGAGGGGCTGCCTGTGGGCACCATGGTGAGCCTGGAGAGGGTTGCTGATGGGATCCCCTTTGGCAGGGGAAAAGGCATTTTTGGGAATTAGCAGGTGGAGAACAATGGGGAGAGCCCAGGGGAGCTGTGGGTATCCCACTGCTGATGGGAGTGGCAGTGGGAGACTGCTCCCATCAGTCATTGATGGGAATTGATGCTCAACTCATTGTGGGGCTGCTGCCAGCCCAGGTGTTTTCCACTTATTTTGGGTTTTTAAAACCTAAAATCTTATAATATAAAAATCTCAGTGAAAGCAGAGACTCTTAAAATATATTTTGTCTGGTTTGCCATCCAGAATTACCATTGTAAACCCATTAGAAAGTGCCAGTAGACTTGGACTGGCATTGCTCATCCTTTTCCTGGGGCTGTGGGAAAACCCAGAAGACCATTTCTGGATAGAAATTTGGGGAGACTGATGCAGCCCAAGCACAAACAGTTATATTGAGAAGTCCTGCAGCATCCCAGGAGAGCTGTGGGCAGGCGTAGGAGGAAATGACCAAAAATCCTCTACATCTTTCTGCTTGACTCCCAGTACAGACAGAGCTGCTGGGTCCTCTCTTTTGTCCAGTCAGCAGCTTGGTTTGTGCTGACCTCCTAAATATTCAGCTCATTATACACTCCAACGTATAAATAAAACAGAAGCAGGCAGCAATATTCTCCAGGAGGATATAATCGGCTTCCTTTCCTTTTTAATTACACAGGATTTGTCTCCATGTGTCAGGCTATCCTATGGGCTAATTTGTAATTTTAAAGAGTTAAGATCTTTGTTCTTTATGTAATGAGACTCTTATGAACACACCTGATTTTGGGGGTTCAAGATGAAAGAACATCTTTCTAGGTGGAAATGCAAGGAATTTTGTTGCTGGATATTGTTATTAGAGGTCAGTGGCCTGGATCCTGCATTCCTTTCCCTCATCACGGAGAGGCAGGAGGTTCTTCACTATGCTGGACATGGTGAGGGTCACCATGGGAATTCCTGGGGTCTGTCTGGGGTGTGTGATGCTGGCTGCTAGCCTGTCCCTGTGTAGATGCAGGATGGTGGCCTGGTGCTACAGCCAGTGGGCAGGAGCATTGTCCACGTATGGAGCTCTGGCTCTGGCTGCCTGTGGGAGATGTGGATATATTTTAACCTGGCACCACTGCCAGTGCAGCAGTTGCTTGCTGATAAGTGTGGTGTGAACTCTGAGCTGACTTGTTTTCTCCTAAGGGAAGCCCTTGAAACAAAATTTGGCTTTTCATCAAAGCAATGAATCTGTCATCTTTCCCTCTGTGCAGCTCAGAGTCCCCTGCTCCTGATTTGCAAATAAATTCCCCATTTTGGTGGCTGCCCTGGCCATCCATTTTAAAATTAAAGCTCTGGTGCCCTTACTGGAAAAAGCATCAGTAATTCTCCAGTGGCTTTTCATGCTGTTATATTTGGCTGGAGACTTGAACAGATTTAAGCCTCTGGAGGGTGTTTCAGACCATGTATATTGTTTACTACAGATACAAACAAGAAGATAGAATAATTGCTGGGTCTACCTGTGATTGACTTAATGGTGGCCCAGATTCCTTAGCCCTGGGTCAGCTGCTTGCACTGACTCAGTGGCCAACAACCTGAGCTGATGCCAGTTCAGTGCAGGGACAACAGGAGGAAGATGCTGAAGATCCTTCTCTAAGGCCTTGAGGGGGATGTTTCCATCCAGGCTGAAGTTGCAGCTGTACTTTGTGAGGGTCAAGTCTTCTTCCAGTTCTTGAAAGTCACATCTTCCATGTCCCCTTTCCAGCCTTTGTCACTCCTGTTGCCTGATGTAGCAAGTGCCTTGATTGTGTAAGTGTGTGTGTGCACCACAGGAGAGATCCAGGCTCTGCCCACACAGGAGCAGATGTTAGAGGGGTGGTGAGCAGCAAGGGCAGAAAAGGTGGGGACAGTGTGGTCTTGGCCTCAGGGCCAAGTGAGAAACTGGAGCACTGAAAGGTCCTCAAGGACTCGTGCTCCCTGCTGAGCCAGCAGAGGAGGAGGAGATGTTCCATCCTTTGAAGATGGAGTAGAATGCCTGTGGATGTGTATGAGCAGGAAAGGGTCAGTGGCAATGAGAAGCTTGATGGTGAATGTTCAAAGCTTCTCCAGGGACCCCAGCTGGAGGGCAGGCTTTGCTGGAGAAGTGCTTTGCTTTAATTAGGTATCTGTATTAATATTTTATTTGATTTTTCTTTTGTTTTGTTCTTACTTCCCCCAGAGTGGGGTCAGAACAGACTCAGATCTGAAGCTTTTCCTTGAGAGACAAAAAAAATCACCTCCAAGTAGGGGGAGGAGCTCGTCCTTTTTGGAGCAGGGTGGGATCCTGGATCTGCTGTGTCCCCATGGGGTCGCAGAGGAGCTGCCACCAAGGTGCTCATGCATGCTGTGCCCAGGCTCCAGTGCAGGAGGAAGAGGAGTTTCACAGCCCTCAAATAAATGAACTGGAGCGAAAATCTCCATGGGTTAGAAAAGTAATTAGGGCAGATCATGGTCGGGCCAGAGCTGCCTCCATTCCCAGTGTGTGGTTGGTGTCAGCACAAAGCAGGGACACTGAGCCAGTAAAGCTCTTAAGCAAGTACTTAACTTCAGGCATTTAAACAGGGGTTTCTATCGGTTCCTACAAATGCCTGGAGTCACTTAAGTTTGTATTTAAGTGCTTCATTGGCCTAGGGATTGTGCAGTTTGGGGAAGGAGGGTAAGAGGAAAGAGGTGACTTCCAGGGTTGGTGTGAATTTGGTGCTGAATGGTACGTGATGCACTGCAGGGTGTGATGCAGGATGAGTACAAAGCCTGTTTTCCAAAGACCCAGAGCCTGCTTTTGGCACCAGCACATCCTCTTTGGATGGGACAGAGACTGGCTGTGGTGCTGCCTGTCTCCCCCTTGTATCCTGGGGCTGAGGCCATTGGGATGCCCAGCACTATTCACTCAGGGCTAAGCCGAGGCACTGGGCTCTGGGGTTGAGAAAACCACACCAAAACTTGACCAAAGGATCTTGTACCTCAGTGTTCCATCTGGGTTATTCAAGGATGAGGACAAAGGCAGTCTGACACTGTCCCACTTCTTTTCCCTCTGATGCTGCTGACCCTCTTAAGTGCACGTGCTGGCACCAGGGGACGAGGAGGGATGAGCCCTATCCTGTTTGAAGTATTATAATCCTTTCAGATGGCATTAGCGCCTGGGCCAGCAGCAGCTCTATAATTGAACCTCCTGTTTGCAGGGGCCCTGTGCTTCAGTGAGACTTCTAAATCTCATTTGTATAATGCCTGGTTGCAGTTCCTGCTGAAAGATTGCCCTCTGCCTCCAGTGCCCCCGAGCCTGCTGAGCACAAGGATGTCCTCGCTGGCAGAGGAGTGACAGAGCGTGACTGGGCAGCAGCCTGCTGCATGGCATCTGAGTTTCCAGAGCTTTCACGTGTTTATTGGACCTTGTGATAGGCTGATGTAATTTTAATTTCACCCTCCCCTCCTGTTTTTTAATGCCTGAGTCCCAGGGAATGGGCTGAGTGACAAGTGCTCAGTCAGGTATTTTGTAGGGATGAGATTTTCCAGGGAAAGCTGGGTTTGAGGGGAATCAAGGTAGAGGAATGTTTGGCTGCTGCCAGACTCCTTTGGGGTCATCTTTACACCTGCACAAGCAAAAACCTTTCTGTGGCCAAATGGGTTCCCTGGAAAACATTATCAGCTCTGCCAGCCCCCTGGGCTGGCTTGGGTTTGCTGCCTCCTGAAAAGATGCTCGTGGCACTGCTCTGATTGATTCTGGTCTGAAGGCAGAACTCAGCAGCCTCAAAAGAAAAACAGATTTTATTTTAGTAAAGGCTTCAGTTCTCTATGTTAAAACAGTGCCACAAGAGAAGAAAGTGAGTCAGAATCTCCCTTTGGCTCACACTGCCCACTCCTTGTCTTGCTGGGCAGCTGGAGGCTGGCCCAGTGGGGACAGCGGGTCCCAGTGTGACCTGCCTGTCCCCAGTCACTGCTGGCTCCTCTGGGGAGGCTTTTCACCTGACATGCCCTTTCAATGCTGGGCTGCCTCTGGGTGGCCAAAGTGCTGCCACAGCTGCCCTTTCCCTGCCCAGTGCCCAGCCTGGCCTCCCGTGCCCTGCCGGGGACGCCGCACGCTCGCAGCAGCAGCAGCCGCCGTCTGGGCTGCTTGTTCCTCCTTCCTGCTCCAGCAATCCCTGCTGTACTGTAATCACACAATTATTATGCCGTTAAAATGTCATATTCGCAGAAATCCACATAAACAAGGCATTAGCAGTTGCCAGGAAATTGTAGTTTTACTGCTAATGACCCATTTTCCCCCCGCAGCACCACTTGTTTTTTTTTTTTCTTAAATATTATTTTTTCCCTGCTTTGTTTCTTTGGTATTTTTTTTCTGTTTTGTTTTGTTTCTGAGCTGTGATTTAAGAGGCAGATGACGAATTACATCCTTGCACTGAGAGGCTTTTAATCTTTAATGTACAGTTACAGTGAAAAGCTGCCTGTGTGCCTGCTCTGGGCTGTGTGCCCTAAGCCAACGAGGGTGATGGGTGGTTTTGGAGGAGGTGCCTTTAGTGGGTCATTTTTTGGGGGGTGCTTTACTGAAATGGCAGAGGAAGCTCTTGGTGAGCCTTGCTTTTGGCTGGGTGCTGGTGTGAGATGGAAGCTTCTCTCCACAATAGGTTTTGTCAGCCTCTTTTTGTGGGTGTCCCTCTCCTTGATCACCCCTGGGGGAGTCCCCAGTGTGTGTTGGAAGAGGCAACACTTGTTTGCCAAGAGCAGACAGCCCCTCCTTGGATATATTTTTCTTCTCTTTCCTTCTGCTCATTGAGTCTCTCGAACTCTTTTAAGCGTTGACTGTGTTTCCTATAATTAATACCAGTCATTAAACTGCAGTGTTGAAAGAGAAATTACCTAATTCCAAGGAAAAAAAAAAGAAAATTTATTACTAGTACGTGAGAGAAAATGAATGGGAAACTTGGAGAGATGAGCCCTGTAGAAGATAAATAGAAAGGCAAGTGGAGTATTGACTTGATCCTTTTCTAGTGCAGGGTAATTTGGCCTCTAAAGTGAGTTAGATCATAATAAATTAAATTTAGATTTCTGCACATCAGTTAAATAACTCCCAAGACAGAATTCTGGTGTGAGGAAGAGGTGATAATACATTGTGGAAATATTATAATGAAGACCTTATCTGGTAACCTGTAACCAGTGTGCTGTCCCTGGGTGAGCAAAGGGGATTTCTCCTGGTGCTTTAACTCTTATTCCCTGTCTCAGCTCAGGTGCAGGTGAGAAACAGGTGAGTCCCTGTGTGCAGGTTGGTGAGGTCTCCTGCATCCTGCTGCTTGCACAGCTGGGAGCTTTTCCTGCTTTCCTCTCCTGCTTTGAGCAGCTGTGTTTTGCAGAGGTCAGTGTGCACCTGTGTCTGAGCTAAGCATTCTGCTCCAATTTCAGTTACCCTTTTAAGGCGGCTTGGGATGCAAAGAACACCCAGAAGATTTGGGCAGGTGATGCAGATCAAAAGCAAATGACTAACCCCCAGTATCTGCCTCTGGTTGAGGAAGTGAACCCAATCCCTGGTCTTGTTTTGTGGCCAGATAGGGATTAAAATAACTGTTTAATCTCTGCCATCTAGTTACTGTAGATCTCAGGTGTGTATTTAATTACCCAATATTTAGTATCCATCCCACTGATAGCTTTCCTCAGCCCAAAAAAGAGAACCTGGGTGAATCAAGGTGGGCTGGTGTCTTTCAGGTGGAGGTTGTGCAGGAGTATTACTTAGTCACTGCAGAATGAACCAGGAATGCAAGGTATATCCAGAGCAGGATGAGAGGTAAATACTGTGGGGTAAGGCACTGGTATTTGTCCATGTGTCCATTTACTGCTGGGACCCCAGCCCTGGTAACAGCACATTAGTGGAGTTAGATGGGTGCTGGGAAAGTGCCATCCCAGACCCTGAAGGACCCTGCCATGTGCCAAACCCTGCTTCTGTTGCCTGGCCAAAGCATTGCTGTGCAGAAGCTCCAGTTTTCTTGAGGAAATCCACCAGCCCTCCCACCTGAGCCATCAGATTCTTCCACCCTTCTAGCTGATCCAAGGTATTGGGTGTAACTGACATCACAAAAACCAAAACAACACACACACACACACACCTTGCAGCCTTAAGTGCTGTGTGGCCGCTTTCGAAAGCCATGTCTCTTATTAAGTTTGATAAAACCAACTTTTATTTTTTCTTCACAGCATTAAAATTTAGGGACTGCAGCTCCGGTGGCTGTTTCAGCCGCGCCAGGCCTCCTGGGGTCATCGTGAAATTTTATAAACATCAGGCTGTCGCTGGCTCCGCGATGCAATCGCCTCACTTTTCCCTGATCTTTTACTGCCGTGCTAAATCATGTTTTGCAAGATGCCTGAGAAAAAAACCCAACATAAACAGCATTTATCACCCTGTGCACGTCGGCCCTCCCGAAAGTCCGCGGCTGTTATGTGCGTCCTCCTCGTAAAACTCCTGCAGGGACCTTACTGGTTTCATAACTTTCTCCCAGCCTTGAATAACTTTATTCCAGTCCTGAATAACTTCCTGTCAGTACGGCTGGTGACTCAGGGGTTTCTTCTGATCTTCTCACATCGGGGTAGGTGCTGGAGGAGGTCCTCAGAAGGCCATGGGGTCACAGCAGGGGAGCATGAATACAACCCTGGATCTGGAAGCCCTTGCATCCCTGGAATTTCTTGGCTCTTTGGGAGTGCTCATGTTGCCATAACCCAGGGCGATGTGGGGTATCCTGTGGCTGGAGGTGCCTGGCTTGCTCCTGTGGTGGTTCACTTGCAGGAGCCAGTGCTCCCTCCTCCCCTTCCTGCGACTACAAAAAATGCACTGCCAGATGCGAGTAAAATCAATTATGGGATAAAAATCGCCCTTTTCAAAAGCTTCATTTTGCGCTATTAGCAGGCAAAATCGGCTTTGAGATGGTGTGAACTGAGGAGGGGGGGAAAAAAGAAAAGCAGAAGAAAAGATCAATTATTGGATAAGATCACAATTTTCTTTAGGGCTGAGATGTGTGTAAATGTTTGCATCTCTCAGTGTTACAGGTAGGCTGAGATCAAAGAGGTTGTGCTGCTGTAGCGATGAGATCTTATCGGCGCTGTTTTGTGCTGGCTGCCTCAGACACTGCCAAAGGATGCTTAAACCCCCGACAGCTTCTGCTGCTCAGGGCTGCTTCAACCCTGCCAGCACCGAGCCACCAAGAAAGGTTTAAACCCCCCAAGTTTGTTGAAGCTGCTGGGTAGCCCTGAAATGCAGCTTTTCCATCTTCTGGAGTGGGGGGGACCACACAGGCATGTGCTTCCTTGCTCTTCTCCCTGCCGTAGGGCTAAAGTCCACATGTGGTGGCAAAGATGGACTGGAATTGGGCTGGGAGCATGATTGCCCCCTTCTTCCAGGGTCCTGTTGCTGGAGCTGCGGCTAGTATGTGGCTGTGGAAATGTGGGATTACTCCTTTCCTACCTGAAAGGTTATGGGGGCCATGGGTCGTGTGATGTAAAATACCTTTGGTTTTTGCCTGGAGATAAATTAAAACCCTTACAAAACGTTTGTGCTGCTTGAGAGGGGCACCCACCAGAGACCTGAATTTGGGTTCAAATGAGTAATTTAAATTCAAATTTAAATGCAAGCTCTCTTTGACATACAGTTTTAGGATGTAAGGACGAAAAATAACCCCTGAAGACCCCATGGGACTCCTCGTTAGCTGCTCTTGCAGAGCCGCAGGGCTTGCGGAGCTCCGGCGGGGCTTGGGAGGAGCTGTGCAGCGGGGTCAGGCGCGCTCCGCTCTCTCCTGTCTCTAACGGGGCTGACTTTGTGCGCGCAGGAATCGGACGCGGACTGGGACGACCTTTGGGATCAGTTTGAAGAGCGGAGGTACCTGAGTGCCCGGAGGTGGAAGGGCGGCGAGGACCCGTACCGGCTGCATGCCTTTAACCAGCGGGAGAGCGAGAGGATCCCCAGTGACCGCGCTGTCCGCGACACCCGCCATCACAGGTTCTGCCTCCCCCCGGCTCCTCCCGGTCTTCCTCACCAAACTTCATGGCATGGGGGCGTTGTCCCGTTCCCCTTCAGGGCTGTGGTTTCTGGGTGCTCTTGGGATTGGGTCTGCCTGGGTTGTATTTCTGGGATTGAGTCTTGCCCCTTTGCTTGATTTCTTGGCAGTCTTAAACCTGTTAATTGAAATTATATACATTATTCCAGGACCATAGGGGAAGAAAAGAAAGGCCTTTATTTTCCCTTCAGAAAAGTAATGGGTTTGCAAGAGCAAGTCTCACTGATGGGCAAAGCCTTTACAGATGCTGGGAACTCTAGCTCTGCAGATGCAGTGAGGTGATGCAAGGGGGATAAAATAACTGTTGAGCATTGAAATTTCTCTGCAGAGAGAAGACTGGGAAATAAGGGGTAATTGCTGAGGGAGGAGGAGAGAAGGGTAAGAACTTGTTGGGTTACTAGCTGCTTCAGCACCACTGAGGTCAGAAATATGCTTTGGTGTCCAAAGGAGCTCTTGGGAAAGGCGGAGGGGATTGCAGCAACAGTTGCCTTTTAGATGGAGCTGCACTCCCCTGTCAGTGTGAGAAGGGTGGGGTGGGAGTTTTACTGCACCCTTGCTTGCTGACCTCTCAGCTGTAGTCTCCCTCTGGTTGTCTTTCCAAACTCACTGGGGAAGGTTAGTGGGGTTAGTTGTTAGTTTGCTGGATGGGGTGATGCGAGGATGTCCCGGTGGTGAAGGAAAGGCTCCCAAGGTCCCCTCAATGCAGTTTTCCTCCTTGTCACCTGAGGACACAGCATGTGCCTGGCTTCTGCTGTCAGCCACCAGTCCACAGCCAGTGCAAGCTCTTTCCATGGAGCTGTGCCTGGCATTATCTCCCAGCTTGCTGGCAGCAGCTGTCTCTACTGCCTTGTCCTGGGAGCCCTTTAGGGGAAGTCCTGCTCTGGTGGGAGATCTGTGCTGGAGCCAGCCATAGCACCCTGCTGCCCGTGCTGCACCTTGCTCCCAGATCCGAGTGACTCCACTCTGGCACCTGAGCCAACTCTGAACTTCCCCTGTTCCAGTTCAAATGCAGCACTTAGGCTGAAATGCTGAAACAGCACCAGTTCCCCAGCCCTGTAGCAAGCCATGTGCTTATTTATTTATTTAGCTTCTTTTTGTTGTGAGGACCAGATGCTCCTTTCTCCGGAGAGGAGCTGTCAGCCCTGACGGACGCCTGTTATAGCTGAGCAGAGAGCGAGTGTGCTATTCCTGGAGAGAATTAATGCCAGGGATATTAACCATCTGCCCTATTAAAAGGGAAGATTGGCTCGCTTGCCCCTTGCCTACCCTCACTGTGCCGTGGCAGCCACCTTGTTCCTGGGCGGGCAGATGTGGCACTGAGTGCTCCTGTGAAAGAAAAGTTCTCATTAAGGAGGAAGAGAGGGCACAGCACGTGGGAGGGGCTGGGGCTAATTTAATTTGTTTCCAATTTCCTTAACCCGGTAATTGGATTCTGATTTATTGAATATGCCTGAGGAATGCTGAGGATGATGCACCATTAGCCAAGCATTAGAGTAGCCACAGAGGAAATGGAGCTGCTGGCAGATCTGGGGGAGGCAGGCACTGATGGAGAGGATGGAGGAGGGAGAAGGATCTAGGATTGGTGGTTGAGGGAGAGAGGAAAGTGCAGAGCTGAGCCCTCTCTGGAAAAATGATCCTTACTTACAGCACAGGTGTCCTGGGAGCTGCTGCAGGTGATGCTCAGGCCCTGCCATGCAGCCTGGAAGCTGGTCTTGAACTGTGCAGCAGAAATGTGTGGGAAAGCATGGATAAGCATGGCCTGCCCTCAAAGCAGGGAGAATTTGCTGGTGACTGTGCAAGAACATAAAAAGGTAATCCACCATGGGGTTGACTAGATGCCCTTCTGTGAAGGGGAGAGCAGGGCTGTGTGGACCAGGTTGTTGTGGGAGAAAGGGCTCCTGCTGCATGTCCTACTGGAAGCTGTGTTTAGAAGCTTTGTCTCAATGGAAAACTTGGATTAAGCTGCTCAGAGTAACCCAGAGAGTCAGGCCTCAATTCTACTCCAGCTGACTTTGGGGCAATTCAGGACCCCACACTAAGGTGTGCCACTGTGCCAAGAGGCTCCTGCCCAGCTTGTGTGAGGATTTAGGAAGCTTTGGAGAGGGTCTCATCCATCATTTCAGCTTGTTGCCATTCATAAGCAACTTCTCCTTCAGCCTCTCAGTGAGATGCTGTGCTCTGCTTTGTGACAAGGTTTCCAGTGTGTTGGCTCTCCATTCTTCATGGCTCTGCATGACGTGTGGCAGCACTGAGATGGACCTTCAGACCATGGCAAGGTCCAGAGAGCCACACATTGGATCCTAATCCTAGGGACTGGGATGTGGGAATGCTTCTCCTTACAATTTCTCTGTGGGGTGTTTTTCATTAGGATGGTTGCAGAAAGTGTCCTGGTGCTTTCTCTGCTAATCCAGCCAAGCATCTGGACTTGCCAGTGATAGCTTAATATACAAAATCTGGCAAGGGCTGAGCAGCAAGCTCCTTGCCAGGAGGTCATGGAGAGGGCAAATACTTTCAATGGGATGGGATGTGGCACTGACAGCCAGTTGCTTAGCAATGTTTGCTGGATTGATTTTGTTTTTAAATTGCAGCTAGTGGAATAGTTTCAGATGGAGAGGAATTGTAGTGTTCCAAGAAATCAGAGCAGGAAAAGCTGTGGTGGCTCTCTTTGTCTGCCTCTGGCTAGTGCAGGGCTATGAACTTCAGCTTGGTTTGTGGGTGATTTCAGCCAGGGAGTTGTCATGCTTTCTGTGGACTACTTTGTGTCACTTGGCCTGCGAGACCTCACAGCCAGAGAGTTGCTCCTGGTGACCTTCTTGTGTTTTGCTGCCATTGACTCCCTTCCTGGCTGCACGTTGACTAAGCCCTTGGACCACATAAAGGGCTGCCTTTCTCCAGGGAGAAGACCTCGGAGGGTCCCGTGGTGCTGCATCCCATCTTCCCCAAAAGTCAAAGTTAAAACACCCCTGCGATTGCATCAGCAGACCGGACCTGGAGCTTGGTGGTACAACCAGACTGTGCAAGCCAGCTCATGCCTCCGGAGTGGGTGGCTAGTCTCCCTCCACCATGGTAGCCACATGCACTCGGAATTACCTCATCCCCACATCCCACCTCCTACAACTCCCACCGGCAAACGGCGGGACCGAAGCGGCAGCGAATGAGTCAGTGCGAGCGCGGGGCGGGGGGAGAGGAGCTGAGCTCTCCAGTATTGCTCAGCGGCTCGGAAAGCCGACAGCGAGGACGTGTCGCCCCCAGCCAGAAGATTTTTGTCGTGATGGCTCCTGGGCTTTTTCCATCTGCGGCAGACAGCTCCTGGGGAGGCTGGTGTTCACCACGCCAGTGCTCCATATGCTGCTTGGGCTGACCTCCGCCTGCCGGCGCTCCGCTGGGTTTGATGGATGCACAGATGCTGTTGTGGCTGCCAGGCTCGGCTGGGACCCGGCACCGGCCGGAGCGGGGGTTTGTGCTGGCTGGGGGTGGCAAAGCAGAGAGGGGAAATCCAGGATAAGGAGAGGAGAGGCTGGAGGAGAGGTGAGAGCCTCCAGCAGACTTCTCCAGCTATTGCAAATCACGTCAGCCGGCTTCAGGCATCTCCCAGTGTCTGTTTTCCTCTATTTGTTTTGCTTCTCACTTCAGCAGTGCTGGTACATGTTTAGTAGTGCTGTCTCAAGAGCTGATAAAGCAGGAAGGCCAAGGATGGAGCCCTCTCAAATTCTAATATAAGACTGCATTTTTGAAATTCCCTCCTTCCCTGAGTCTCAAGTGTTTACAAGAGGCCCTACCTACCCAACTGAAGTTTAATTTTACAGCTGCTTAGGGGTGTGTTTGCGTATGTGTGTGTCTGAGATAGAGAAAGCAGCTGCTAAGATCAAATTGTGATTGAAACACGAGGCTGGCAGGGATGCTGCAGGCATGAAGATCAGGTGTTGCATTGTCTGCTGAAGCTGAGAGCATCCTGGCAGCCCAGAAGCCAGGTCCTGCCAACTTGTGCCCCCTAGAAAAGCTCTGCTGTTACGGTGTTATAGTCCTGTTCTCTTTGAGAACAATAGCGCACACTTTTAAGATTTCCTCCAGGTTTCTTCTCTTAAATCCCTGGGCTAAGCTAGCTGGAGAGTGTCCTCTGGGTAGGAAGGCTGCTTAGAACTGGTTGCTCTGCTCATATGGTCTGGTTTTGGAGGGATGGGAAGATGCAGGTGGTGCCTGTGAGGTTTCCCTAAGCAGAGAGTTGCTGTTTTGTGTTCTCAAGGTCCAGAAATGCCAGGATTTCAGCCCTCAAGCAGAAGCATCACATGCTGCAGTGCTGTTTTGACCCGTTAATTTCAGCTTGCATCCCCAGAGTGCAGAGCTTGCACATTTCCCATTGCAGTGGAGCACTGTGGTTGGGGTAGGCAAAAATACCTGGCTGTGCTGAGTTTGGGGATGACTGGAAGAACAGGTGGTCCTGAGGGTCACCTCTGCTGTACATGGACACCTGGGGCTGAGCATGGCTCTCTGCCCTTGCCTGTGTCCCTCTTGAACATGGCTGGCACATGTGGGAACACATGTTGGCATCCCTGTGCAGATGACAAGAAGGCAGCTGTGGCACGTGCAGGCTTTGGAGTGGCTCTGTTTTTGGGTGAGTTGATGATTGCTACCCAGGAGTGGCAAGCACTGAGAATATGGTGATCTTTTCTTGGGAATGAGGAGTTGAAGGGGGGAAAAGCTGGCATCATTGCCTTTGGTTTGGCATGTTCAGATGCCCCTGGACTTCTTACATGGCCTTGTCTTCTTCCAACTTCCTTTCCCACCAGAACAAAACCACTTTGAGGCTGTTCTTGAGGTAAACACTGGGTCTCAGCAGCCAGAAATGTGTTTTTTGCCCCGCATAGGAATTTAGGCATCTTACCTTTCTTGTCTGGTTTCTTGAGAGTCCCCAAAGGAGGAACTTAATGTCTGGAGACCAACATGTGTGGAAAAGCCCAGGCAGGACAGAGTGGAGCTGTCCTCAGTGGTACCTGAACATTAGACCTGCAGAAGCAGGTATGTCCCTAGCAAGTGACCAAACCCACTTTGAATTTGAGGGAGGGTTTGTAGGGACCTAGATGGACCTTGCACAGTTGAGAGCAAAACCAAACCTATAGATTTTTGAGCTCCCCTGTTATCTTTCACTTTGCTGACTCCATACAATTCTTACTTTGGCCTCTGGACTGTAGCTGGGCTAATCCACTTTCCTGTGTAATGCAGGCTAAGTCCCGAGGGATTATTATTTTTAAAATGTGCTTATTCAAGCAGTGTCTCATGAGTTGCTGCCTCGGGGTGTGCTGGGTGGTGGACCAGGGCAAGAGGTGGTGTGGGCAGGGGTGCTTGTGGTCTCTCTGAGCCTGGTGCTGCTGGGGGCAGGTCTGAGCAGAGGAGCCTTGAGTGCATGCAGATGGATGGACCCTGCCCATGAGGCTGGGTGAAGGAGGGAGCCAGGTGAGGAGGGTGGGGAGGGGGAGTGCTCACGTGCTGCCACATCCCTGGCAGTGGTGGAAGCTGGAGGAGGTGTCCTCGTGTGCCCAGGTGTCTGTGCTGCTGGCTTTGCTCTGTCCTGTACCCCCATGAGCAGTGCAGGATGCTCTGAGGGGAGAGGGGTGGCAGCACCTTGTGTGAGCTTGGGGTGGCTGGGTGTGAGAGGGTACAGGTTTTTTTCTTGCCTTTGGGGCTCATTATTAGCTGTTTCATGGCTGTCAGCAATGTCCTGAGGATTTTTTCTGTTGCTTGATGTATTATTCCAGCTGTTACTCTGTTTTCTGGGCAGAGCCAGGATATTTGTCACTTCATTGCAAAATACGATTTGTCACATTTCAGCAAAATCCTGTATGTGTGAGGGCTGTCCAGATCTTTTGCCTGCAAAGCATTTTGGGGCTGAAACAGCTGGGTAAGAGAATATCTGGGATACCCCTGCCTTTGGTCTTGGTCCCCTTATTTGTAGTGACAGCAAGAGCAGAGCACAACCCTGCAGGTGAGCAGGTACACAAATCAGTGGTAGAAAACATTTTACACAAAAGTATTTCCATTAGGAAACAGCATGATTGCTTTTTTTCCTTGGACACCAGACCCCAAGAGGTTAGCTCTCAGCACTGTGTTTTTCCATAATCTCCCTAGGCTGAGATCTCTCAGGATGAATATATGAGAACAATCCTTTAAGTAGAGTAGGGGCTGGCTTTTCCCTTTGGGATAAACTAGAATTGCCTGCATTGGTCACGGTCTTGGTTCTGCCCTTGATCAGATGGCTTTTGTGGCCTAAATTTGAAACTTTCATGCTTATGTGGAGGGCTCACCTCGCATAGTGGCATTTGCACTTGGTCTTCTGGGTGAATTTGGACTTGCAAGGGGGTTTGAGGAACCATTGTGTGATCAAAACACAGAGAGGTTGTTTTCAGGTAGCACAGAGAACAAGGAGTATTGAGATTGGCAATTCTTGGCAGCTAAGCAAGGAAAGCAAGACAGCTATTAATCAGAAACTGGCACTTCATAAAATCATAGAATAATTTGGGCTGGAAGAGACCGCAGGAGGTCTCTGATCCAGCCTCCTTCTCCAAGGTGGGTCAGCTCTGTAATCAGCCCAGGTTTGTCTCAGTGCAGGAAGCAATGAGCCCACTGAGGGATGGGCTCCTGCCCCTCAGGCTTGCCCCAGCATTTTGTAAAAGCTGATGTAATTTAAAAACCCTGGTTGCAGCACATGGAATTTGTAGTTTTTTCCCCCCAGCTGCCTGTGCTTGTGAAACAGCTTTGGAGTTGCCTGAGGTGCTGTCATCTCTTCTTTTGGTGTTCATCACTTTTGGGTGATTCACTTAGCTACCACACTTGTGTATCTTCTCTGGCTTAACATTGCAAGGCTTTGCCAACAGTGGGGTTGAGATAGGCTTGAGAAAACTTGGTCAAAGACAAAAATCCCATGGAGTCTCCCCTCCATTATGTTGCTTGCAAGTGGAAAAAAATATTCACTGGACCATTTTAGAACTGCAGAAATCCAGTATTTCGTTTTTTCCTGATTCTGCTGGAGTTGGTGTCTGGTACAGGTGTTGGAATACCTGCATTGAGATGCCTCTTTCTGATGGTTGCACCTTGGGGACTCACCAACTGCAAACTGAGCAGGACACACATAATCCTGGGAAATAGCTGGGGAGTGTCCAGGTCCCCATACTGGGAGTACCTGTGGCCACCCCAGTGTCTGTGACATTTGGTGCCCCAGGTTTTTTCTGGTGGAGGTGGGGGGCTCAGCTGACCTGATGGGTTCTGAGGCTTCTGGGGACAAAAATAGATTAATGCAGTGATCTTCTTTCAAATATCTTTCTACATACTGTCCTCTTTTGAAGCCTTCTGGGTTTGGGGGTTTTTTGAATGTGGTAGGGGAAGAAAGAGTAGATGAGAAGGGTCTGCATGAAGTGGGATTATTATGGGTTTGGGTACTGAGAGAAGTTGCATTCCCTGGGGATGGTTGTCCATGTCTGAGCTGGGATCTCTCCTTGGCCAGTGCTCCTGGCTAGACCATCATCCCAACATTCACTTGTCCTGAAGTGAGTCTGTTTTTCCCTCAGATGTGACAGGGCTTCTGCCATTGCCCGTGTTGGATCTTCCCGTGCCTTTCCAGGGAGTTGATGTGCTTCCTGAGCACCCTGGACACCCAAACCACCCTGTGTGACCTGCACACCCCAACCACCCTGTGTGACCTGCACAAACTTCTGTGGAAAGGAGAGAGACTTTCAGGCACTGAGATCCCAATCCAAACCCAGATGCCTGAGGCAGCCTGTGGCTCTGCTCTGTGCCCTCCAAGCCTAATCACTCCCTGGAGCTGGAGATGTGGGCTGGGTCACTCAGCATTGCCTCCTTGGCAGGGCACAGGGTCATTGTCACCACCAATCTAACTGCATCCCAGGAAAACGAGCTCCTGCCACCCTCTTGGTTTCAGAGGTGCTGTGTCTTCCTCACCCTGGCAGTATGGTGGTTCCCCTCAGGCTTTTGGAGCACAGCTCAGCTGATCCCAGGTTGTGAATCATACCCTGGGTGTTGGGCTCTGGATGTTGGCTGTCAGCAAGGGGCAGGAGCTGAGGTGGAGTGAGATGCTGCAGTTCTGTATCTTGAGGAACTGCCTAGAGAAAAGGCAGGCTGAGGAGCTTTCATTAAAAATGGTTCCAGGAAGGAATGCTGGGGCTGGGGGAGGCTGGTGTTTCTCCAGGAGCAGGGTTGATTGTGGTTTGGTTGTGTCTGCTGTAGGGAGGTGGCAGATGTGACAGTGCTTACTCTGCAGTGGTGGATTTCCAGTGCTATTCGTCCCCTGTTCTTTTTTGTGCATGAGAAGGATGAGGGTAACTTGAGAAGCAGCTGAGGAGTGAGCTGGGCTCTCTGAGGAGAAGATGGAAATGTATAGGTGGGTGTTTGGGATGCAGGAGCATGTGCCAGTTAAGTGGTTGTGTTACTCATTTTTTTTCTGGAGGGCAGAGCTACTTCCATCTGAATGGGCTGTGCAAGGAGTGTGAGTTATGGCACTTGTCTGCACAGTGAGCAGAAGCTATTCCTGAGCTGTATTCTTGGCTAAAAGATGTCTGCAGGCCAAAGGGGATTGGCAGGGTGGGTGCTGGGGGAGTCTGCAGGGACTCAGTGTCTTGGAGCCTGGCTGCAGGCAGTGGGCATGACTGGACTGTTCCAGCAAATGTCCTGGTATAATACTAAATTTCTTACTGCTGAGTTTTGTTTATCCAAGTTGTCCTTCCTCCCAGCCCCTCAGTGCCTTGCTGGGTGGGAAGAGCATCTGCACAGGACAGGCATCCTCCCAAAGAGAATCTGAGGGGCTCACAGGGGAGCATGCGCAGCTTCCATCTCAGCTGTTCCTTCCCTGAAGAATGCCTTTGTTTTGTGTTCCTTGCCCAAAATTGCAGTTTCAGAGAGGGAAAAAAACTGAGAGCTTCCCTCTCCCCTCCCTCCCCCCCACAAAGTGATGTATTTCTTTCCCCTAATTCATTTTGGCTTTGCTTCCTTATGAGGCAGTTTTGATTTCGTTTTGGAAATTCCCCACTCACTCGTCCACTGCATTTTGCCAAGAAAAATGCATGCACAAAACAGTTCTGGGTCGATTTGAAATGACCCTTCCCTCATCCTTTTTCAGTCCCTCCATCTTCCCTGCTTGCATCCCAGCCCTGTGGAGAGATGTTGTGCACTGTTCTGAGGACTTCTGTGCAGGCACTGGGGGAACCTCCTTCTGTGCAGTCCCTGTGGGAATTTGCTTCAGAAGTTGGTTCCCCCTTGAGAACAGGTTTGGTTTTGGGATGGAAGAATTAGGAGAGCCCATGGGATTTCCCTTTTGTTGTGCAGACTGAGATGCTGGAGCACTAAGGGAAGAGAGTGCCTGGGGAGAAGGGATTGGGGCTGGTGCTCCAGTGTCAGTGCTCTTGGCTGGGTCACAGTGACTTGGTTTTTTTAAAGCATCCTTGCACCAGAGGGCATGGAATGGACCAGAAGAATGTGTACAGCCTTTGAAGAGAGGGGTTTGCCTCTGTTAATATCCTGTGGCAGGTTGGTTTGTGTTGAGGAGTAGCTGCTGGTGAGATGCACTGTTAGCCCAGAGTTGAGCAGCTCTCTATCCATCAATACCACGTGTGTCTCTCCAGTCTCTTGCTCAGTCCCTTGGGAAATGGCAGAGCTACTACTGCCAGGGCTAATTATTCCTCAAGACAGAAGACATTTGATAAAATATTAACCTTTCTCAAAAAGAGAGCCCCAGTTAATTAGCTCCACTTTTGTGACACATTCACCCAGAGATAAAAGCCTGTTCCCCAGATATCTGTCTGTGGAGCAATGATCTTTCTGCGTGTCCCTGTCACGATGGGGGACACAGAGGAGTGGAGGAGTGAGAGCTGGGAATTTAATAAAAGACACTGACCTGCCAGTCACTGCACCCTGAGGACAAACTGCTCCATTTCAAGGTGAGCAATGCCTGGGTACAGGCACTGCTGCTTTTGTTCAAGAGCCTGGAGCTGGAAACAGAGACAGAGTGGGTGGTGGGATCCACCTCGCTGCCTACACCTGGGCTGTGTCTGTGTTGTCAGTGCCACATCTCTGGAGCTTGAATTTGGGAGCTATGTGGGTAGGTAGGGCTCAGTAGAGCTGAGTGAATAACAGTGTTTCAGTTCTTTGGTTATTTAAGAGAAAGAAAAGCCAGGAGATGGCAATTTCAGGATAAACCAAAAGCAAAGCTGTTGGTGAATCTAAAAGTAAAAAGGCAGGAAAACTTAAAGCCAAAGAGATCTGTTTTTCTCATCCTGAAAAGGGAAAAATTTCATTTAGATCTCAAATGTTTTTGACACTTTAGTCATCTAAAAATGACAAGCTGTATTTAAAAGCAAGTGATTTTGAGTATCAGATGAAAAGTACACATGGGGCTCCTGAGGAACAAACGATGTGCTGGAGTGGAAGTGATGCTGCAGCGTGCGTTGGCGGGTGCAGGAACCACTGGTGGGAGGCAATCGCTGCACCAGGAGAGGCTTCTTCCCCTGCAGGGAGGGGTGGGGGTCTCTGACAGACCAGGACTGACTGCAGACCCAGCCGTGGCCCTCGGGGTGGCTGTGCCAACATCAGTCAGTCCTTCCTGCCTCCTTCCCTGCGACGGCCTGAAAGGATCCTGGGGTTTTTATGGGGAAGAGAAATCCTTGCCTGTCTCAGTGGCCTTCAGAGGGTACACCTACCTGAACCACACCAGGGCCCCGAGATGATTTCGTGGTGGCCATTCCTTCATCACCAAGTGCTTCAGCATTCCCAGGGTGCCATTGATCACCCTCTGCTAGAGCCATCCTCTGCTTTGACTGCTGTAACATATTGACCACTTGTCTTATAGTTATTACGTGCCATCGATTACTTTGATAACTTGCTCCAAGTAATTCTGACAGAATGAAGTTGTTTGTTTAACTCTCATGCTTCATGCTTGTCTTGCTATTTCTATTGACCTAATATGTTTATGTAGGCTGAAATCAAAGTCAGGTATTAGTAAATAATGGAACTAATTCTCCGAGACTCGCTCCTGTTGATAATTAAGGCCATGAGACAGTTTCTTCCATCAAGCTCTTGTTTGTTTTTTTTCTTCTAGCCAGCACCTTAAATTCCTACTCCATCAGCTGCAGCAAAAGGGCATTTTGTTTCGGGGCCATTTGGGTGGATTTCTGCAGTGAGCACTGCAGATCCCTACATGTTGGAAGTGTTTTTGAGCTGTCACAGCGTGGAGCTGGGTTTGTGCTTCCCCAGCTGTGACTACGGAGGTGTTGTGAGGATGGGGACTTTCTCTGCTTTGATTTGCCACGTGATGCCAGGAAGCTCTCTGGTCAGAAGGCATCCTCCCTAAGGAATCTTTACATCCAGGGTTCTATCTGTCTGAAATGTAATTTCAGGTTTTCCTGGCTTCTAAAGATCTTTAATAATGGATTGGTGGTTTTCCATGAAGGTGCAAGGTACCAGATTTTGCTTTTACTTCCACCAAGTGGAAAGCTTTGCCGTCAGCTCTGGTATTCCAGTGAAACTGGCATCAGTTTAAAATGCTACTGAATTGTACTGGTTTTGCTTTCTTCTTTTCACTTTTGTTGGCTCCATTTTTCTTTATGCCTCAGTTCTGAGGAAGGAAGGCTGGAGGGAGTCAAGAAGCAAGACAGACCCTGAGTCTGTGTGGAGGGCCCTAGAAGTCTGAATTATTCATGACCTGCCTTGAAAATCAAGACACACAATCTGGTTTAACTTGTTTTTAAAGGCAGCCATGCTATTCTTTCCTTCCTTCTTAGTAAATTCTCTTTTTTTTCCCCCCCTCTCCTTTTCTGAAGACAAAAATCCAGCAAATTTTTAATGAATTATAAATGCATCTTCTCATCAGTTTTGAGGTTCACAGGCAGCAGCACGTCATGTGCACAGAAGGTTATTTTTGCCTTCTTGCATTTCCCCTTTTCTTCAAATTTAGTCGTTTGATTAATTTTTTAGATATCTATCTTGCAGGGAGAAGAAAGAAAGAGACTGAAAGAGGCAGTGAGTTAGAGGAAATATTAATTGCATGCTAGCCACATCCAGCAGTGCTTCAGGTTCCAGAAGTTGTGTAGAAAAATGTCCTTCTTGGTCAACCCAAGGAGACTGATCTCAGGTCAGCCAGTGGTTAAGTTGCACCAATTTGCAGGACTCTACTCTTTTGTGTATTTTCTAATATTTTGTGGGGAAGGTGCAGACTTGAACAGGTTCCTTTGGACGTCTAATCTACAGACAGAGCTGATTCACAGCCCCAGCAGATTTTTCCTGAGGGCCTTCTTTACAATTTTATCAAATTTCATCTAGTTCAAGCCTGCTGAATAATTCTTTGTTAGCTCTGGTGCTAACCACCAGTGAGTATTTGCTGCAGATGTGACTTTTTACCCTTGCTGAAGCCCTTGTACACCCTGAAGTCACCTGCTCAACCAGGGGATTCCTCTCTTTGGATCACCACTGTTTCTCCCAGCCCCACAGTGTCTGTTGCATGGGATTTTTCAGCCCCTTTTTGGGAATGCAAACCTGAAGCACATGCCAGTCCAACACAGAGAAACCCTACTGACCTTTCTCAAGGGTATTTTTTCACTTTGGCGAGCCAAACTTGAGCTGGCATTCCCTGCAATCCTGTGGCACTGCCAGCTGACATCTGACTCCGCGTCCTTTCTTCTTTCCTTCTGGCACGGCTGCTCTCCGGGCTGCTGAGCCTTCCAGCTGTGTTTTCAGCCTCCCTTTGCTCTGGTGTTTCAGTTGCACCAACCTGGGCACAAGAGGGTCTGGAGCTGGTGGTAATTCCTGCCACCACTGCTTTTCCTGTTGTGAAGTGAAAGTCACACGGTGCCCTGGGCCACCACGTCCACACTCAGATTGTGCTGTGGCCTGGTGGAGCTTAGAGGCAACACCAGAGGGAATCTCAGAGTTTTTCTCAGTAGGTCTTTGTGCCAAAGTCAACCCCACGTTCAGGATGTGCCAGCAGTTGTCCCACTGCTCACAGTTGTGCCCTGGAGAGGCCCTGGGTGCCATGATGGTGCTGGAGATCCAAAGACCACAGCCAGCCCTCTGTTTGGCAGCTTCTTCCTGACTGAGGAGGGGCAAAGCATACCCAGAGAAGGAGCAGGAGATGCTGGCATAACTTGGGAATGCAAAGAAGCATGAATGAAAAAATACTTTGAGGCAGCATGCAGGAGGGGTGGCTTGGGGAGAGCCAAGAAGCAAGGGTATTGATGGGAGGAGAATGCCGTGAAGATTACTTGACCCCTCTATGTGCTCTGGTCAAGCAAATTTTGGATTGTTGTGTCCCCTTTATACTCTTGTATGAGACTGATGCGTTGACAGTGGTGTGAGCAGCATTTCTTGGATTTTCCATCTCTGGAGGTCATCAAGTAATAATTTTTTGAAAGGTACTCTGCAGTTAGGCACAAGTCACTGGACTTAATGCATGGATAACTGCAAAATGCAGAAATAACTGGGAGAAATGCCAGAGGCTGTGTTGCCCAGAGGTCAGGGGAGGTGGTGCACAGTCCTGTCCAGCAGTAAGCTCTATGAACTTCCTAGATTCCATATGAGTTGGCAGATACATTGTTTTATAGCTCTATATCAAACCATATCCAGGGTTCCAGTTTTTAGAGTATTTTCATGGAAGTCTCCTAGGTTAGTTATTGGGAAGAAATTCATTACTGTGAAGGCGATGAGGCACTGGAATAGGTTGCCAAGAGAAGCTGTGGAATGTCACATCTCTGGAGGTGTTCAAGTATTGCATGGGATTTAGAGGAATGTGTTCTAGTGCAAGGTGTCCCTTCCCAAGGCAGGGAGTTGGAACTATATGATCTCTAAGGTCCCTTCCAACCCATCATAAAAATATTCTATGTTTTTATGATTTATGAATTTTGTTTCAGCTCAAAGACAGGGCTTAGGCACAATAGTTTTCCACTGTTGTGTATGCCACCCTGAGAGGTTGTCCTGAGAGGTATGACCCAGGTGCCTGCATGTCCTGCCATCCATCCCTACAGGTGTGCAGAGCCTGTTTAGCAATGTTTGCTGTTGGCCAGGACAGCTGGGGTTCTAATCTTCTCCTTTCCACTGACAGCTCTTTCTGTGCCTGTGGTGGGTAGTGCCTTCCTTTCTCCCTAGGGCCATAATTTAAATTTTCCTCCATGGGAGTAATTTTTCACACCTTGGGGATTGTCATCTGAAATCAGCATGGTTTGTCCATCAGGGCTGGTGTGAACCCATCCTGTTGGTGATGGCAGGTCCCTGTCCTCTGGGCTGGTGTGAGAGCCCTGTGGCTGCAGAGTGCAGACAAACCCAAACACCCTTATTTTGGATGCGTGGTGACGAGACTGTGTTCTCCCATGTGTTTCCAAGGAGAAGAGAGGAGCCAGCAGGGAGGTGAAAGATGGTGTAGCTCTGCCTGATGCAGCTGCTGTTTGAAATAAATATGCAGAGAGTGCTTTGGAAGTGGTGAGTGTGCTGAGGGAGAGTTTGGACTTCATGGAAAAGGTTAAAAATGCAGAGCAGAGCTGTTGGCAAGTGATGGCTGTTGAGGCAGAGCAGAGGAATGAGCAGAAACCTGTCAGGGGGAATCTAGGGGAGTGGGATGAGGATGATCATTTGTTGAGGGAATTTAATGAGGCACAGGAGAGGGTAAATGTAAGAGGTGGGTTTTGAGAGACAGCACAGCGCTGTGAACATATGATGTTGGATGAGCCTGGGGGCAGCAGAAGAGGCTGTGGAACAGGGTCTGATGCCTAAAGAGGCTGATGTGGAGCAGAGGCTAGACAGAGTTAAAGGAATAAAGTAGGTATTTATTAAAAGGCCATTAAAGGGCAGTACCAGAGCCCAGCCATGGCTCTACCCAAGATGGATGCAAGATGGATGACTGGTCACACATTTTCACACTTTATAAGTTTTGGTCCATTTACATATTGGGGTCAATTGTCCAATTACAGCTTCAGGTTATGAAGTCACATCCTCCTGGATTGCTCTCCTCAATTTGCTGTGGTTTATACTTCTTTAGCCTAAAGGTGCAATGGTGTCCTTGGTTCTCAGGCTGGAAAAGGATTGTTTTGTCTAACTAAACTGTGAAGAGAGCTTGCTAACACTTTATATGAAGTTCAGAGTCACACACTAAGACAGTAGAGAATCTAAAAAATATGAAAGTTAAAACTACTGGCATCAGGTCTATCTCTGTTCACACTGTTCATCTTCAGCATTGTGCTATGCAGCTGTGGTGGCAAGGTGGGCTTTGGTTTGGTGAGGGGCACT
The DNA here is from genome assembly GCF_036417665.1 of Passer domesticus. NCBI lineage: Eukaryota > Metazoa > Chordata > Aves > Passeriformes > Passeridae > Passer > Passer domesticus. Next base: position 114,783,295 of record NC_087476.1, on the reverse strand, counting down.
GAGAGTGAAGTTTGCCATTTTTAAATGTAAGATGGTTCAGATTCCTTGGGAATATGCTGCCCTGTCAGGAGGACCTCTAAGGATGCAGGGACAGCTGTGTGAAGAAGCTCAGGAAAAATACCTTGAGAAAGGGACTTTGGGGGCAATGCTGGAGTGTCCAAACTTTGGGACTTTGCAGGAGAGCTTTCAATTCCTGCAGTGAGTGCAGGGCTCTGGCTGTTCTGTTCCATGTCCCCACAGGCACTGCATAATATATTCCTGAGCAGTTAACAGCACATTGAGAATGTGGAGAGGAGGTGTGCTGCTCTGTCCAACCTGGAGGAAGTATAACAGGCCACCAGTCCAGGCTGGGATTTTCCAAGGCTGACTCCTAAAGTGTTTGTAGCCAGACTACCCCTTTCAGAACTTCCTGATTGTGAAATTATTTCTATTTTGAATGGGAAAAAAACTTCAATCAAAAAGTGACTCTTCCCGTCAAATGAAGTTTGAGTTCTTGCATGAAGAAATAAGAATTGTTCTCCATCTGGATGCTCTCCCTGGGGTTTTTAGGGCAGACCAGCCTTGCTTCTGTCTTCTTTCACCCCACCCTGATGCTGGGAACCTGCAGAGCAGCATGGCAGCATTCCTGCTTGCACTTGCTGTGCTAGGATTGCTCTCCAGTCCTGCTGCAAGGTTTCAAAGCATCAAACTTTAAATAATTTTAGCCAGTGAGTTTCAACACACTGCAAGTACAGGCAGTGCAGTTATTACTTTTTTTTTTTTCCTTTTGTTCTTTCCCTTTTTTTTAGCAATCTAAAAAAAACCTCAAACTTTCATTGGTTTCCTGAAAATGTTGTGGGTGTTGGTTTTGGTTTTGGTTTGTTTTTTTGTTGGCAATTGGGTGACCTATGAAATACCATCAGCAGCACAAAACATTTATCCAGTGACAGCCTGAGGTAGCACAGGCAGGTTTTAGTGGGTTTATTTTCATTATTACAGCAATTTTAGGGCTGCATGCTGCAATTTTCACTTGCAGTGAGGTATTAAATTGAAATTACCCCAGATGTAATTGTCACACAAAATAATTCTGGACATGCTGGATTTAATGCTTTTCCAAGCTGTGGTTTTTATTACCCAAGTAAGTGCCAAAAAAAGACACTTGTAGTCAACAACTTAAACTGAAATCTGCCTTCTGGGGACCCAGGATGTTTAGCTGCAGTTACACTGGGACACTGGGGGAGGAAGGGGGGAGAAAGAAAGGGACTAAGTGGAGAAAACTTTGGAAGAGCTCCTGAAAGAAGAACCCAGGGGTAAAATCGTGGGCAAGGAGAGAGTCAGAGCCATAAAACATCCAGGAGGAGGAGCCCTGGGAGGAAGACAGAGCAGCTCTGCCTCACCCTTTGCAGGCAGTTTTTGGAGAGGCAAGTCCCAGCTGTGGTGTAGTGCTGGTCACAGAGGCGAAGCGAGGCTGGAGCATCATTCCTGCCCTCGGGATATGACAAACCTCACTAGACAGAAGCCAGAGGTGAGTTGCAGCTCTGGAGGTGCCCATGTGTGCCATTCCAGCTTCTCCCACACACACATTGCCTGGTTGGGCTGGTCTGGTGCGTCGATATCTGGAATTTTAGAAGCAGGTTGTTGCTCAGGAGGAGCCTGAGCCAGCCTGCATCACTGCCACCCGTGGGAGGCACAGACACACCCAGCTCCTGCTTTCTTTACCAGCTCCTGGGCTGGTGTAATAGCATAAGTAAAGTATTGATGACTTTGTATTTTCCACTCCCGCTCGTTCTCTGCCAGAAATAGCTTCCCTTGTTGGCTCCACAGAGCCCTGCTGGGAGTGGGTGGAAGGACACGCATCTGGGAGCCGTGTATAAATAGCACAGGGAGAGCAGCTGCCATCGTCTGTCCCTGCAGCTCCGCAGAGCAGGCGGGAGCTGAGCCTGAGCGTGGCAAAGCTGAGCAGCACTCGGGGTGGCTCGGCTGGAGCGGGATCCTGGCTGATGCAAGTGACCCAGAGAAGCAGCTCAGGGCACGACCCAGTGCTGTTTCATAATTCAGAAACCCTCTGTTTTCAGCATCCCTGAGAAGCAGTTTTGATGGATGAGGGTGTTGTCGCACGGGGCAGTGTTGCTGAACTTTCTCCTGCATATGGAATAGCTGTGCGACTCCGGCGTCCTTTGGGGATGGACCCAGAATTAGAATTGGCTCCAAGGTGAATTTCTGGTGTGGATGACTGTGCTGAAAGAACAGGGGAGTAATGAGAAACCTGCTTCTGGTCAAGTTCAAGCAGGATTTGGAGAGGGTTTTGAGTGAAGCAATGAGAGAAAGCAGCAACTAATTTAGCGTGAGCTTGCAAATATTGTCCCACCCAAGATACCATTTTTTCCTTATCTTCGTAATTTTTTCTCCTGTTGTGCACACTTGTTCACTTTATAAATAATCAGAAATACAACTTCAAAATTAAAACATGGAAAACCTCGTTAAAAATAGTATCTGGAGCATTTTGGCATTTGAGAAGTGCAACGTGCTGTTCTGAATAGCATAAACCAGCAATATCTGGCTGCTCTTACATGCTTTCTCCTCTCCGTATCCAATTTAATTTTTCCATCTGTTTTTACTTCACCTTGCAGGTACTGTGGTCCAGAACTTTTGTGGGAGCAAGCTGTTGGTTTGTTGGAAGAGTGGCTGCTCAGTGCTCTTTCCTGCCACGTTTGAGGATGGTAGTGGTAGCACCTGGGCAGTGACAAAAGAGCAGACAAGTGACATGTGGATGGCAAGGGACAGGATGGCTGTGATGGAGAGCTACTCTTGTGTCATCTTAAGACCGTCCTGAGGGACTGATAGGGTACTGGAAAGGGCAGCATGGATGTAAGGGGTATCTGGATTTTCTGAGCTGGGAATATATTGGTGTCGGTCTATAAAAGCCACAAATTTAATCAGCTAAAGGTCAAAGTAATTACAGAGTCTGTGACATTTCCTCCTGGGAAAGAGGCAGCAGGGGCTGTGGTTGCAGCTGTGGGGTTTCACCTTCTGAAGGCTGGCTTGGAAAGTTTGAAATCCCAATCTTCCCTGTAGTTCTGGTTATGCAATTAAGGCAGAATTAATAAGGAAACAATCAATTTAGAAACAGGGCTTGGCTTACCTTGCAGCTGGCTGGTGGGAATTGCTTCCTCAGGAGGCTGAGAGTGAGGTGGATGGGAGATGGAACTGCAGGGATGCTCTTGCCTCTGGTGGTGCCATGAGCCAGGGGGATGAGAGAAGCCCTGGTGGGTAGGTGAGAAGCATTGGTTGGAGGAAAGGGCTACCAGCTGTGTGCCTCCCTTCTCATCCCTTCCCATTAATGACAGTTAAGTTCTTTGCTGCTTTAATCCTCAGTGGCTTATTTGGCACTTTCTGGACTCCTCTAGAGATGATTCACACAGAAAAAGTCTTATTTATTTCTTTGTAATAGTGGCTGGAGACCATTTACTGTTGGACTGTGCTGCCTGTGTTGATGAAGTGAGCTCTGACTTTTTGAATTCCAGCACCTGAGCAGCCTTTTCTGCTCTCTCCCTCCCCAGGTGTACAACTTTGCACTACAGCCAGGACCTCCCGCCCACCAGCGTGGTCATCACCTTCCACAACGAGGCCAGGTCCACCCTGCTCAGGACAATTCGGAGGTAAGAGCTCCTGGGCATCTCTTAAAAGAGGGTCAGTGGTCATCAGAAATAAAGGCAGAATCTGTTTGCACTCACCACAGCAACAGGACCAGACCTGCCAGCTGTGGTCTCAAGTGGTGGCTGAGAGAAATGAGCCTGAAAGTTGCTCTCTGAGAAGTAGGTTTTACAGGGAGATGGTCAGGAAAGTGAGGAGCCGTGCTCCCTTTGCAGGGCCTGGCATGGGGAACTCTTGAGGGATCATCAGCAGATTAGACAGAGTCTGGGCTAAGAGCTTTTGTGTCCGGCTGGGTATGAGTGCTCAGCTGTATTTTGGCCCAGCTCTCTAGGGACAGCTATCATTCTACAGATATCTGCTCCAGTGCTGCTCTGTGAGCTCCTCCATTGCCCCATCCAGTGCCAGAAAGGCTTGCTAATTGAGAAGCCCTAATGACACACATGCAGACCAGATTTTCAGGGATGGTTTCTGTGCTCCTGCAGCGACACGGTGGAGCACTCTGGGCACGTGGCCATTCCTTCATTTGCCAGTTTGCTCTTGGCTGTGTTTTGCTGTCGTGGATAGACTGAAGGCTTCATTTTCACTGCAGGCTTTTGAAATCTGTGTTTAATCCCAATGTGTGTCTTGAATCTGCAGGTTCTCTTGTGGGAAGGCTGTGTCCAGGTCTGGGCTGGTGGGTTGCTCTGTAGCAAGCCTGGGTGCGCTGTGCTCTGTGCCAGTAGTGCTTTGCAGCTGCATCTCATGTGCACTTAGTGAAGGTCTGTGCCCCACTGCAGGTCTTGGCTTTTAAACCCTGGCATCCCCAGGGACCCCTTGCCATTGCTGGGGCTGGTCAGACTGGGATTGATGGTGAGGGGGAGGCTTCAGCTGTGCCCTGTTCACTGTCATGTCTGTGCTGAGCTTTTCTCTCAGCATCCTTCTTCAGGTGAGCGTATCCAGGGCCACAAGTGAGTTTGACAGTCCTGAAATTGAATTCCTGCTCTGCTTTATGGTTTCATGCCCAATCCTGTCTCCCTGCGTCACACTCAGTAATCTGTCACTGCTTTCTTTCTCTGGCGTGTGTGGATTTTGGGTGACACTGATGCTTGGTGCTGTGTACCACCTCCTCAATCCTGGACCTTCCCTTTCATCTTTACAGATGCAAACTTGCATAAGTTTGCCATTCTCCAGAACCAGTTGTATTTGTAACAGAGGTGGCAAGTGCAGTCCTCTAGCCCCTGAGATATAGGGGGCTTTATAGCATGTGAAGTGCAGGGATTGATTTTAACCTCTTTTCTCCCTATAACTCAGCACCTGAATGTCCTGCCAGGTGTGATCATGAGTGATGTTGTCACATGAGAAATGTTAGACCCATGGTACAGCTCTTAGGCCTGAATCTCCCATATCTGACTTCATTAGAGAACTGTTCATTGCAGTGACAGCAAGGTTGGAAGTACAGGTACATTGAATTTTTACTTCTTCCTCGAGGTGACTGTCCTTTGAAGTTTCTTATTTCCAGCATAGAAAGACTTTCTTCCTTATTCCTCTTTTTTCAATTTGCTTGACTTGATCAATTGGCTTTGCTGCCTTCCTTACCTGGTCATGTGTGACTTTCACCACAGCTTTGCCCCTTTGCACTGCTCCTTCTCTCTTATGGGCCCTGGCAATTCCAGTGCTCATGTTTAATCTGTGGGGAGGGTTTCCCCAGCTCTGGGACCCCTTCTGAGCCCTCTTTCTTGTGGGTTCATCCCCCTACAGTTCCAGAGCCCCAATGAGCTGCACCCCAGGGCAAGCCCAGGCAGGGAGGAACTGAGATGACAGCTTTGGGTCCCCATGTCCTCTGCCTGTCTCTGGGCTGGGATTCTGAACTCTCCTGGGTTGATACTCTTTTTTCTGGTCCCCATGGCTTGGAGGTGGCCTTTTGGCATCAGGGTTCACCGATTTCCTCCTGGATGCTTGCTTTGATGCAGCCAAGCCTGGGGATACTAATCCTTGGTGGCAAGCTGGTGATGTGGCTCCTGCTCTGTTCTCTCTAGATGTGGCTGAGCACATAGTGCCACCTCCCTGCCTCTTTTTGGACCCAGCTGAGGGCTCATCTGCCTCTTCAGCCTCTGTGGGTTAATCTGCTGTGCCTTCTGACTGCTTGGGGCTTTTTCTCTCTTGCTCGCCAAACACTCAGTTTAATTAGATCTTCCAGATTACTCCATCCCACAGTGGCTGTAACAACATGGATCATTTTCCTTGGCCATTCAAAACAAACTCTGTCCTCCTGACAGTGCTTTGTGCTATTTGGGGCAGTTTGGCCAACTGCTTTTAGCATCATGGTGGGTAAATTTGGCACCTCTTCTACCCTATTCTGCCTAGTACATGTCTACAGTGGTATAATCCAGGAGACAGATGGACAGGCTGAGGAACAGAGAGGTGATTTTCCTGTGGCTGGTGGAAGATTCTGAGTTGCAGACCTGGTTTCCTGAGTTCCAGTATGTTGGATTTTCCAGCCTCATTGCAGAATCAATGTTCTCATGTTAATTGCGATTCTCAATGTTAATTGCCCTGTCAGGAGCAAGAAATAGGACAAAGGGACATTTCTTGGCTTGTCCAAAGCCATGGGTGATGGGGCACTGTCCCTGCAAAAGGACCACAGAGTAGCAGAGGTAAGTGCTGCTGAAGGCAGCAGGGAGGGAATGCCTCTTGCAGAAGTGACCACGTACCTGCTGAGCAGAGGGAATTTTGCTATTCCTGCAGTTTTCCTGAATGCTTGAGAGCCTCAATGCTCCCCAAGTGCTGAGGCTGAGCTGTGCTGCAGGCTCAGTGTGTTTCAGGCCCTTGGTAGGAAGCAGCAACTCGTGGCCTCCACGGCACCCCTTGCTCAGGTCACGTTGGGAGCGCTTGGGACAGTTCATTTATGGACATTTTGCGTTGTCAGAGTTATTGAGAGAAGCTGGTGGATTGTGTTGAATAATGAATTCATTTAAAAGTTTCATGATCTTTTTCTGACCATTTGCCAGCTGGAAGTAAAGCAGGGGAGGAAAAAAAAAAGAAAAAGCAAAATTATTGAAGGCTCACATCTGTGGAAATGGTGAGGTCAGCATTTATAAATGCATGTGCAACTGTGCTTGTGAATGTGTGCAACTGTCCAGGGAGTAGGGGATGGATGTCATGAGAAGGGGAAATAGAAAATAGGAGAAGGGGACAGAAAGGAGGAGATGGTCAATAGCTCTGGAGGTTTTTTTAAGGTTTTTTTTTACTGTGCAGTGGTTGAAACAACCCAATGAGACTTGAAGAAAGTCTCATTGGGTTGTTTCAACCACTGGCTTTTTAACAAGTTCCTTGTCCCTCTGTGGTTCAGCTTCACGTATTTCAAGCTCCAGGGCTCGGTGCCTAAAAATGGTGAGAGTCTCCAACAGTGCATGAGATGGGACCATGTGAGTAAATCCAAGGTGGGAAGGCAGGAGCAAGGGTGGAAATAAGCAATACCGGCATTTAAAAAAAGAAAAAAAAAACCACCAAAACAATGTCTTTTTTCCTGTCTTTCCATCCTATACTAGCCTGGATTTAACAAGGGAATCCTAATCCTGTCATGTGGATGACCTGCTGGGCAGACAGTGAGACAGTCCCGTTTACTCTGCTGAGTGGTTTTTATTTATTTATTCTTCAAACTTGCAGCTGGGGAGCTCAGGGCAGGAATAAGAAAACTTAAATTATTTACCTCTTGCTGACAAACCAAAACACATCCTTTGGCAGGAGTCCTGATGCAAGTGCTGTGAATACCACATCAAATATTTAGATCATTAATTAGCAGAGTGAATATCATGCCTTTCATTTTCCAGTGCTCATAGGTGAAAGAAGTGGTGTCCTGGGCAGCCAACACCTCTCACCTTCCCCTCGTGCCACTGCCTTGTCTGCATCCAGACACATCTGAGTCAGGGAGGTGACAAAGCCTCCTTGCTTAGGCACCATATGGAGTCTGTGCCATAACTGAAATGAGCCTGATTAAAGAAGCAAAAACAAGCCAGGTGTTGCACAGAAACTGTATAATTAGCACTTTGTGCTGACTATTTTTTCATTTCTTCTTTTCTTTTCTGCTTTTTGCTTAAACCCTGGACTTTTTTTTCCTCCTAATTTGCTAATCATCTCTCGCGGTGACTGAGTACACAGCCCTCCGTGCGCTCTTACCTTTTGATGTTAACATAAGAGAACTCTTGAATTTCAAAGAGCTTGGTGGGTATTTGAAAGAATAAAATGCAAAAGCTGCAGTGTAATCAAAGCTCATTATGGTTATTCTTGGTGTGATGTCTTTCTTCCTACATAATTAGCCATTTGGGGTTGTTGAAGCAGTTCATTTTGGTGGGTATTTTCTCTCCATACTCTGTCTGATTTCGATAATTGTGACCCTTGGCCCTTTTCATACTTCATTATCCTCCCAAAGGGTTTTTTTTTCCCTCCCAACAAGTCCTAATATGTTGCCATGGAGAGAATTAACAGGTTCACGAGTTCTCAAGGATGGGTGTCCACAGTCACCTCTCTCTAGCAAGTGGGTGATGACCCAAACCACACTGACTTGGTCAGAAGGTCAAAATTCCTTCCTGCAAATGTTTTCCATGTCTTACATGGTCTGGGTGACTTTGCACTGGTGTGTATTTGGAGATGAAATTGCTGGATCCAGTGCTTACCTCTGGGTAGGTGGAAAAGGATCCCCATAAATTCTTGAGGAGGATGGAAAAGGGACCTTACAATGAAAATTTAAGGTGAAATTCTCCATGGCTGGGTCTGCATAAGGTAAATAAATTGGAACAAAGAAAGTTTCAGCATTGTCAGAAGATAATTCAGCAGCAAACCTATTCTTATTAGGATTAGTAAACGCTTTCTGGACTGGAGGCATGAGCTTTCATTTTGATGGTAACAGGTCTTTTGGCAATTTAAGGGAGAAAATGTTGTGATCTTTGGCGCAGCAGAACTTAAAAACTGTTTTGATTGTTCAAATATGTCCATCACTGCAGTATATATCTACCTATGTTTGATTTCAGGGGAAAGAAATCTATAATAACAGAGGGACTTCAAAGCACTGTAATATTGTCTTCTTATTTTTCCCATATAAAAGGGTGAAAAAAAAGCCATGCACAGACATAAAGAAAGGAAAGTATTAAAAAAAATCAAAGCTGAGCAGAGGCACAAGTAATAGAAAAGCCGGCTTTGAATTTTTAAAAGTGCTTTTATGGTCTATCTGAAAAAGAAAAACCAAACCAAAAACTGTAATGTTGAAAACGTGGAAGATTTGATACCTCTTTTTCCCATCCTCCCTGAGGAGCGCTGCAGGAGGGGTGCTTATATTCTGTGTCCACACCATCACGTGGCATTGTGTGGTTAATAGAGCACCAGGCAGAAAATGCATTGGAGAGACACCAATTTGGCTTTGCTGGGCATCTCTCTGTGCCTGCATCAAGTGGTCCCTGACTTAGCAGCAGCTTTGGGGCTTGTTGGGGTCTGTGCTCTGACTTGCAGGGGCAATAATGAGCTGAAAGTGTGCTGAAACCAGCGGACAGCAGGTCCCATAGAGGCAGCCTCTGGACTGCCCTCACCAGGGTGAGTTGTTGACTCAAATTTGGGAAAAGTGTTGTGTGGTGAGTCCCACAAGGGATTTGCTGGGAGAGGGCTGTGATGGTACAGGTGAGGGGCTGCTGTGCCACCCACAGTGGTGTCTGTCCTTAACCCTGTGGAATGGTGACAGTTTATGGAGGAGACATCCTTCCCTCAGGGGTCAGCATGCTGGCCGTTTCCCCTTGCTCTGGTCAGTCCCACAGATGGCCACTGTTGACATTCAGGGCTCATCTTCCCTGATTTATGGGGTGGCAAGCCCAGGCACAGAGTTGGCAGCAAATCCGGGGACAGTGGGAACCTGCAGCTGAGCTGAGACTGGGCTGCACCTCTCCCAGCCCAGGGCCTTGGGAAATGGTCCATTGGAATGGAAATGGTCCATTGGAATGGAAATGGTCCACTGGAATGGAGATGTTCCATTGGAATGGAAATGGTCCATTTTCTTCCATAAGATGTTCCCTGGCACGAGATCCTTTAAGGCACTGGGTACTGCTTAGAGCCCAGGCCTGAGCCTACACAGCCCAATGCTTTGGTTGAGTACTAATGGCTGGTACCAGCAAAAGCAGACTCTTTGCAGCCACCTTCCCACAGAGTTAAGCCCTGCACTGCATTTCTGGCAGGCAGATCTACAGGGGAGACCAGGCAGAGGCAGGCCTTGAGTGTTCCAAGTTTCCCACTGCCTCCTTCCCTCCCGCTCTCGGTGGGTTATTTATTTATTTAGCTGGCTTTTTTACAAGCCTGCTTCTTTCCTGCAGGTTGCACAGAGTTAGGTTTCCAGGCAATCAACACTTGTTAAATATTCCACTGAGCATGATATTGCTCTCCTGTCTCTGTCTACTGATGCTCGGCTACAGTAATTTGCTGAACTCAGCTCTGGCGTACGGGGATTTCTAAAAAATAACAAGCCTATTAATAACAATAATTAAAAAACACTTGACAGGTGGAAACAGCACATCTAAATTGTTCTGTGTGCCCCAGTGGGAGGAGGGGTGCTGAGACACTTTTTCCCAGTACTTCATTCAGGCTGTGGGTGTTGGAGAGGTGTTGTTTAACTCTGCTTGGTACAAGCCAAAGTGCTGGGGGGGCCACAGCAGCTCCAGACTGCTGCTTAGAGGACAGTGGCTTTCTCTTCCTTCAAACCTCAGCATGCAAGGCATCTGAAGTGGGGGGAAAGAATGGCTTTTGCCAGGATCCTGAAACTGGAAGAGGCAGGGATTGTCTTTCCAGAGAAAGTAATTCTTGGAAGTGATTTTTGAGGTGCTCCACAAGGGAGGTGCTGGGCTTACCTATTCTGGTCTGATAGAAAACCTCCTTTTTTCAGAGGATTTCTCCCCAGGAGAAAAAAAAAAAAAACAGCATGGAGTAAGGATTGATTATATATGGAAGAAATTCTTTCCTGTGAGTTGCTCAGAGAAGTTGTACATGCCCATTTACTTGAAGTGTTCAAGACCAGGTGGCATTGAGCACCCTGGTCTAGTGGAAGTTGTCCCTTCCCTGTGCCACTGGGATTGGAACTGATGATCTTTAAGGTCCCTTCCACCTCAAACCATTCTATGATTCTATGTCATGCATCTGCCTTGGGATGTCCTGTATGCCTTCCAAAAAAAAAAAAAAACCAAAAAAAAAAAACTGATCCAGCTGTTTCTCTCTGCAGGGTTGTAATTCCAGCACCTGGAGAGGAAGGAGGGAGCACACCAGTGCAGGCAGAAGGCACCTGGCAAAGGGGAACCCCCTGGGTGGAATGGGCTGCATTTTTTGCCAGCTGGTTAGGTTGCTCCCAAGTTCTCTGGAGCTTCTGCCCTTTGTAGCTCTCCTTACTGTGGTCTGGGCCAGGGATGTGGTTTTTCCAGACTTCCCAGGTGCTTCTTTTTGCAAGAGTTTTGGGAGCTTGAGAGACGGAGAGAACCTGTTAAAATAAGGATCTGGCAGGGGATCAGGGGCTGCAGAATTGTTAGGTGGTTGGGTGACTGCCCTCCTGTGCCAGTGGGAGGTCTAAAGATCTGGAATTTGGGGGGATTGTAAATGCTTTGTGGAAAAGGAACCATGCTCGGGATGAAGGCAAGAAGTTTAGATGCTGTAAAAACCTGTACAATCTGACTGGCATTATCAAAGCCCAACTCAAGCACTTAGGAGGCTTTTGGGATGCTCTGGGACTTCTGCTTCAAGCAGACAGCCTTGACCCTTTGCTGGGGCAGGATTTTAAGCAGGATTTATGTGTAATAGCAAGTGCAACTCCATGTCTTACATGTCAGGGTGAATTCTGCACTGCTGTTTATTTGCAGATGAATTTGCTGGAGCCAGTGCAACCAATCCATGACCCCTGCACCATGAGAGAAAGGGAAAGAACAGGTCTAGATTTTTTAATAATAACAATAATAACCCTTGGTGGTTTAATTAAGGGAAGATTGTACCTTTGAGCCATGTTGCAGTGTCTGTCTACACAGAGGGAGCTGTGAACCACATCCTCCAGCCTCTCTTTCATTACCTGGGTGGGCTCCAACCCTGCTCTTATCCTCTCGGCAGCCTCTGCAACACAATCAGCTCATGGATAAAAACAGGAGTTGTCCTGCCACAGCTGTGAGCTGCGTAAAGATGGGTTTGAGCTGGGTAATTTTCTCTGTGTTGGCCCTGCTGTTGCTGGACACCATATCATTAGCCCCAGAGGAGGTGGAGAGGTGACGGCAGCTTTGCTGTAAGTCCAGTTAGAAATCTTGGTGCAATTTGGAAAAAACAAAAAAAAACCCAGGTTTTCCTGGCTTTATGTGGCACTCTGCTTTTGCTCACAAAGGTGAGAAGGGTGAATCTCAGCTATTTCCTAGGAATACAGAGCACTTAGCTCCTAGATCAGGCTGCAGGGAGTTGATAGCCAGGCACTGCAGATTACTGGGCGGTGGTTTCTGGGTTCTTATCTGGTATATCCTTTCTGGAAATCCAAGCCTGGGTCTTCTGTGCTTTGGCAGGGGGTCAGTTCCTTGGCTTTTCCACTCCATTTGCTGGGTTGTTAAGTTGGTCAAGCACTGTCATGGATTTTCTCTCTTCGTTCCTTAGCGTGCTGAACCGCACCCCAGTGCACCTCGTCCATGAAATCATTCTCGTGGATGACTTCAGTGATGACCGTAAGTGACCCTGTCCCTGTTAAAAGCAAAAAAGCAAAGGGCCCAAAAGCCTGTGAGAGACTGGGATTAGCACTGAGGCAGGGGAGAGTTTGCTGGGGTGGAAGGAAATTTAAAGCTCTGTAGCTGTGAAGAGCGAACCCTGCTGTGCTGTGGTTTGCATCGCCACGTGTAGAATTCAAATTCCAGATGATCCAACCTCTTCTCATGAAAATAATGCAAGAAAAGCGCTTGGCAAATCGTTTTTATGCCCAGCAGATGTGAATCCAATCCTTACACGGCTGTATCCCACCACAGCCGTGGTGTGTTTGATCTGGCTTTCAGCTGCAGCCAGGAGCAGTTCTGGGTTGGCACCACTGGAATTTCATAGGACAATGACAGTCTGACCCTCTTGACCCTGTGTGTGCATTCTGCATACATTTATGTAGGTTGTCAGCAACTCTTGATTTTTATTTTTTTTTCACCCATGGAAAGAGGACTCCCTGCATGGGTTTTCCCATTTCTGAGGTGCACCATAAATAGCATTGTACACCACACAAACAGCCCACATCCTCCTGCTGTTCCCTCCCAGTTAATAGTGTGACTCAAGGGAAATCAATAGCTCTGGTCTCCAGTAGAAGATAGCTGAAGCCCCAGGGGCTCCCAGGGAACCACCCCTGCTAAAGACCTTGCCTAGTTTGATGGGAGAGTTGAAGATCTAAGTGCTCAGAAACACTGTCTCAGGCATAAAAAGGATGATAAACTGGCTGAGTGGTCTGTGGCACTTATGTTTCGAGGAGCTGCAAAATAAAGCTGTTTACTTGGAAACGTGAAAACAAAGCCAGATAGGTTTCTTTTAAGAAACAGATCTAGGCTTTGCTTTTGGGTGTTATAAATAGGCACTGCCTTGGAGAGCATTAGGGACAGATTTCACACAAGACCCACTTCTTGGCACTGACACCTCTCTGGGAAGTTGCTGAAGCTAGGGGAAGGAGCTGCTGTGACTGTGGTGAGCCCTGGAGCAGCTCCAGCTCACGGGGCAGGCAGGCTGGGCAAGTCTGGGATCTGGCAGAATGGCTGTGATGGGGAAGAGGAGCAGGTGCAGGGACTTGAGCTGCCCTGGAGAACAGCAGAGCAGGATTTTTTCAGGGTGGAGGAAGTAAATGCCTTGGAAGTACTTGGCTAAATAGGCAGAGCACTTGCCTTCCTGGAAGGAGGCAGGTTTGTAGGAGCACAGCTCCCCTGTCCCAGCATGCCCAATGCTGTGAGACAGGGAGGAACAGGGCTGGGTTTTAAGTCATCCCAGGGCACCAGAGGGGAGCCTGTGTAACTTAGGGCAGCCCCTCAGCTACTCAGCACTTCTCAGCTATCTGACATCTTTGCTGTGATAGTCTGAGCCTGCTGGCATCTGCTCTGCATGCATTTACATAAAATACATGCATTTGCATAATGCACTACACACACATGGTCAGTTTTTTCCCTGCAACCCACCCCAAGCAATTAGTGCTTTTATCTCATGCCCAGTTGTGTCTCATTTCTCACCTCTCTCTGCCTGCTGACCTGTTATTCACTGAGATGCAGTTCTTCAGCACATGAGTTCCCACTATCCCCAGCAGATTTTCACTGTGAGTCCACGGCCAAGCCCTGCCACTTCTGCTGCCCTGTTCCAGCTCTGTCCCTGAATTGTTAGGGGTGTGGGTACAGTGATCTCCTGCTGACAGAGATTTCTGGAAAGGGTGAAAGTGCTCAGGGTGGGTGTGTGGGTTCAGGCGTTGGGAGAGGGGATGGGGCACTCACCTCTGTGTTTATAGTGCTGAGGAAGAAGAGGCAGAGGGGCGAGAGCCACGAATGGGTTGTGGAGGTCATAGTGTGGGTGTGTAGAGGTGGAGGGGGCTGTGATGGGTACACCTGACATGCTCCACTTTGCTGGGAGAAATCTGGGTGAGGACAGATCCTCGGGCTGCGTGTAAGGTTGCAGGGCCTCCCTAGCTCAGGTGTAGGTGGCTGTCAGGCCTTTCTGCCCCATGGAGCTCTTGCCCAGGGCATGAGGAGCCCCCAGCTGCTCCACAGGGCTCTCTTTGAGCATCCCTTTCTCCTTGCTGAAGGCTCCAGGCCACCACAGGAAGCTCCTGCCCCGCCAGGCAGACACGCATCAACAGCTTGCGCGTTGCTTTGCAGCTACCAAAAATAGTCATTTGCATTAATGTGCAGAAATTTAGATTCTGACCTGAACCACAACTTTTCTGTGCTGATTTTAGAGCATAATTCAGCTGCTCTCAGTGTAAATCTGCTGAATTTACACTAGTTCTATGAAAACTGCTGCTCTGCCAGGCTCAATTTATGCTTCACGAGCTCAGGGGTAAGGCTGTTGTGACCCAGCAGTGCCATTGCCCTAACAAACCATCAACCAGAACAGGACAGGGTCCTCTCCCTGCTCCCAGCCTCTCCTAGGAGTCCCCATTTCTGCTGCCAGAGCCACTGTGGGGGGTGACTTGTCCTGCCTTTGTGTGTCCCCAGCTGATGACTGCCGCTTGCTGGGCCAGCTCCCCAAGGTGAAGTGCCTGCGGAACGGCCGGCGGGAAGGTAAGAGCTGCCTGCCCCCAGCCCACGTGGGAAACACAGCTTTTGGGAGTGTTGGGGCCATGGGGAGCCTCCTCCATGCAGTGGTCAGCAAGGAGCACAGTGGGTCCTGGGAATGAGGGGTGCCCTGATTAAAGGAAATGTGATAAAGAGCTGGGATTTGAAATGGATCTCTCCTCTCTCACTTAAAAAGATTGGGACTATTAAGATTTCCAGTGAGGCTCAGCTGTAGCTTATTAGCCAGAAAATTAGAACAGGCAAAACAAAGCCCCGGGTCTTATTTGTAAAGATGTTAGCTCTAATGAAAAAGAGAAGATCTGCTCCTGCTGCTTCTGTGGGATTTTTTTTTTTTTTGATAATTAATTATATTTGAGAGATTAAGAAGGGCTATATGGAAGATGAATGCATGTCCTCCTGGACTGCTGCTGGCAACCTTTGGAGACGTCTCCCCATTCCCCATAGCCTGAATGTGTGCTTCAAATCCTGGTTTGCAGTATTAGGATAACTAAAAACAAAGAAGTTCTTTGGTGCTGCAAATCCAAGATGTGCGTCCAGGTCAGCGTTGGGTTGAAGTGACTGAGGAGAGGAGAAGGTTCTTTTCTCTGTGGATTCTTTCTGCAGAGGGTTTCAGCTCTGCAGGCCTGGTGACAGGGTGACATCAGGCCCCATGGGTGTAAGAGACATTCTTGCTTTGGCAGGAGATTAAGGAAGATCTCCATAGGCCTGCACCTCCTTCTCACCTCTCTCCCCTGTCTTATGGGGGGTACATGTGTGCTCATCTCCAGCACTTGAAGGACCTGCAGTTATTGGTGCTCTATAAAGCAGCCACAGTGTGGGAACTCAGCCTTACCTTGCTGAGTACATCACTTAAACTGTGTCCCCCAGGGACTGCCAGGGTTTGGGAAGGGCAGGGTTGGATGAAGAACCTATGCACGAGATCTTAGGAGTCACAGAGAGAGAATCAGGGAGATACAAGTCTGCATTGCAGGAGGAGACCTTGGCAAATTCTGGGTGCTCCAGGCTTTGTTCACGTGTTCCCTCTCCAGCTCAGAGGCTGTTGCTTAACCCCTTTCCCCTAGGGAATTTTAGTATGAAAGTCAGTGACCTCCTGCATGAACCTGATGTGTGGCTGCTCCCTGAAATCCTGTCTCTCTTTATCTGCCCATATGTCCCCCTGTATTGCCACTGTTTCTCCTTCATAAAGAAGTTCTGCTCCCCTTGAGTCGCCTGTTTCCCCTCTTGTTTGATGAGTGAAGCAATCCATTCCCATCTCCAAGGGATTCCAAATTCACCATCATGACCCTGATAAATCAAGCACCTTGAAAAGCCAACCCTCTTTCCTTGGTGGAAAATGTGTTCCCATTGAGCTGCAGATCAGCAGTGCCCTCAGGGTGGGAGAGAGATCTGGGGATCACTGGGACACAGAAGGGGTTGCAGCAGGAAAAATTAGTAATCTGAGAAAAGCTTAATTCCAGTACAAGGTGTTCCCACCCTCAGCTCCTCTGTCCCATTCCCCACTGCCTCACATCTGTGTTAGATTTGTTGCCTGCAGAGTGTTATGAAAACATTTTGAGTCATGTTTTGTCCCAGAAGGTGACAGCAGAATTAACTGTGCAAACTACATATTGGCATAAATGCCATAAATCAGTAACCTTGGTGGAGCCATTTATTTCTTTGGGGATCTTAGGAAATGCTTGGCGTACCTTGCAGCACTGGGAAGGAGACAATGAACCTGGGCCATGTTTTATCTGGGTGGGATTTAGGCAGGTTAAAACCCAGGAGAAGCACAAGTGACATGGTGTGTCCCTGAACAGGTCTGATCCGCTCCCGAATCCGAGGGGCAGACGTGGCAAAAGCAGGTGTCCTGACCTTCCTGGACAGTCACTGCGAGGTGAATAAGGACTGGCTGCTCCCTCTGCTGCAGAGGATCAAAGAGGTGAGTGCTCCTGAGACACCAGAGTCACCCTCAGGGGATGCATCCTGAGGGCCCCCTCCTCTTCCTCCCAGTGGGTGTGACCATCCAACCATAACCAGCTACAAGCAGGCATCCAGGTAAGGGATACAAAGAGGCCTTTTGGGGTACAAAATGGCCTTTTCTGGTCTTCCTCCACCCAGCAGGCAGGTGGGGTGTCTGTGTGACTGGGGTAGAATGTGAGTGGCTGGGACAAGGTGTCTCCTGGGGCAGTGGGACTCCAACTGAGAAGCACAGGTTGAGTGGTGATAGGGGAATACGTGGGCAGTGCTCCAGCAGAGATTTTAATTAGGCTCATGTAAAATGCTCAGTGATGATGATTTAAGGGAGTGACGGCTCCTTGAATAGGGGCCGAATTTAATTTCATGCAAATTAAGCGCTAATAAATTGATTTAATAGGATTTAAATTCTGCTGATTTCAGAGCAGACAATGACATTCTCCTTTCTCTGGCGGCGACTCTCTCACCAGACGTGCACACAGAGGCTGCTGGCGCCTTGTCACTGGAGTCAGGGGAGCTCTGTGCCCGTGACCTGCTGGCAGCAGAGTGCAGAGATTGATGCACCATCATCCAGGGTGTGGATGCACCATCCTTTCCCCTCACCGTGCCTTGCTCCTTCACCCTTGCTGTACCTCTGCTACACCTCTGGCTCCTGATGGCCAGTGTTAATTACTCGGCAATTTTAGAACTCCTGACATAAGGGCAGCTGAGGAGCAAGGGGATGCTGAGGTGGTGGGTCATGGAAAACCCTGCCTGGCTGGTGTTCACAGTGCCCCTCACCTCAGGCATCCTGCTTTTCACCCCTGCAGATGTGACAGCTGCGATGGCTGGGCTGTGCATGCCCTCTGTGTGTCAGCAATGGAACCAGGGCAAGGGGGGCACAGCACCAGGTCAGGTCCCTCCACGTGGGCGAGGGCAGTCAGTGCTGCTGGCACTTGTAGCACAGCCAGTGCTGGAGAGGTCCCAACCTCGGTTTGCAGGCTGGGCCACAGGGCTGCTGATAGATGGAAATGTGATGGAAATGGTCTGTTCATATCATTGATCGTGGCTCCAGCAGAGTTATGAGAACACATGCTGTGATATCCCACTGGAGCCTCGTGGCTGGCCTGTCCAGGGTGAGATTTACTGCTAAGCTTTACAGCATCACTTCTTCCTCTGGGCTTTTTAAAGCATTCCTTGCTTTTTGCCAAAGCCCTGCTTGTACTTCAGTAAGGAGTATCCAGAGCAATTGCCTCTTTCCCAGGCAGAGCTTTTGATGTGTTTTTGTCAGGAGAAGGGCAGTGAAGGCAGCAGGAAGGGGGTTGGCAGATCTGCTTTCCCACACAGCTCCAGGATGGTGCCCCACATATCCAGGGTAGGTGAATGTGAATGCCATGGACAGCATCACCACAGGAGTTCCAGTGCCTTGTGGTCTGAATACAGCATCAAACACACACATCACCTCTGTGAACTCTTCTGGATTGAATCTTTCCCCAGCTGGAAGTAAGGCAGTCTCTAAGCCTGCAGTGCTGCTCATGCTGCCCTGACCTTGCCCAGTGTCCTGCAGCCTCAGGCAGCAGGGGAGATGTACTACAAAGAGTGTTGAGGAACCTGCAAAGCCAGAGGGGTCCCGCATGCCTGCTTTTTAACTGCTCACAGAAGCTGCAGGATAAGGGCAGAGTCCTCAGTCTCCTTCTTCCAGGCCCTCCATCCTTGGCAGCAGGGTTAAGGTATTGATCAGTGAAGTGTATGAAATGTTACTGCTGCCACCTTCAGGCTGTGCTCTAGCCATGGGCTCCCTGGCCAGCTGCTCCATGAGGATCAGCTGCCTAGGAGAGGAGCATTTTCTCACTCTGTTGCTCCCAGGAGCAGCCTGTTTTGAGCTAATGTGCTTTAAGTTCCAAGGAAATGAGCGGTGAGTGCCTGAAGGCACACCCATCCCTTTTCCCACCACATCCCAGCCACCCCACTCTTTGCTTCTCTCATTTTCTCAGCCAGAACAGCTATTCCTGCCACTTTCCATGGTGGGAAGTGCCAGAGCCCATGGGTGCCACCATGCACCCGTGTTGAGGTGCCCCTCGAGCTTTCCCAGCAGCTGATGGTTTTACATAACCAGCATATGGATTTGGAAACAAGCAGGAAGAGCAAGGGATGGAGTGTGGGGGATTTCAGCCTTGTGCCTGTCTCAGGGAGCAGCAGTGATGGTCAGTGTCTCACACCAGCATGTTTGCAAACACGTGGCTGAGAGTGTGGGCCCAGGCTCTTATTTTTACTTATGGAACAAATATCTCCAAAGTCATTAATGGTGCATTTCAACCAAATAACTTTTCTAAAAATGTAATTATCCATCCCAAGGTATTTTCACAGTATGACTCAGCAAGCTCATCCCAAAACTGGATTTGCACATGGCACTGGGATGAACCAATGAATGGTGACCCCCCACTCCCAGCTCAAATACCCCCAGCCTGGTGCTTTCCTGGGAAAAAGGAGACCCATGAAGGGCAGCCTGCCTAATCTTTGCCTAATCCTGCTATGGGGCCAGAGGAGCCACTGTGGCCCTTTTTGTTGTCCATTACAAGGTCAGGATGGTGAGGCTGAGAGCCACACTGCAGCCTGGGCCCTTCTCCAGGGCTGAACTATATCTGTTATCTTCAGGAGCATTTTCAGAGTTTTTTCCTGTTAGTTTAGATCCGTACATTGGTGTGTTTGAGAAGGGCATTGCAGAAATGGATTCTCAGGTTTGTGAGAGAGAATTGAAGGTTTGGGTGTTGTTAATATTAACATGCCCTGATATGGGTGGGTGGCAAAAAGAAAACCAGAAGGATGAAGCTGCCTATAATAAGATCTGGTGCTCAGCCCAAAATAAATCATAGCAACAGCACTGTGCTCTTGAGCATGCCGTGCTTTTCTCTTGAGGGTCAGAGAGACCTTCATGAAAGCTGAGCAAATATATATGTTCCCAGGACCTGGCAGGGAAAGTGAGGCAGGGAGAAGACAGCACTGCTCAAGGTTAGTTAGCATTTTTGCAGTAGTGCTCTCAGCCCAGATGTGAAGGGGATTCTCTTACAAGAAGTTGTGGCATGCAGTGAGTAGCAGTGGAATTGAAACTGGGGGTGGGTGTCAGCTGGCTAGAAGTGCTCACCAGGAAGATGCTTGAGGGACAGGTTTCAAATGAGTGGTTGCAATCCTTTCCCTGCACTGCTCAGCACACAAAGCAGATGCTTTGCTTAAAACCTTCCCCCTAGCCTCAGGCAGTTGAGGGATGCTTGGCTGTACTGAGCTGTGGCAGGCTGGGGGACACTGTGCAGCAGCCAGGATAGATTTGATGGGTGTGAAAGGCTCACCCTGCTTGGATGTGGCTTGTGTTTCCCCGTGCAGTACAGAGGTGCAGCAGACTCTGCCCTTTTCAGTGAGATGTTTGACTCACAGAAAGTGATGGTGAGACCCCTGGCTTGACCCCGTAATGGAAATACCAAGTATTTGTCATGCTCAATTGGAAAATCAGCTCTAGTCCAGCTCCCAGCTCGTGGCCTTTGGTTGCTTCTTCCTACAGCTGCATTTGAATACTTCTTTGTCAGGACTAATTTCTAAAACAAAGTCTTTCCCCAGTGAGAGAGCAAGCCCGAGTGTGCTCAGATGCTTTGCTTTGTATAGCTGTGAAAAACAATTTGATCTGGTGAGGGTAAAACCTTGAAGTTTGAGCTATAATTGGAGTTTGGGATTTTTGAAAAGAAAAAGGGAGATAAGAGACCAGTCAAAGCTGTCAGAGTCTCTTCCTCCTGTAGATATTTTTGTTCATAACTGTTTGTATAATCTCTTTGCCCATAACAAGATGTTAATTAAATCACCACCAACTATTTTGAATAAATCAGGTCTTTCTTTTTTAACCCTTTCACAACTTTGGCAAAACTAGCTGTACTGCCATAGTTGGTGCATTTTAAAAAATACCCATATTTAAGCTATTTGGCTGTGTTTTTCCTCTGTCATTTCAATTCCCTGTTTGTCACTTGACTTCTGAAATCCAGTTAAAAGTATTTAAGGGAGGTGAAAGGGGAATATTTTGGTGAATTTGTAAAAGGCAGAAGGAGCTTTGCATCCAGCCCAGCTGGCTGCCAAGTACAGGCACAGTCTGAGGAGGAGGAGGCAGTGAGGGACGCTTGTCCCTGACAAAACTGAATGACACCAATGTTTCCAGGCACTTGGTGTCTCCAGGAGTTTGGAGCCCCTTGCCCGGTTTGAATGGTGTCATCTGAAGTCACGGGTGTTTTTGCTTTTGCTTTGCAGGATCCCACCCGGGTGGTCAGTCCCGTTATTGACATCATCAACCTGGACACTTTTGCCTACGTGGCAGCTTCCTCAGACCTCAGAGGAGGTGAGTCCAAGCCTTGTGCTTGTCCTGTGGGCATCCATTCCGTGGTGGGAATGTGCACTGGCCTTTGCACCACACCTCTGTCTCCTGCTGCCTCACAAAAAAGCACATGGGCACTGCTCAGTGCTGCTCCCAGGCTGCTCCACACACAGGTGGAGACAGGAGGAGATGGGAGATGTCTAGGCAACAACTGGAGGGTGAAAGTGTAGTGCTTATTAGTATGCCTGTGCTATTTGGAGCACACAGTACCCATCAGAGCGTGCTTCTGTGTGCACAGGGGGACTAGGTTTCAGCAGCAGCTTTAATTCTGACTTTTCCTGCCTTTGGAGCACTTGACTTTGAAATTGTAATGCAAGGTGCTGTTTCTTGTTCATATGTAGTAGTGAAATATGTTAGGCATTGGGCTTTTCTCTCAAGAGCTGCATCTCTGTGGCTGAAGTCATTTGAAAGTGGGGAAAATGTTCCATCAAACACAGCTTCTGCAGCCTGCATTGCCTCCTAATCCATATCAGTTTCTAATTTCCCCATGGCACTTCTCTACTCTGGTTTTAGGTTTTGACTGGAGTCTGCATTTCAAATGGGAGCAGCTTTCCCCAGAGCAGAAAGCCAAACGACTCGATCCCACCGAGCCCATCAAGTAAGTCTGGAGGGGGAAGGAAGCACCTGAGTAAGGAGGGGCAGGACAGGCTTCTCATGTGACCTCACGTGTGTCCCCGTGCTCCACAGCAGTGTGCAGTCTCTTCTAGGACAGCTCTAAACTTCTAGTATCTCTAGCAAGCTCCTGGCTGGCCTGGGGTTTGCAGTGCAGCTTCACCTTCCAACACTGAAGCCTTGGAATGCCACAAAGATGGAAGGGGTGTGTTTGTGGTTACTGGGGTTTTGGTAGTGCTAAGGATTCTGGTTAGAGGAAAAGCCCAGTGCTGTAGCAAACTGCTTCTCTCAGTTCAGCTACCACTTAAGAATAAGGCAGTGTCCTCATGATAAATTGGTGTCTAGTCCAGCCTTCCCAGGTCAGCGCTGCTCTTCTGTACCTCACTGAGGACTCCTCAGAAACGGGGATGTGCAGGGGAGGGAGCACAGCTGACCAGGAGAGGAGGTGCCATCTGTCCTCATGCCGTGGGATGGAGGGGTCCTGGAAATTTCTGCTGGAAATCTCTGCTGGCAGCAGGCCTGGTGCTGGTGTCTGCAGCCCCAGCCAGATGTGAGGCCTGGAGGACCCCAAGAGTTGGGGAAGCTCAGGGCCTCCAGGGGAGGAAGGCTCTAGGGGACAAGAGCACTGCTTCTCCTTAGGATGCTGCTGTTAACAGGAGCTCTCACTGGCTTCCCAAAGGCTGGCCTTGCATTCCTGATCACTCTGCAATCTCTGTGGAGATTAGCCTGGGCACAGCAATCACCCCAGCTCCTCCCAAGCCTATACTGAGGCATCCACACTGTCTCCAGTTGAATGGAGATGGGACTTGTGCCAGCAAACAGCAAGGCTCCTCAAGCTATCTTCTGGGTCTGCCCTCCCCTCCTCCACGGGCCTTCTCTGTGCAGTTTTCTTAGCTAATCTGAAGAAAGAAAAATAACCCTGGTTTGAAATAAAGATCACACAGCTAGTGATGGCTTTTAAAAAGCCCTTCTGAATTGGCTCTGCCTTCCTCTCCCCGGTGGAATGGTGCTCTTAATAGGCTGGCTCCAGGCAAAAAGCCCGTCTGAGTGAATAACCCCCGAGTGCTAAGTGCATTTTTGATGCTGAAGCCTACAATCAGGGCTGTCAACTTTGGGCTTGTAGGAGTTGTGCTGACGGGTGCATTAGCCAGTCATTAAGTGCCAGGCAATTTATGATTGGCAGCAGAACACTGAAAGAGGCAACTGAAAGAAAGGCTCAGATGTGTTTTTGGGGTGTTTTGTCCTTTTCTTGGTGAGAAGGTGATGTCCTGGTCATGGAAAAGGAGGCAAAGGGAAAGGCTTCTTCTGTGCATCCAGGTGCTGCAGCAGTGCTTGAGGGTGTGTCCTCTTCTCCTTGTCCATTCTTCAGGACACCCATCATTGCTGGGGGGCTGTTTGTCATCGACAAGGCCTGGTTCAACCACCTGGGGAAGTACGACAGTGCCATGGACATCTGGGGTGGAGAGAACTTTGGTGAGTCGTTCTTCATCCCCCTGGGCCTTGCTGTATTGGCTTCCCTTTCTGAGTCATGCTGGATGGATACAAAGTCATTTCAGGCTTCACTTTGAATGTTCTGGGTGGTTTCCCCCATTTACATTCATAGGTTGTGGTCTCAGGAGAGTGAGAGATCCAGAAACCACTAATGATGGGAAGTGAGCAGTTGTTGGCCCTTGGGACTGCCTGCCTTCCATGCTGCTTTGACTTCCTGTAGGTAAATACTTTCAACCACACAGCTTTGGTGTTACCAACAGACAAGAGAACACTTTGTGCACCCTTATTCCTTCCTGATCTTATTTTCGCCTCAATAAAGCAAAGAATTTGTCTTAATCCATTCATGACAGCATTTCCAAGCTGTGAACTGAGGTATCAGTCCCTCCCTGAGTTGGCAGAGTACCTGAAACTGTAGCTGCATCAGCATGCAGCAAACAGGTGGCAGAGTACCCAGCTGTTTATCCATTCCTGTATCCCTGGGTGGCTGGGAGCTGCCCAGCTCTCTCTGACGCTGTCACTTTTCCTGCACCAAAAAAAAGGGTTGAGCTCACCTAAATTCTGTCACCTCTGGCCCTTATCATGGGACAAGATGGACACAAAGAAATCTCCTGCAAGCACACTTGAGAGGGCACATGAAAGAGGTAACAGCCTGTCCCTTGTCCCCTTGTCAAGCACAGCTGGATCGGGCTGGGCTGTTCTCCCTTTGGAGCTGCAGTACAGAACAATAGACTGTACCCAGGAAAGAAGGGGGAGGCACTGCATGTCAGGCAGGCAGATCAGAACCTGGTTTTAACAGCTTGCACCTCTGGGGAGTGGGGCTAGCCAGGAAGAAAGGCTCTTATGTGTCCACACACACAGCAATGCTGTCCGTCATCCAAGGGAGCAGATGCTGCTGCCTTGCAGTAATCCATCCACTGCCTGGCACTGGTGTTTCCTTCACATGCCTTGTCCCTCTGGATATATTTTATTTATTTCTATCTTGTTATGCAGTAGGAATCTCGCTCTTTTCGTGCTTTCTGTCTGTGGGTGCATGTCTTGCCTTTGAAGTGACCCAAAGTATCTGAGTGGGGTGGCTGTGAGGAAACCTGGGAGGCGAGTGGCAGCCCTCCCACCTCCCCTGCTGGATCAATAGCCCAAACAAAGCATTCAAGAGGGGAACTAGACAGGAGAGGAGCTGCCATGCTGTGCCTGACCTGCTGTCTGTCTGTGCTCATCATTGGTCTGTGACAGCAGCCAGCAGGAGCTGCTCCTGGGAGATGAACAGTGACAGGACAGCCTGCTCCTGGGAGAAGCTCCATCCTGGCAGCTTGTCCCATGCCCTGTAACAGCAGGCATTGTGCTGCTTATGCCTGGTTGTGACCCATCCTGCAGAGGAGAGGTTTCCCTTACTGGTGCTATGCCCCAGGAGGCTGGTCCTGACCAGACATGCACTGACAGGGGTAGCATGGCCTTGTGTGACAAAGGAAAGCAAAATCAAGTGCAGGTCTGCATAGCAGCAGGGCAGATCCCATCTTGTCCCTTTTCCTGGGAGCAGAAGCATGCCTGGCTCACAGCTCCACCTCCTGCAGGTGCAGCAGTCAAGGGCAGAGTGTCCCATCTCTCCTTTGCACCCTGCTGGCCCTGGTCAGCTTTGGGCAGAGAACAGACAGCAGGAGCTGACCTGCTTGTTTTGGACACTTACAGTGAACAGTGCTCCTCCTGGTAGCTCAGTCCTGAGTAGCAGCACTGCTGCCCTTAATGTTATTGATGAGGGGGCTGGAGGGGGCTGGAGGCTTCAGGCAGCACAAAAGTAAGCGTGTTTGGCTTTGAAGGAGGACACCATAGGTGTTTTGCATCTTAAATGTACTGAATTCCCTGTAGATGAGTAAAGGCAAGAAGGACTTGCAGGCCAGCAAGAAGTGCTGGAGGTATTTTGCTGAATGAAGGCCAAGTCCAGCACACCCCAGCATGTACTGCTCACATCCCCTCCTGGGGGTCACTTGGAGGGGCCACGTGCACTGACAGGGTCTCCTGAGGGTCAAGGGAAGCATGCTGTTGGTTCCTGCTCCCCTGGCTCCTCTGAGCTGACCCTGTACCATGCTTTAGTTGTGCTTCAGTTTGCCTTCCCTTGTGGCACTTAGCCTGTCTGGAGAGCTTGTTACCTGCCATGGATGGCTCCATGGGTGATCCCTCCCTGTGGAATTCTGTGCTTTTATTGTTTCTGCTGTACCTGGGGCAGGCTCTGCAGGGTGCAACTAGCCTGAAGCAGAGAGCTCAGACTCCTCAGCATCTCCTGTGCACCGTGTCCTCATTCCAGTTCACAATACACGGAGATGACCTCTTCACTGGGCTTTGAAAAAACCAGGCAAGGACTGAATGGTGTGAGTCTTCCAGCACTCCAGGGAGCTGGTCTTCTCCCAGCCTGAGCAGAAGGACCAGGAGAGGGGAGGGCAGCTTGCAGCAGCCACGCTGTGCTCCACAGCTGCTCAGCTGGTTGTCCCCTTGTATTGGGTGCCCTTATGACTGACACAGCAGTGCCAGCTGAGAGGCCAGTGCTGTGACACGCAGACAAGTGACAGCAGCAGCTCAGAGTGGCCGCATCCTGCCATAATCTCATTTCCCTGCAGCTGTGATTAAGCTTGCTCCCAATATAGCACCAGGACATGGCACAAGGGCACGTTTTATTGGCCTCTTAATACCCAGCACTGGGGAAAGTGGTGAGGCTCCAGCTGCTGTTGGCAGCTCTTGCCTGTAAACACGACAGTGAAGGGAAGGGGAGGGAGTTTCTGGGAAGGAATACTGCTCCCTGCTGTGCTTTCCCACCCCTGCCATTGCTTGTCCCTGCTGCCAGGGCCAGCTGTTGGGGATGGGATCAAAACCTTGAATTTTGGATCCAGGCATCAAGGCAAGAAGGCTTTGCAGCCGTGTCAGCCTTCCCTTTCCATCAGCTCAGGAGCAGGGGGGTGCACTGGGAGCAGGATGGGAGCAGCATGAACCTGGGTCCTCCCTCTGCAGCAGCTCAGGGATGAGCCCTGTGTGCTCAGAGGGCTTTGGAGCTCCAGGCTCCAATTGGCCTTTGCTCCCTGAAGCTGTGAACTGTTCTTGGAGGGATGGAAGCTTTGTAAGCCAGCAGTGCCTGCCCTTGGAGGAGGAGGAGTCCTGTTGGCACTGCCCAGTTCCTGCCACAGGTGCTTGTCTTGCCAGCATCCGACCTGGGGACAAGTCATCCTTGTGCTGGCATACTGAGGGGACTGCTGGGAGCACAAGTTGGCAAAGACAATGGGTGTTCTCCTGTCTGAATTCTGTAGTTAAATGGGGGGGGCAGGGTGTGAAAGGGAATTATTAGTTTTGCAGTAGATACATGCTACATATAGCTCTGCACTGTCAACAGATGATAAAATAGGATTCAGAGAACTGCAGAAGCCTTTTCATTTTAATTTCATTTCTTTTTTACGCCGGTTCTGTCTGAGCATGACTGTCTGACAATAGAGCTACAGATTCATAGCTTCATAAGCATCAGGACCAGATGGACCCATTAGATCAGCCATGCTGCTTGCCCTTCCTACCTCATCCAGCTCCCTGCCAAGAGCTTTATAACTTCTGCTGTCAGTTGTGCCACAGGCTCATTTTCCTTGAGAAGGGCCCTGTGGGCCAGCCAGAGAGTGGCTTGGAGTGGCTGGGAGACATTTTCCATGCTGACAACTTACCCAGATTTTTGGGATAATCTCTCCCACTGCTGACCTTCGCTTCTGTGAAGGTGTGTGCTTTACTTGATGGGCACTCAAGGCCCAGAGTACCTGGGCAGGGCAAGCTCCTGTCCATTTTGGGACAGGCGATGGGTGCACAGCTCTCTGTTCACTTTGCAGAGTCAGTAGTGGATTCATAAGGATAATGACAGTTGTAGTCATTAATGGAGAGAATTTATAGCTTCTCCTGGTGAACTTGAGAGCCCTTTGGAGGGAAGTGACTCTGAAACAGGCAGTGCAGAAGTAATAAGGGAGGCACAGAACTGGCGAGGGGATTCTGCAGTGTATGAGAAGGGACCTGCTCACGGTCTCACGCTCACCATTGTGATTGCACCTGCTGTGCTAGAGGCAGGTTTCAAGTGCACTGACTTCAAACAGCTTGCAAAGAAGCTTTGAAATGTGCTTTTAAGGCCCCTGTGACTAGGAAAGCTCGTCTGGTAATTGATTTACCCCAGTTTAATGTTGCAGAGGATGAAGTAAGAGCTAACACCAGGATTCAGACTGCTCTAGGACAGAAAGACAAAGTGCTGAAGCTGCTTCTCTTGCAGAAATCTCTTTCCGTGTGTGGATGTGTGGAGGGAGCCTGGAAATCATCCCCTGCAGCCGTGTTGGGCACGTCTTTCGGAAGAAACATCCCTACGTCTTTCCAGAGGGAAATGCCAATACATACATCAAGTAAGTGGTTTGTACTTGCTTTGGGTTTTTTTTGTGAATTAGCCTTGTAGAGAGAGCGGGGAGCAGAGAAGACAGGCAGGAAAGTTTGTTAGGAAAACTTTGAAATATCCTTGGGCAGGAATTTTTTGAGCTGAAGAAAATGTAAGTCAATACAACTGTCCCACAGGATTTCTCCAGTGTCGAGAATATGACAGAAATAGGACATTTATATGGTAGCTTTCATCAGCACAGAAATGGAGGGACCGCCCCAGCACATCCCTGAGAGCTGGCTGCTGGGACATCAAATGGTTTAGACCTTGAGGTCATCAGAACACATTTAAAATGACCTGAAATGAGGCTGCCAGCAATGTCTGTCAGTAGCCAGTGACCTTAGCTGAGGGCTCAGTGTGGCTCAGCTGAACCAGAAAATTTGGTTCCCAGTGCCTCTCTGGGATGGGAGCCACACATCTTGCTGGAGAGGGTGGTTCTGTCCCCAGGCTGGTGCTCTGTCCTGAGCAGAGGCAGCAGTGGGCTGCCCCTGGCTGGCATGGACACCAAAGGGACTGCCAGGGCATGGCAGCTGAAAGGCACCTCTCCTCACACACAGGAACACAGCTGAATCAGGTTCTGAAAGGCTGCCTGAAATGGGCTAAGGTCCTGGAAACATCAGGTAAAAAAGGAGGAAATCCAGAAGTGGGAATAGGCATGGGAAGGATGGTCAGAGCAGCCAGTGAGGTCAGGAAGCATTTCCTCCATTTTTAGAGTGTGAGGCTGAACGTTGTTGCTGAAGTGAATGACAGAGAAAAGCACTGGGGGCACTTACAGTAAATGCAGGGTTGTTTCTGAGCTAACCTGCAGCTGTGAGTGCTTACACAGCAGGCTTTCCTTTTAGTGTGGGCTTCCCACTGTCAGAAAGCAGCATTTGTGAAGACCCAGGTCTGCCATAAGGTTCTTGCTGACCCAGGCTCTCTGCAGCTCCCTCAGCCTTTGCTTGAGACACGGGGGAGTGCAAGTGACACCGCTCACTGACACCTGTGATTTCCAGGCACACAGTGGGTGGAGCAGGAAGGGGATGGCTGTGACGGGCACAGGGCATCACCGAGGAGCAGAGCACAAATTTGAGAATCACTAGGAGGGCTCTTGCTTTCAGTAGTGAAGCAGGACTACTTCACAAAGCAGTCAAAACGTCCCCTGTGAGAGTCGCTGCAAACCTGAGTGAAGAGGTGGCACCTGCCTTGCATCACCTGCAGGAGGAGCAAGGGGAGCTCGAATGGGTACAGCTCTTGTGACTCCCTGCCTGGCACTGGCCTCTGGGGACTTGGGGATGTCTGTGTCATGCCTGGGTGTGAGCCTTGGCACTTAGCCCCGTGTTTCTGGTAAACTGAAATGAGTCCGGGAAGCCAGACAAAGGAACCCTGCACGCTGGGGAAGGTTAGGTACAGATGTAGACACTGATTTAGTCATCTCTTGAGCAAGAGCACTTAGACTAGTGCCTCAGAGAGAGAGAGGAGGAAGCCCATGAATCAGCAAGGAACTGAGAATCAGTCTGGAGAAATGTACCTGCAGGCATCAGGAGCTGGGATGTTATTAACCTTAGGGTATCTATCAGCCTTAATGTTATAGTGTACAGACTGAGAGGAGAAGCAGCTCCTGGCAACCTGATGCTCTGTAGCACTTCTCTTTAAATAGAGGTGTTAGCAAAAAATATCTCCACCTTTCTGCCAGATACTGATTGCTTTCCCACAGAGCCCCTCCTTCAGAGTGAGAGACAGCTCAGGCTCCAGTCTAGTGCTGGCTTCATGTGCAGAATAATCATTTTCTGGGCACCTGGGACTTGGCTGGATCCAGAGCCAGCCCACAGCACCTGCAGCTCAGTGGTATGGCAGCAATAGCTTGGAGGCACTGGCCTTGGAGCAGGAGACTGGAGGACTCCCCTGAACTGGGCAGGGACAGGCAGACAGGCATGGAGCAGGAAATCCATTTGCAAGAGGAATTAGAGCCATCTGAAGCAAACAGAAGATTTGCTGAGGTTCAGAAACCTTCTGCAGACACCTGGCTGATGTGGCAGAGTGGCATTCTTGCTGCAGCACTGTGGTGGGGCCACTTTCTCTTTAAGTTTTGAATGCTGAGGTTTGCCTCAGTGAAATCCAGGAGTGCAAAGCAGGAGAGTCCATTCAGGATTGAAACAAAGGAAATAATTGCAAATCTTCGGTAAACTTTCCAGAGCTCCATCCCATCCACTAAATAAAACCCCAGGCACTCCTGCCTTGGGGATGATGCTTAAGACAACCTTCAGTTCTGGGTCTGGTGGATGCAAAGCATCCAGCTGAGTTTGAAATGGTGAATTCTTCATCCAAGCTTTATTTGGTTGGTCCCTGGAGTAATGGGAAGGAAGGAGCACCTTCTGTAGTAGTGAGGGATGGGCTGGCTCGGGGGAAGTTGGGTGAAGACCAAGCTGAGGGTGGGAGGAGGGCAGATGGGTCAGTTGGTGCACTGTGGGGGTGTCACCTTGCAGGCCCCCTGGTTCCAGCGTGTCCCGTTGCCTCCCGCAGGAACACCAAGCGCACGGCCGAGGTGTGGATGGACGAGTTCAAGCAGTACTACTACGCTGCCCGGCCCGCAGCCCAGGGGAGGCCTTTTGGGAAGTAAGGATCCCCCTCTGCTGCCCGTGCCCTGCCCGTGCCCTGCCTGGGCCCTGCCTGCTGCAGTGGGTGCTCACAGGGACGGGCCCTGCTGTGGAAACCCGCCTGCACTGCTTCTGTAATAACAGTAAAATACTGATGAGAGGCACGTCCTGCAGCAGTGAGGTGGATAAAGTGCCAGTTCAAATGTTGTACTGGTTTATTCCAGTCAGTGAGCAAATCCAGGTGGGGGAAAACCCCCTCTGCCTCTGTCCTCTCTTTGGCATTACATAGAACTACTTCTGATCCCAGAGTAGAGTTTGGTGAGGAGAGTCCAGAGGTGTTGGTGGCATCAAATCATCAAATTTTTGGCCTGCTGATGCTTTATTGGAAGGCAGCAAGTATTTGTGTGCAGGGAGTTTCCCAATCATTCTGTGAGGAGTTAGAAATGCCTCCCTGTCAGGAAGACTAAATATTTGTGTTGCATTTCTCATTTTCACATATCTTTGCCTTGGAAAGTTTCCTTCAGATTCCAGGGGGTTCTGAGTCCAAACTTGAATTCCTTGTGACCACTCTTCAATCTCCAGGATAAATAATTTGAAGTCCTGGGGTCTCCCCTGTTTGCTCTGAATTAATATCCTGCTCCCATCCATCAGCACAGGATGAAGTAGCAGCTCTGTCCTCTGCTTAGGGTATAGAGAAGTTGACCTATGTAAAAAGGAGATACTGGAGGCTTCTGACTATTCCATAAAAGCCAGCTCATAACAGCTCCACAGGTGGAGGCTGGCCCAGGGAGGAGCTGGAGTTTTGGAAACGTCACTGTACAGCATGGTCCCTCAGCAGAAATTGTCCTGATTAATAAAAGAAAAAAGTATTTCACTGTATGATTAACTTGTGGTGGTTTACCAGTGTGTTTAGGTGCTCTTGCAAATCAAGGCCTCCTGTCGTCCTGTAAACCAAGAGTGACTTAGAATAGCAAATAGCATATTTTAATTTCCTAATATGTTAATATGTTCAGGTAAGGGCTATTGCATAGTAGCATACATTTTTTACTAATAATTTTTAAATGACTGTGCTCTTCCCTGAACCTTCTCAGCTCCAGACTCCTTGTTAAAATGACAATATGTCATCATGCCATTTTACCAAGTGAGACCTCCAAAGAGACAGAGATCAAAACAGCTGCTCAAGCTCATACAGAGAGAAACCAGAGCTGCTGATGCTCCCGCGTTTGCTGTCTGTGCATTTCTGATGGGTTTATCTCATCCTCCCTCCTTGGTGTGTTGGGTCTCACCTTCATCACTTCCACTGTATCTCTGTGATATTTTCTTCCCACAGCATCCAGAGCAGAGTGGAGCTGCGGAAGAAGCTGAAATGCCACAGCTTCAAGTGGTACCTGGAAAACGTTTATCCCGAACTTAGGTACGGATGTGCCATCTCCACCTGCGTCCAGCAGGCCAGTGGGATGCTCCAGCCCTCCCTCCTGCCCCCCAGAGACATGGGCACCCCCTCCCTCGGGCTTCACAGGAGGGCAGAGGGAATTTTGTGCTGCACAGCTTACTCACAGAGTGACATTCTGTGATATCTGCTTCCTCCAAGCTCTTTGCTGCAGGGCTGGTGAGGGACAAAGCATCAGTTACTCCCATTTGTTCTCAGGAATTCATTAGGTATCCTTCTGCCTGTGCTGTGGAACAGGTTGTGTAGGAAAATAAGAGAGTTTTCCTTACAAAAGTGTCCCAAGGCAGAAAATCCACTATAGCTTCTGCTGGGGTGTTTCAGTACTTAATGACTCCTCCTCAAACAAGCACCTTAATTTCCAGTCCTTTCACACTGTTCCGTGGCACTCAAGGCTTCACTGTTGTGAAACCATTCACCCTAGGATTTTATGACTTGTGTTCAGATGGCTCTGCCTTGCTCCTAACCCAATGCTTTGATAAATATTGTTGCTTTTGCACCACAGATATCTTTTAGCTACCAATTTACTCCAGAAACCATTGCATTCATTCCCCTGTTCCCTATCAGGAGCCATCCTCAGAAAGGATGGTAAAGTTCTAGAGATACCTTCAGGGACCTGCTGGTGCAATAGCTGAGTGCAGAATCACTGTGTGAAAATGATGATTTATACCATTTTCTTACTTCTTTCTTTTGCCATTTGTGGCATTGCACAGCAGCATTCACAGGCAATGCCAGGGCTCTGTTACAGTTTCTTACAAAGTTCCCCTCTCCTATAAGCTGAAGGCTGCTCACAGCCTACTCCTGGCTCCTCTGTTTGCCTGGTGCAGTTATTTATTTTGTCCTCTTACAAAGGTCAGCCATCCATCTCTGAGCACTGCTTCTGCAGCGTCTCTGTCCATGTGCTGCTCTCAGTGCTTCAGTATTGTGGTAGACCTTGCCAGCCCTCATTTTCTGGAGGTGAAGTGGTGCAGCCTTACCCCACTGTGCATCAGGCAGTACGATGTTGTCTTCACTCTGTTCCCACAGGATTCCCGAGGAATCGCTCTATCAGACTGGGATCATCAGGCAAAGGCAGAGCTGCCTGGAGTCACACAAGTCTGAAGACCAGGAGTTCCCCATCCTGAGCTTAAATCCTTGTAACAGCAGCAAGGGCACGGTGCCAAAGGCACAGGTAAGATGTGTTGTGTATCTCTGTGGTGCTGGCTGGGAAGAAGCCGTGGGGGCAGCTTCAAGATGATTTCTTAAGGTTGCTAAAGCTCTCATGGAGGATTTACCCATTCTGCCAGTGTCTTTCCTTAGGCAGCCTGTCATTAAACCCTGGCAACTCCACCTGACCTTGGTGGAGGCCCTGGGCAGCAGCAGGAACTGGTGCAGGAGCCACAGGACAGCCTGTCCCACTCATCTCCATGGGAGCCTATGCTGAGCTCTTCCCACTGCCCAGGAACACCACGTGCTGCTCATCTGCACAGATCAAAGGCAAAGAGAATTATAACTTCCTCTCATCTCTCAGCCTTCTTTCTCTCAGAATGGACTGAGTTGCAGTGGCATTTGTAACTTCATAGTCTGCATTCTCTCAGTATTGGATTGCCCATTAAGCTAGCAAGGATTTAATGAGGATGATCTCAGTTTTTTCAGTCTCACTGAGATGAGAAAAAGCTGTATGAATTGA
Source organism: Passer domesticus (assembly GCF_036417665.1). Taxonomy (NCBI): domain Eukaryota; kingdom Metazoa; phylum Chordata; class Aves; order Passeriformes; family Passeridae; genus Passer; species Passer domesticus. The sequence continues at coordinate 114,749,834 of NC_087476.1, read as the reverse complement.
TGCTCTCAAAAGCACAGCCTGGGAGATTTTAGAGCCAAGAGCAGGCACATGTGCCTTGCAGCAGCATTTCTGGAGCAAGACCCTGAAGATACACACAGCTTCAAAACTCACCTTTGTGATTTTGGCCATGTCAGAAAGTTCTGTGTTGCATCTATTAAACAGGGAGGATAACAATCCCTTGCTTCTCCATGGTTGCCATGAAATAATTCAGTAGAAAATGGTGTGGTGTGCACGCTTCCACTCAGCTGTGCATCCTTAACCCTCATGGTTACATATTCAAACCAGGTAGCTGTGCATATAAAAGGCCCAGCTTGGGGACACTGCTTAAAATACCCCTGATTTGTGTGTGCAAACAAAGCATGTCATTATGTGCATCTCTTTCAAAAGCAGTTGCATGCCTGTCTGTAGGCAGGAAATTAATATCTGTTTCACAGCATGGCAAAACCAACAATGACTACTTGAATATTAGTTCAATTCAGAAAATGTAGTTAATATAATTGCAAGTGCCACACAGTAACACTTCTTACAGTTTCACTGGTTTCCATGTTCCAGAATTGGCTTTTTTTTCTTCCACTGCTACATGGACTTTTCACACAAACAGCAAGCTGATGAGAGTAGGTCATCATGTTTTTCAGAGCTAGCTCTGCAGAAGAAAGGAAAAACGTTCTAACAACAATAGCAACTTCCAATGAATCAGCTGTTTAAAAAAAATATCTGGGAAAATCAGAATGAAAAATGCTGCTGCAAGTTAGTGTTTCAAAATGAAATGGCATTGGTCTTTCTGAAATACCAATTTGATGTGGTATTTTAAAATGAGAAATGTCATGCCAACAAGTTGAATTGTTTCATTCCTACCAAACACATTTTGTTTTGACATTTCTGTGCAGTAAATTTTCAGAATTTTTCACGCCACGAACTTTTCATCTTCCTGTTCTGATTCTGCAGCAGTTTGCAATAGGTCAACACTTCCCACTGGATGGCAACTCTTATTTCTTGTGCACATCCAGGACTAACTTTGCAAAGGAACAGAAAAATGCACTACAAACAGATTGCAGAATGACTGTACTCAGTACACAGGAGGAACAGAGAAAAGGCTTTCCTTTTTATCTTTCTCTGTCTTTCTAGGATAGTTCTTTGTTACTTGTACCCATGGAGAATAGTTCAGATTAAAGCAGGATATTTAAACTTTTATTCTGAATAGAAACTTACATTTTAATGACTCAATTGCCACAAGACCACCTGAACTTGTGGATGACGTGGGTGTTACAGTCACCAGGCTGTGTAGGATTGATTATGCAGCAGTCCTGAATGCTACTTGGTTTTGCATTTGATATACCAGAATAGAGCAATAATCTTCACTTTTAACATACTGAAGTCACGTCTTGTTTACCCTAAGCTTCATTTTGTGAAAAATAGGCTTAGCTAAATCAAAGCTGTGCTTCCTTGGCATTCAGTAAGTACCGTGAAAATATCCTGGCTGTCCAAATTCTTTATTATCACTATTATAGTAGCAATAATTTGGTTGCTTTAATGGCCTTTCTGTGGCTGTCTCCCTGCTGGGCTGCCCCAGCCCTTTACCAACATTATGTGCATGAAGTCTTGAGACTGGATGTGAGAAGATCTGGGCTGTCATGGTTTGAGGAGGAGGGGCACAGGAGCTGTCAGATGGCAATCAACTGCTCTTTATTTTAGGTTTTTCTAACTGTAGTGTAGGAGAAGGGTGTTGTGAGACCCCAATCCATAGTTGGGGTAAATTGAGACAAGTATTCAGTGGTGAAATCAGACTTACACCCTTAGCAGATCTCAGAAAACCTCCCTGGTGGTGTCTGGTGTTGGTCCTGAGTTACTGAAAGGGGCACTGAGGTACAAGAGGACCCCTCATCTTTGTGTAGGAGAGCTCTGTCTTCTCATCCTGGGATCCACTTGGCCCTTTCCCCTCCAGAAGGCCTGGCAGCAGTCAGGGTGGGCTCTGTCCCCTGAGGTGGATCTTAGAGGTGGTTGAGGACCTCAGGGGGCTCCTGAGTGAGTGACAGGCAGAGATGTGTGTGCAGTGCCCATCCCCAGGGCACAGCAGGCTCTGCCTGTGCTCCTGCCCACTGGAGCCTCAGCGCTCTGTGCCTTGTTGCGTCTCATTTGCTGAATGAACAGATTGATTTAGTTTTTCACGAGAGAAATGCATCTGAGGGAAAATAATTGATCATAATTTTGTCCTCATCTATCTAATGAAGATGTGAGTAGTTGGGGTTTTTTTTTTTCAAACCAAGTGTCAGTTGGTATTAGTTCATAGAGTTTGGAAAAGACATCTGACTGGGATTTATTTAAGTCATTAGCAGCTTCAGGAAACCTGACATGCTTCAGATAAAAAATCTGAAGATGCTTTGACCTGGATATAACACATGTGTAAGCAGTTGCTGCAAGAGGAGTGTAAAGCTCAGGCATCTTTTAGACAAGCAAGGAAACAGGGGAAAGGCTGCAGCATCCCTTTCCTGGGCCTGCACCCCAAAATACCTGGGGTTTGGAGCTGAGTGGCTGCCATTGCATTTGCACACATGACCTTGACTCTTCTTGGGAAGGAAAGGCAGTGTGATCATCTGCCTGGTGTGGCTTTCATGCTCATCCCAGCTGGCTTGGGGTCCTCTGTGTGCTGACTAGATCTGCCCTTTTTTTTGGAGACCATTTAGCATCTGTCCAAACGAAGTGACCCTCCTGAGACATCTCAACCACAAACATTGTCTTCTGACCCTCCTGCCCTCAAAAGCCTTCCTACTTCTCCTCCATGGACATGCCCTGCCCCAGCTGTAGGCTGGCTGGAGCTGGGGGAGCCAGGCTGAGTGAGCAGAGCAGGGGGGAGCAGTGTCATCTCTGCAGCCAGGTTGTCCTGGGCACCTGGAGTACTTTGTTTTCCCTCTCCTGAGACGTGTGGAAGTGCCAGGAGTTGTGTCCCAGGATCTTTGATAAGGGTGGCACTTCGGTGTCCTTCAGTGATTCGTGCAGTCACGTGCCTTGGGAAGTCCTTCCCTGGGATTTTAAGAAGATAATTTGATAATTAGATTGTTCCACCTTGTTCAGAAGAACTTTTCTCTTGCTCCTACCCCTGCCTTAGGGCACGGCTGACCTCTCACTCAGCAGCACAGGCCTCGCTGTCACGGAACACTGGCTCCCCTGGGACTGCTCCTTCCCAGGCCGAGGGGCTCCTTGCTCCATCTGCCAGCCAGGCTATGCCAAGCCAAAGGTCACTCGTGAAAATAATTTCCTCAGTTCACAATAATGCTGAGTAACAGTGACAGGTGCCGGCTCAGATGATGCTGAAGCCTTGAGAAACAGTCACAAGCCTCAGATGAGGGGTTGGTGTTATCTGAGGCTTTGGAGGAAGGGGGTTGCTGGTTGTGCTGTGCAGCTGGTGATGCTCTCTCCACCGAGTCCACCCTCTTCTTCCCAGCTCCACCACCCCTCCATCTTTGCCTTCGAAAAGGCAGGAAATCTCAATGTCAGTTTTACCCCACAGATCTGTTCTTCTTTGGTTCTGGGTCAGCTCTAAACCCTGATGGCATCTCCTCAGGTAAGTCCTGAAGCCCTGAAGCCAGGCTAGCTCCTTGCAGGGCTCCTTAGGAGTACCATGGGCTGCCCCATCCAGCACAACCTCTGCTGTGCTGGCCACATCAGTGTGCCAGGGATTAGGAGATTAAGTAGTTCCTCATGGAAAAAAGGAAAAAAAAATAATCCCAACTCATAAAAATAAGGGAAGAGGAAGGTAGGATAAAAATTTGTGTGGCCATGAGCATGTATTTTAACTTAAAGTCTTTTATGGATTCTGTGGTGTTCAACTGACTTCCCTCCTCCTTCCCCTTCAAATTTCTTCATTTTCTGCATAATTTTCTTTGGCTTTCATCTAGGGTTGAAAGGGAAGGAGACATGATTAGAGCTGGATATAACATTTTCTACAGGACTGGCTTCCATAAAAAGCCATTCTGCCAAGATAGATGAGCTGTGTGAAAATCTGTCAGCTGAGATAAAGACAGTGGAAGGACAGCCTGGGGGCAGGAGGGTGGGATCCAGTGACAGCTGTGGAACTGCTGCACACATCCAGCTCTGGAGCCCTCACTTCTTATGATGAACAACAGCTTAGGGAAGTGGTTATCACCATCCTTCCTATCCCATGGTCCACTGCTGGATGAGAGGATGACTCTGCCTTGAGAGGATGTGAATATTCCGAAGGTTTGAATGTAGAGTGGTCTGGAAGAAAAATAATGGAGAACTTCTGGTAGGAGCAGTCTTCCATGAGACAACCTCAGTGAAGCAAGAAGGTTAGGATGTCAAAATAAGGAAACAAAAAAGTCCCCATGGCCTGGGTTATTTGGAGAATTCAACATATTCACAAGTTACAGCATTAACTGGCTGCTGCTGGGGTGCAGCTTCAGCCCTGTCCTGAGCTAAAATGACCAGCAATTGGTTAAAAATGTAAAGCAGGTTTTCAAAGCAGCTTGTAGCAGCGTGGGTGCCAAGAACAGATGTTGGAGCTTGCCCCGTAGGGTTTGGTTCTTCACAGATGCTGGACTAATTTGGCACCTGATTTCCCAGGCTGGTGGTTTACACAGCAGCTGACAGCGTGTGTGGTTGGGATGTCTGGAACGTGTGCACTGTGGGATCAGGCAAACCCTGCTCTGTATGACAAAGAAAAGTGGTTGCTAGAAGGGTGTGGATTGAGGCTTTGAAAATGAATGCTTGTTATGTACCCAGATCCTTGCTGAGGAGCCTGTGGGCAGGCTGTTCAGAAAGCCAGGTTTGATTTCCAGGAGCTGCTGGGGAATAGTGGGCTAAGAAGCACAGAGTGTGAGGATCACAGTGTGAAGTCCTTGTGGAGCTGGGTCTGCTGTGCAAAAGCATGTTTTCCCTTCCAGGTGGCTAAGAACCTGAATGAAAGTGGGATTTATATTCCCAGGAGTTAAATGCCTGTAGCTGTCTGTTTTGAAGTTGAGGAGAGGAGTTAGAGCTGCTGACGGTGACAAATACCAAAGGACCAGAAGCGTGTCCCTGCTCTAATAACTCATGCTAATGCAACCCAAAACCTCCACCATTCAAAGTCAGGGGCACTGCAGGCATCCCAGCTCTGAGAGTAGGACAGCAATTCTTCACATTCCCCTCCAGCACTCAGAAAGGGTTGAAGTCTCCCAGGAGCCCCATTTTTCCAGCCCCAGCCTGACAGCCATATGTTTGAGCACTGCCTTCCCCTCCACTGCCCACACTGCTGCTCACGTCACTTCTCATGGAGCTCTGACTTCTCCCAGTTTTTCTGCTTCCTCTTTGCACCTTTTCTTTCCCAGCAGGTTCAGAGTTTTCATAGCCTGTACTCTGCTAAAGGATCTGCCATGGCTCCTGGGGTCTCTTGTGGGAACCGTTTTGCTCCCTGGCCTTGCTGTCTCTGGCAGGGTTATTGCACTCTGACAGTGGAGCCAGCCTGCTGTTGGTCCTCCAGCCCTGCTCACCTGCCCTGGCATGGCTCAGAAACCTGCTTTCCATCTGCTCCCACTGCTGCTCAGAGCTGCTTACACAGCAGGAGTTGATCCTGCTTTGCACCCTGGATGGGAGCCCTCAGAAAACCCTTCCAGCCCTGCTCTTTCTAGTTTCAAAGTTGATGCTCACAGAAAGTTACAAGCAAAACACCTGGTCCAGAAGTCCCTCTCCAGGGTTATGTAAAAGCATGGTTTGTGGTTTCCCAACAGCCAAACCAGCTCTTGTCTGCTTGTGCACACACACAAATAACAGGGAGACAGACATCCCTTGGCTGGGATCCTCTCAGGAGGTGCTCCTGGCTAATAGGAGCACAGGTGAGTGATAGAAAATGTTCAGCTGGAATAAACTGTGAAACACTCCTGGGCTAAGCAGTGTGTCTGTACATCCATGGTGCTCTGTCCAGTACATTTGCAAATCCTTATCAATCTGTCAGCTGCTCCTCTTCTTCTCCCAAAAACATCCTGTGATGAAAAGGTGGTAATCCTAGAGATCTCCTGTTGTGTGGTAAGCATCACACAGGACCAAGAGTCCCTGCTCCTCCAAAGTTTACTTCTAGGGCTGAGAAGCTGATAAAATGCTGGTGAACATGAAAAAGCAGCAAAAGAAAAAAACCTCCAAGACAGCCCAGTGGAATGAGAGTAGCAATGGTTATAGCCAACCAGAACAGCAAACCTTTGAAATTTGGTCCCAGTGCCTTGATAAAAAGCAAAGCTTTTCCTCTTATTTTTGTGATATTTGGGAACAGAACCCCAGGAGTTGCAGACATTTGCTGTGTATCACCTCTTGTCTCCCACTGACAGCTGCAAAGCATCTCTGCTGCTCTTCCCTGTAAAAATAGGATTGCACATTATGTGGTTGGTAGTGTTCCTGCCTCTCTTCTGGTTTTTTTTTCCCATCCTTTTGTTCTCCAACCACAGCCCAGTTCTGGCTATGGAATCTTTTGTCTCATGAAACATGTTCTTCCAGCAGCTTTTGTTGACAATTTTTGTGGTACCTGCAGTCCCTCAATGACAACTGCAGGTTTGGGGAGGCTTGAAACATCCCAATGACTTCTCTTGGTGCCTCTTGAAGTCAGTGAGGTTTGTGTTTGATTTTGTAAGGGGCAGGATCCAAGCCAAAGTGTTTGTTTTCCAGGTAAAAGAATAGCAAGAATCAACACTGCTCTCTCACCATCTTTCTTTTTCTTCCTCTGTGCAGGAATGGACGTACACTTACAACCACCACGTCCGCCAGCAGCAGCTGTGTTTGTCTGTGTACACCCTCTTCCCTGGTTCCCAGGTGCTGCTGTCACCTTGCAAAGAAGGTGACAACAAGCAGGTGAGCCCTTTTCACTGATCCCCCATTTTCTTTGAAGTTGCCTTTCTTTCATCACAATATTACTGCACATTAAATGGCCTGTGCTCTGACTTCATCTGGGAAGCACAGTCAATTTGGGAGTACAGACTCTGGCCTGTTCAGCCCTTTGCCTCTTAAATGAGTGTGTTGATAAGGATGTCTATTAGTGAGGGTGGTGATCTGGATACTTCAATGCAGAAGTCAAACCCAAACTGGCAATTTAGTTCACATGGGCTGCCAGTCAGGCAGCAGATGCTAACATTTCCCTGCAGTTAATCACTGGGCTGGCATTTGAACCAGTGACCTGGGGAAAAAGCTGTTAGTAATATATTATCTCCCTAAAGCCAGGCAGAGGCCATGTTAAATGAGTGTGCTTCTGATGGGAGAAACGCTGAGCGTGAGCTCTGCTTGGTGTGGGTTTGGGGACCTTGTACTTGACAGCATCAGGCCACAAGGGCTTGGTGACAGCTGTCCTCTCCATGCTGGAACAGTGCAGCGAAAGCACGTGGGGAGGAAGCTTGTTCACCTGTCTCTCCTGCCACGTGTCTCCCCTCAGCGCTGGGGCAAGGTCGGGTCACACATCGAGCACATAGCTTCACGCTTCTGCCTGGACACCGAGACCATCGGGGACACCCACGAGAGCATCAAGGAGCTCGTCATCAACCCCTGTGAGAGCACAGCCATGAGCCAGCGCTGGGACATGGCGATGTCGTGACCTGCTGGAGGACGTGCGCGGCCGAGATGGGGCTGGAGTCCAAACCATCGGGGTCCCTGTGTGCTGTGGGACAGCAGGGCAGTCATTCCAGTCAAAATGGGACGCGGCTCTCCGGGTGGAACAGCGGATGTTGACCGCCAGGCATGCGGCTGGTATTGGCCTGGTGATGGTCAAGGAGGAGGGATGGCAGAAAAACAAGCTTGAAGTGTTTTAGGGGGGTACTGGGGCTCCTGCAATGGGCTGTACAGAACCTCAGCAGGCACAGCGTTGATTATCTCCCTGGAAACGCAGGTAGAAGAGCCTTTAATGCCTAAAGGAGACTTGGGCTGAGCAAAACAAGCATCTCAGTAGCTCTTTGGGGTTGAGGTGAGTGCACAAGGTGGGATGTGCCAAAGGATGCTAAGAAACATCGCCAGGGATCAAGTGGAAGACACTGAATTATTTTTGCACTTTGCTGTGAATGCTTCTGTCTTCTGCAGACAGCATGGGTGGAGCTGTGTTGCACATTTGAATTGGTACCTGATCCACGTCCCTGTTGTGTGTACAGAGGCAGAGCAGTCCTTGATGGCTGTGGCCAGGATCAGAACAGCGAGTGATGGGGGAATCCTGCTCTGTGCTAACTGCACACGGTGCTTGTTGAATCTCCAAATCCCAAGCAAACAGAGGATTCACTGCCTGAGATTAAAGGATATACATTTCTGTCAAGCTGGGAGGAAAAGCAGTAACGTGATTATTTCTCCTCTCTGAAGGCCATGGGTCACTGAAACTCCCCTAAAATTTTGCTGTGTGTCTCTCACTGCTCTGCTTCAGATCTGGACTAATTCAAATTTTCACTTTTCTTCCATAAAAGTAATATTTTTGGTAATTGAAGGTAATTGTGTCATATTTCTGTTTCCCAATTTCCAAACTACAGATGAAGGGACTCCCATGAAATGCTGCTACTGATGGGATGGTGAAGGTTTCATTTTCAATTAAAGTCAGAGACTGCTTCAAGAAAGGAAAAGGGATATTACCTAGGTTTGATTCCCAATTACCTTGTAGCCCACAATGTAAAGCACTGAAGAAAAGGTTTGGGATTCCCCATTCATGCTGGTGAGCAGGGTAGCCTGGGCCACGATGTACCTCTGTCTCCAAGTCACTTAGCATAGCCAGAGCAGGCAGAAATTATTTCCTCAGTTTTTGGAGATGTCCTTTACCAGAGATCATGCCAGGTGCTGCCTCTGTGTGGAAGTGAGGTGGCTGCCTGGGGGAGAGTAGGACAGACAACCTCAGGAGGGGTCTTGGGAATAGAAGACTGGAAGGTCCTTTCCAGCCTGTCTTTCAGGGCAGCTGTCACTACAGCAGCAGGAGCTGTACACACAGCTCTCCTGTAGTAACCACTCTCAAAGACAACTTCCACAGGACTGTCAATGTGACTTGAAAAAAAACCACATCGTTTCTGTCTAAAAATGCTGGGATTTAGTGAAAATCCTATCCTTTGTTTCCTGTGCTGCAGACTGCAGGTGAAATACCATAAGCTTTAAGCCTTCAAGTGCTCTCAGCATCCCTTCTTGAATAAATTGCTGGCTTTCAGGATTTTACTGCCTCAGTTTCTCCTCCCTCAGTGCTGAGAGAAAGCCATGTGTATAAATCTTCCCGGCTTTAGAAGCAAAACTAGTATAGCTCTTTATGTGCAAAAGGTCGAGGTGCAAAATGCTTTTCATGTGCTGCAGTGATTACTAACCTCATCAAGCTCCCTTGGTGCCAGCCTCAAGGGCTTGTGTTCTGAGAGGGCTGGAGCAAGCTGTCATTTCATGGTGGGAGGTGGCATTGTTTCTGTGCCACCACTCTGCCAGGAAACAAAGGGGAGCCCTTCAAAGGGAACGGACCCATTTCACAAAGGAGGGCAGTGACCTTGGGCTTCTTTTTAATTGAACAGGGACATATCACATGTACTTCTCACAATGGTGATGACAGGCAAGGGGTGGTAATTCCCTGTCTATTGTTTACAAGGGAAGGGAGCTCCCAGGAGCTTGAAGCTTAACACATTCACACCTGTACTGTGGCCACAGCCTGGCACTGCCCAGCAGCTGGCAATTCCACTCTGAAAATGCAAATTGCTGAACAGCTTGGCATGGGTTTTGAAGTTCAGCACCTGGCAGGTACACTCTGAGCAGCACCTCAGGCCTATCTAGCTTTACTGTTATCCACCAAAGTTGAGAATCTCCCTTCTCCTGACAGCCAAAGCTCTCTAAACTGCTCTTTGCCTTAGCAGAAACAGCTACCTCACTACACAAGTGTGTGTGCTTGGGCACATGGACCCATGGGACCTGCAGGGATGTGTTCTAGGAAGGAGTTGTTTGACCAGCTTTGCAGCTCTCTTGCCTTTTGGGAAACACAAATGCTATAGCAAACCCCTCCTATTCCAGAACATGCGCTCAGTGATCACTGTGAGCGTGTCTAGGGCAGTGGAGAGGGGGGCATCAGGCATGGTGTCCCTTACCAGGGAGCTGCAGCCAAGGTCAGCTAGGTCTCTTGCAGGCCCAGAAAAGTACCTCACAGACCTGGGGAGCAGCAGCACTTGTCAGACTGGTGATTGTGTCTCACACAGCCATCAGCTGTAACCCTTAGGCTGCAGCTTATTTCATGGTCCAGGAAATGAGATTATCCCTATGGATCAGCAGTGTTTTCAGAGAAGCCTGAGAGTATCAGCCTGACTCCTGGGGAGCTTTATAGAAAGCTGGCCATGGTCTGGCAGTCTCCAGAGTTAACCCCAGTATGGCATTTAGCAAATCTGCCTAACACCCTGCAGAGAGACCTCTCATCGTGTCGGGGAAAAGGTTAACTTGCTGCTGAAATCCAACTCCTACCTTCAGGTTCCTTTCTTTTATTAAAACACTCTAAAAACAGATGAACTTTTCTTGCTTTGTGTTTTTTTCAATGCCTAGACAAATGACTGCCATGCTGTGAACAGGTACAATGTGACTGATTGGGATCTAGATGGGCTCCCACGCCAATGCTGCTCAAGCCCCAGCGTCCTTTGGTAGTAATGCTTTTTGGTAACGTTTTGCACTGGCTTGAGAGAACATAAGATAAAGCAGAAAATATGATTCTAATCCTGGCTGTTGAGCTTTGTGACAGCCTTTATGATCTCCAGGTAAGTCACTTTTTGTGCCTTGGAAAATTTAGATTCAGAGCAGGAAACTCAAGGCTAGAACTACTACTGGCTTTTAAAGAGCCAACTAATGCTATCTGAAAAAAAACCCAAAACACACCAGAAAAAGTCAAAAAAAGCACATCCCCCCCCCCTCTTAAAGGAGATCCATGTTCCCATGAGAGCAAATCTGGTTTTAGTTGGGCTGGAGAAGTCTTGCAGTCCTTACATTGCTGCTTATGTGATTTCTAGGTGTCTCATCCTCATCTTCTCTCTGCACCAGTGCAGCCCCATAAGGTAACAACACAAATCATCTGTGCACAGAGCCTCAGGTTACAGCATGCTGAGGTAGTGATTTAATGGTAAAGAGGTGGAAACTGAATTCAAAGATCTTTGTTCATCCAGCAATGCAACAGCAAAATGGGGCTGGTGGATGAAGACTGGAGAACTGCTGGTGGTTCAAAACAAGCACAGCCCTGAGTGCTAATCCTTTCTCCTGCTTCTAGGAGTGGCTTGGGATAGCTTACTTCATTTCCCTGCCACAGTTCCCCAAAATTTTAGTGAAGACCAGGTGTCTTAAAGAGAGAAAAAGCCAAGGATTATTTTTTTGTTGCATGCAACACCAGCAGTACTGGGCTGGCAGGCTCCATGGACTCTTTTTATCTGCCTGTACAGATAAAAAGGTTCGGATGGAGTTCATTCTCTTTAGAACAGCCTGTAAGGTCCTGTGGTTTAGACTGGTGACCAAAACAGTGTTGATAACACACAACAATGTTTTAATTATTGCTGTGCCTGCACAGTATCAAGGTCTTCTCCATCTCTCTCTCTCTCTGCTGCCCCTGTGAGCAGGCAGGGGCTGGGGGAAAGGATTGGGAGGGGGGACAGCTGGGACTGCTCCCCCAAAGTGACCAAAGACATATCTCATACCATATAATGTGACACTCAGAGGTAAAACTGGGGGGAGTTCTGCCACAGGAGGTCTCTGCCTGGCTGGGCATCAGGCTGCAAGTGGTGACTGACTGCCTTTGCATCACTTGGTTGTTTTTGGGGTTGTTTCATTTAATTGCATTTTCCTTCATGACTGTCTTTATCTTCACTCACAAGTGTTTCTCCCTTTTGCCATTCAGAGTCTCTCCCATCCTGTTGGCAGGGAGGGAGGGAGTAGGGGCTGAGCTGCCAGACAGGGCCAGCCCATCCCATGCCCTAAGCAAACCCCAGGGTCTGTGGTGTAACAGGCTGGTGTTCCTTGTGGCCCAGGCTCTGATCACAGCTCTGCAGTGCGATCTGCACTGCTCACTTTTCACATTTTAAAAGCTTCAGTGAAAAGCTGGGGGTTAGTATTGTTTGTAGAAGGGATAAAGGAAGCAAAGTCAAGGAGGTTTCGCACAAGCAACAGAAGAAACTTCTGCTGCTCATTAATGTTCTGGCTGAATTAATTTTGAATGATCAGTGCAGCACCAGTTTCAATGTGCAGCTGCTTTACATGGTTGCAGAGTTAAAGGAAGCCTGTGGTATGGCTGTCCAGCTTATGTTGAGACTTACATGCTGAAATCCAGTGGCATTTTTCCAGATTTATGGATGTTTTCCCAATGTCCACTGTTCTGTTTCTCACTGGAAGTGCCTTCAGAACCCTGTAAGAATAAAAACCTATTGCAAGCTACTGCCTCTCCAACTGAGTCTAATTAAGTTTCGAATGGAACTGCATTTTAGCACAAAGCTGACAAAAAGCAGCACATAAATTTACAGGTAAGAATGCTTCTTTTGTGGAGGTGGGGGCTGTTTTGTTTTCCCTGATACTGCTTGGGCACTAAAGAAACCCAAACTGGTTCTGTGTGATGTACAAAAGAAGCTAAGTCTGGGTTTTGCATAAGCACACATGTAATAATTGTCTGTCTGTCCATTACAGTGAGTGATGTCTCTCATTTTCCTGTGATTTACATGAAAAAGTGTCCAGACAAGGTATTGCTACTGCAGAGGGTTAAATTCAGTTGTAAAACCAACCAGCCATCCAACCAACCAAAGAGAAAAAAAAAAAAGGAGAACTGAAAGTTTGTGTGTAACCTGATAGATGTAATAAAAGAATGGTATTACGAAATTAGGACTGTTCCAGGGTGAAAGGCTTAGGAGTCTGCAGGTCAGTAGGAATGTATTTAGGGGTTTTTTTAAGAGCCCTAGTGACTCAGAGTTGCACCACGGGGACAAGTTTATAACACAGCACCTGAACAAAGTCCCCCCAGCCTGCAGTTTCCTGAAGGAACACAAGATCTGCACTGCTCCTGTGGCCCAAGCTGTGCTCGTGTCAGGGGTTCAGCATGGACTTTGTGGTCCTGACTCTGGCCATGGAGACACCTGGTGATCCGTGATCCACGTGTCTGTGTCTCTGCAGCAGACAGATGAAAACCCTGCCTCCTTTTCACAGCTTTGGAGCAGCTGTGTGAGCCTCTTCTAATGGAGATTGGCATCCTGGTGCTGTGGTGGTGTTCTGGCATTTGACGTGTTTGCAGAAGAATCAGTGTTGCAAGCACTTTGAGCAGTTTTCATGAATTCTGATCCTGCTGGCAATTCCTGGATCATCCCCATGGACATCCAGCCTATGTTATGTACCAGAGATTATTGTTTTCTATAAATGCAGAGTCAGACCCAAAGCCACACAATTTAGATGGCTTTTACAAATTTTACTGGACTCCAGCTGCCTGAGGCCACTGACAACGAGGACGTGCAGCAATGATCATCTCACCAAAAGCAGAAGAACAATGATCATCTCACCAGAAGCAGAATATGTGGTGTTGGGAGAGGGCACTTCTAACCTTCATTCTGAGGCTGCTATCACCTCCTTACTAATGCTTGGGAAGGTGATCTGGGTGGGTGCTGAGCAGAAGGCAAGGTGAAAAGGTTTCCTGGAGGTTTGGCAGTGGTGGGAAGCACTGGCTGACACTGCAGCTGATGGGGTGGATGGCTTTACAAGATGTGGAGGTGTGAGACTGGGCAGTAACCAAGGACAATTCAAATGATTTGAGCATGAAAACACCTGCACCCAGGGGTGCAGAGAGTCTGGGTGGATCTCAGATCAGCACCCTGCACTTTCAGGGGGGAGTTATTTTGACTGATGACTGATCCAGTGCTTGAAATGGCTGCCCCAGAACACTGTAGGGGTTAAAAGGAAATTGGCTTATCTGGTCACAACATACTTTCAGTTCTGTTAATGGAACTGTTATTAGAGTGGATTATTCAGTGCCCTGGACATGAAACCCTGATTTGGGCACGTCCCACGTGTTGATAACAGGCATGGCTTGTGCTGTCTCTGCAGCTGTGTGCTGCCAGAGCATGCATTGGTACGTTTGCAATGGATCCTCGGCGTGAAGGATCGCAGTCATTGCATCTTCAAATTGATTTTCTTCTACGGAAAGCTGTTTGAAGCAAAAACCAATTTGGTTTGTATAAACTACATTAGAGATAAGAAGATATCCCTCAGAGTGCACGAGATCACCTTAGAAGACGTTTTCACCGTACTGCGAGTAACAAGTCACACAATAAAAGGAATTTCTTACAGCTGATCTGATCTCCACCCATCCGTGAGCTGGCTCTGAAATGAGATAAACCTATCTCCTCTAATTCAGGACAGATGTATCATATTTCCCAATCACATTACAGACACTAGGAAGGCCTGGTGGTGTTAACACTGAGCATATAACCCAGGCAAGTGAGGCAGCTTTATCTGCTTTGAGGGTCTGGCCTTGTAAATAAGGTGCTAAACTGCTCCCCCTGATCTGGAAGTTGGCCTGTGATGTTCTACCTGTGCTGCTACTGAGTAAGTAGTGGCTCTGGAGAGTCACCTATGTGGGGTTTTCTTTTTCTTTCTGGATAGACTTGGTGTCTTGTATCTTCTGTCTGATTCAGTCCTCCCAGTCAGGTCCTCAGCTGGTTCCTGTTTGTTTAGGTAGTGTGGTAGCCAACCTACAGATAGAGCAAAACAGAAAGTATTCTTTAAAGGAAAAAGCTATGAGGAAAAAAAAAATTAAATACAACAAACCCACCACTTTTTCCTCCTTTCCTTCTCTCAGTCTCTTGGCCTTCTATAAGAGGTATCCCTGATGTGTACTAGCATTTAATTTGTAGGTTATCTAGGAGGTTTCAGGGCTTGGGAAACCACAGTGGTGTTGAAGATGCAGGTGGGTTAAGCACAAGGTTGTCAGCTCCACTTCTAAGACTGGGTGTGTTTTCTGGGTCCAGCATTGTCATTTTCCCTCAGCATGAGTGTCAGGCTGGCTCAGGAACACTGAGAAGTTCCTCCAAACAGGAGCAGGTGGATTCCTGGCAAGAGATGCCAACTCAGGCTGTCCATGTGACCACAGGGGAAAAGATTGTGGGTGACCAGGTCTGGGGCAAGCACTGGCTGTTCTGCAGGGGACAGGGTGACGTTCACAGCTGGGCTTGTTGCTTTTGATGGTAGGAAGCAAACCTTCTGTTGGTTTGGCTGCGCACAGCTGTGGAAATGGAAGGTGCCATGTCCACGTGTCACAGTAATTAATGGCAGTCGTCAGAAGGTGCCGGGGGAGCACAGGGAGTTACCTGTGGTGGGACCCAAGGGAGTGAGGAGCCAGGTCTGTTCAGGCAGCCAGGAGTTGTTCCTTGGAGGCTGCTCTTTCTAGGACACCTGGCTGTGCCTGGAGCGTCCTGCAGTTGTTGGCATATTATCAGCTAATTTTAAATTACTCACACAAGCCCTTATCAGTACATGAGACCAAAGGGTGATAGTGGGCATAATGACAATGACGGTTTTATGAACCACTTCATGAAGCCAAATCCTCAGGAGATATTGAGGCTGTAATTAGATTTGAGGATAATAAGATTTTTTTTTTCTTTCTTCTATGTTTTTTTCCTCCTCTTTCTTTCTGCTAGCAAATCAAGGGAAAAATTGGAGCTCTGAGTTCATTCTTGTGTGTTCAGAGTGTGGCTGCAGGCTGTACTCAGTAACACAAAGGGATTACAACTTGATATCAAGTAGCCTGGGAGAAGCGTGAGCATGAAAGTACAGGGGTGTGTTTTACTGTAGACCATGTGGATCCCTTGTGGAAGTGCCTGGAAAAGACCTCCCAAGCCCTAGGAGCGATTAATAATGAAATCAACTAATAACAAGATCTGCAATGTGAAGAGAAAAGTAGCCAGCATTTTGTTATGGGGAGCAAATGAGCAAACCAGCAGGGGACATGCTGATCATGTCTGATTCATGTCTTCTCTGTAATCTCTGCTAAAGTTTTAACAGCCCAGGAAGATGAATTACCCACTCTAACCAACACAGGGATCAGCATGGGGTTTATTAGAAGCAGGCTATCATTTAACAATGTCAGGAGGGTATTTATTATTAAGCAGTAGACTCCACAGTCTAAATGGAAAACCATCACTCCTCCTTAGACACCAAACAAGGTATGTTCATAAAGCCAAATGGCCAATACATCGTAGTGCCTGAACACAAACACACAGTCTGCTTTCCTGGACCTCAGGGCTTTCTATGTTTAGCTGCAGGCTAAAAAGCCAGAATGTTTGAAGCTACTGGAGGACAAAGCTGTACACCCCATGCCAAATTTGACTCTCAAAACTCCCTGGTGACTTCGTTCCAGTGAAGAAGGAAACTGGAGAAAGATTTCTGGGTTCAGCACAGAGGGATTGGTTAAAAGTGGATGCTTTTGGGCCAGGGTGCAAAACCCTCTGAAAGCAACTCTGCTTTCTTATATGCACTGTGTGCTTTCAGCTCAGAGATTGCTCAGTCCTTCCCTTTTCCTGGAGCCCAGTGCCTTTGTCCATAAGAAGATCAATCAGTAAAATGTCTGGTAATACACAGTGAACATTTTGGTTTTATTTATCGCCACATTAAGATACCCAGTATGGAAGCATAAACAATACAGTTGAAGTAAACCACCACTTAATGTAGTAATATTTCAAGGTGGATTTGTGGGAAAGGCTGGGGGCTGGCCATGTTTTCAGTCCAGCTTTGCAAATCCAGAGTATTTCTGGACCAGCAAACGTACAATGCTCTCAACCTGTAGCATGGCCAAGGAACTCTTGGATTTTGCAGTTCTGCTCTTGCTGAACAGTCAAACAGCAATCACAGCAACATCTTCTGGTCTAAATGTGGGGAAGAGCTCCTGGGCACAGCCATCTGAGTGATGTGACTGTCTGGCTGTGGGCTGCCACAGCTGGCTCTGAACATCACCAAAAAAATCTTTTCTTTGCAATTTATGAGGTCTAATCAGCCATATTTTTAACAAATCCTCCTAATGGCCCTGTTGAGAGACACCTTGAAATATGACAAAGTGGATTTTCAAAATTTAGAAGCCAAACTGTGGAATGAACTGAGAGCTGTGTCACGGATGGAGCAAATACATCAGACTAATTTTTTCACCTATTTTTATCAGCTGTCTGGGAATACCTGATTTCTGAAGTTTAAGCAATATCACAGAAATTTCTTAATGTTTCATGTCACTTTAAATTATTTTCTTTAATTTCTCAGATTAGGGATTTGTGAATATATTAGACTAGAAATGCAGAATGTAGATTATACAGAATTAATGTTGATAATTTAAACCTTTAAACCTGCTCTTCATCAAAAGTTGCTTTGTAAAAAGAAAAATGAACCAGTTGACTTTTCTATTCCTCATTATTGCCTTGCACTTGGAAATACCAAATGTCCATTTGAATGTTATTTGCAACTGAAGCCAGTCTTTGCATCTCAATCTGAGATATCTTTTGGTCTGGGGCATGGATCTGGAGGGTCTTGCTGTAACACAACTTTTTCAGTTCTCTTCACCTTCAGTGTTCAATTTGTCCATTCAAATTTGAAGTCCTTTTGTGTTTCATTGCCATTCCCATCAGCTGCTCCTACTGCTGTCACTGTTCCCTGAATTCCCCATAACCATTATCCCTGATCAAGTCATAAAAGCAGATATGATACCATCTCCACAGGAATGGTTTTCATCTAGGTGTGATGAATACCCCTTGCACTGCAATAGCTTGGATTCCAGCCATGCATAATTTTTGCATTAATTATGTCATTACTGTTTAATTGCTGCAATTAGCAGCATCACTTTCTCTGAGCCATCACTGTCATCATATGGCCTCCACATTATGGCAGGATCCCACCTGTTGGGGCACCCAGTGCAGCTGTATGGGATGTCCATGTAATAATATCAAGGAGCTGTGCTCTACCTGACCACAGGATGGGCTGAGCTAATACCTCTTTTTTGTGAAGGCACCCAAAACCCTGCAAGGTGACCTGCAAAAAGTTGTCTCTCTGAAATGTTTCTTTTTTATGTCCTTTCTCTGTAGCTTCAGATGGCTACACAAAGTGCAGGAAATAGGGAATAAGGTCTCAACCTGAATTTTAAGGAGCTTTATAAACTCAATTTATATGCCATCGTGGCAGTAAGTGCCACCTGGAGGTGACAGGCACGTTGTTTGGGAGACCTGGCACTGCGTGTCAGGAGGCAGAGTGACAAGGGTGTGACCACACTCTTCAAAAGCCCTGTAGCTGGTCACCTCATGCAGAAAGGGATTCATTCCCTTCAGAGCTATCAGGGTGATGTTTCTGCAAGATCTGAGTGCTTCCTGCCATCTGGTGAAAATGTTAAGTGGTGAACTAATGGCAGGAGTGTCATCTGGGAGGGCTTTGGGAACCCACCCCCACCTGTAGCTGTGATATTTTATGAAAAATCTTTTGTGCTAGAATTTTTTCCCCTCTTGAGGAGCTGAGAACTTCAGGAAAGAAATGTAAACAATAACTATCTGCTGCTGTGGAATGCAACAGGTGCATCTGTGATTGGTGCATATTAGTTGTTTTTAATTAAAAGCCAATCACAGATGCAGCTGCATCAGACTCTGAGAGTCACAAGATCTTGTTCTTTGTAGCCTTCTGATCAATCTTTTCTCTCTGTTCTTTTAGTATAGATTTAATGTAGCATTTTAATATAATATATATCATAATATAATAAACCAGCCTTCTGAAAATAGGGTCAAGCCTCACGTCTCCACACATGGAGTGTTTCCAACACCCACCTAAGCCCCTGCTGCATGTGCAGGGGGGGCTCTGTGCAGAGCCACTTGTGGGTTTGTAGGACCTCAGGGAATCCTGCTAGGATGAACCAGATGGAAGCACCTCACAGGCCCTCTGTTTGCATGAGGCACTCTGTTTTCATCCACAGCACAAATTGTTGCACCTCCAGGCCACATCTTTGCTGTTTCTGACTTTTTTTTTTTTAAGGTAAAATTTTCAACATTTCTTCTTGTCAGTCTTCTGCACTAAATTAAAATCCATTTGAGATAATATCAGTTCAGCAGGTTATTTGTTAATCCTACAGCTATAACACCTGGGAAAAGCTGCCAGGGCTAGGGTACACTCCTGGTGTTAGACAGGTACCAAAGTCTGCATTTCCATTTTGCACAGGGGGAAGGGCTTGTTTCCCAGAAGGAATCACTCTTCCAGTAACCTGACCAACCCTCGAGAGATTATACAAATCAAAACTGCATTTTCTTATTCAGAAGCAAGATTAGCTCTTTAAGGGGAGTCACACTTTGTGCTGTGCTTGCTGGGCTCGGGAGGTTCCTGGCTGTGGCTCTCAGGTCTCCCATTCAGCGTCAAGCTGTCTGCTAACAGCACCATCAGTCCTCATTACTGCACAATATCCATCAAGCAACGAGCCCTGGTGTCTATTTAGCAGCAGGAGATCCTTATCCAGGAGAAGTGTTCTGCCTTAAGACATTCTGCCTTAAACAAGGGTCAGCCATCCTGCCAAATGCATAAAACTCACTTTGCCCAAGCACTTATTTTGAGTGGAGCAGAGAGAAAAATAACTTCATGAGTTGCTTTTAATTCTTAGTGAATTTTTACCTTTTTTTTTTTCCATGTGTGTGATGAGAAAGCTTTTTGTGTGCGCTTCTGGAGCTTTTTGGAGCCTTTTTTTTTTTTTTTCCTTTTTGCAATGGCCCTGCTGGGAGTTCTTATGATTGTTGCATTCATTTGAGCTTGCTTACACAGACAAAACTCACTCAAGCAAAATCGCTGCTGATCACTCTGCAAGTGGGAATGATGATGAGGTGACAGTTATATGGGCTCAGTTTCATGGACATAAACCATCTTCATTGGCTGGAAAAGCTGCCTTGGGAGGAGTTCAACCTTTTCGTGTTTGTTTCAAGCACTTAGGGAAAAAGGCAGCAATTACAGAACGTGGCTTTAGGTCACTTTAAGTCACCCGGTGATGAACATTTATGCCACATATTACCAGCTTTATAAACTGCACTGTTCTGTGCCAGTGGTTACCCACTGTATAGGTAATTGTAAAACAAACTCCATATTCCAATTGACACCCTTTCTAATTACATCTCACCTTCATTAGGCTATTAAAGTGATAAATGCTAGCAATTACATTGATCTCCAGTGAAAACCCTCTGTCTGTGGTGTGAGTGATTTGCCCAGGAGCCCGGCAGAACTCTACCAGTGGAGCAAAGCTCTGAACAAAATAACCCCAAAAAAGGAAAGGGAATTTTTTTTTTTTTTTTTCCTGAAAAGCAGCTCAGCTGATTAGAGAGTATCTGACACCAAAGTCCATGCCCAGCATCGAACAGCACAGCTGGATGGGGCAATCTTCTCCTTTTAATTGGATCTCTGCAGGAGGGGGAAGAGTGAGTGGATCTGGCTTCAGCGTGGCACAAGGTGTTCTCCTTCAGCACTGGTGGCTGTTCTGTGGCTGTCCTTTGCACATTTTGGCCTTCCCATGGTCTTGCACAGGAGATCTCCCCCATATGAATGGACAGGAATGGATGGACATCTCTGTGTGTGTATAGGATTTAAATGTGCATGGTTTCCTGTGCTCTAGCTCAGGTGTGGTCTCTCCTGCATGAGCCAGACATAGGTGGGAAGACAAAAAGCTGCTTTCTGTCACAAGGATGGGATGTGGCACAGCCCTGGATGGTGGGGAAGCCTTAGGGAGGATTCCCAGGTGTTGAGCTGCCCTGTGGCAGGGGTGCCCTGGCTTTCCTTCCTCCCTGGCAGCCCCCTCTAGAGAGCCAGGGAAAAGAGCTGGTGACATCTGGGGTTTGGGTTTCTCCCTCTTGAGGGATTTGGGGGAGCAGAGGAGACAGGGAGGGGAAGGGGCTTTTTTGCTCCCGTGCCTGCAGCACCTCCTCCCAGCCTGATGTGGGGAAGGAGTGGAGGGGACACCCAAATGGGAGCCTTTCTGTGTGGTCAGGAAGTGGGACAGAGGGTTTGGGATCACCCTGGGGGTTTGCCCTGTTTCCATGCCATAGGAAATTTAATTTTAAATCCTCACAATGCTTTGTTACAGCCATGTGTGCGTTTCAGTGGAGACAGCAGCCAGCCACCACAGGAGCAGATGTTCCTTTTCCTGCAGGGTTGAGCCAGCCACGGGGATGGAGTGTCAGATTTGTAGTTCTTTTTTAATAAATCTGATAACTTCTGCAGACTTTTTCCTGCAGGACAACTGCTGTTAATGCCACGAGCATGGCCTCAGCTGGACACAGGCTTGCCCAGCTCCTCAGGGATGGTTTCTTGGGGGCCAGACAACTGGGGCTTCCTATGAGCAACATATTTGCCAGAGAAGGACAGCCAGAGTTGCCTCCTCTTATCATTCCTGGTCTCTGTATGGACAGATTGAGGGCTTCTCAAATGCAGTCTCTGTCTGAAATGGTTTGCTGAATGTGGTCATTAGTCATTTCTGATTTATGAATTTTTCAGTCTGTGAGCACCTCAAAGTCAGGTATTTGGGATTCAAAATCCTGCCTGTGCTGATGTGTTGATTAGCTGGTCTGAATGCATTGAGGTATTTGATGTGTTTCTATTTCGTGACTAAAATGAGCATGACCTTAAAATGTTTTGTACTACTAAAAATAATAAGCCATTAAAATCCTTAGTAGTTGGCCTATGCCTTAAGAATATTATCCAGAGCTGGGAAGGAACAGCTGTGGCTGCTTATTGACAAATGATAGCAGTGAACTTTCCCCCAGCTTCTTCTGACAGGATTGCTTTTTGATCTGTGCATTTCCTTGCCATATCCGAGTATCTTGCAGGAAAACCCTGAGTAAAGCTGTCACCATCTGTTTTGTTATTTCTTCCATTATACCAGAAAAAGACACAGGTGAAAGGGGATGATTTGTTTTGGTATGAATGCCCTCTCTAATAAGGACTGTTCTAGCAAAGCTTTCTGCATTTCATTAGCTACAGGCTGGACATTGCACTAGCCTGTTGATGTGAAAATTTTGTGAGTTTTCACCCAAATGATAGAACCTCCATCTATATTCAGTGACTCGTGCTGCACAATGTGAAATCTGTTTTCTGTGACTATTTTTTGCCACTAAAATCTTTTCTTAGAATACTACTTTTGAATATATTATTGCCAGTAAAATTATTTAGAGTGCATTTGTAGAAAAGTAACATGAAGTTAGCAGGAAAAAAAAAAAACAGGAAGAAACAGGAAAGATAATTTCTCAGAAAAACAATGCAGATATAAAAGCCTCTTCCATTGAATACCAGCCTGGTGACCTCAAGTGAGGATGTACACAGCCCTCCTGAGCTGCCCTGCCATTCTGAAAGGCATTCTGTGACTGCCACCACCCAGTCACCTCCTGGGATGAGTTCTCTGGGTCATGGGAGGAAGAGAGAGAAAAATCAACGGGAGGTGCCTGCTTCTGTGCAAGGGTGAAGTTCATGCCTGGTGTAACCTTCTGTGAAACCAAAGGTGCTGGTGAGGCTGGGGCAGAACTGCCTGGGCCCCAGGGGTGCTGGAGGGTGTTTGTGTGTGTTTTACTGCATCAAGAATAAACAGAAGTGTGTGTGAGTCAAACCAACACCTCCCCTGGCCAATGACAGCAGCACGAGTCAGCAGATGGAGTTCCTGTTCTCTGGTGACACCCAGCTTGCTGCCCACGAGGAGCCCAACCCCAGGCCATAGTCAGCAGCTAGAGTCAGTGGACCTGGTCACTGCAAATATTTACTCTTCAAGCCCTTCTGACACAAATTTAAACAAATGGCCTTGCACAGATGCAGGGGTGATGTAGCACCTTGTGTTCAAGCTATCAACACAGATGCAGATGAAAGGAAACAGGGAAATGTTCAGGCATGTGGGCTTCTCTTCAGGTCTGAAAGCAAGCCCAAAAGGATGCCCTTGCTGGCAGGCAAAGCAGCATTATTATCTGTTTACCAGGAGGCAGTTTGCAGGTGCCCATCCCCTCCAGCCTGGGTCAGATGCCTTCTTTAGGGCAGAAAAGAAGTCTGTGGTGTGGCCACGTGGCTCTTGGCATCTCCTGTGGCATTTGGCAGTAGGGATGGAACTCCGTGTTTGTGGCCTGTTCCTGATGTGGCCATGGAGCCCAGGCAGGGCTGGGGTGCTGCTGCCTTGTCTCAGGTGTGCTCTAGGCTGCACTGAAGTTATTGCATTATTCTGTCCAAGTCAGTGGCCTTTGGGTTAGATCCTGGAGCCAGCAGGCACCTGGGCATGGTTTTATTCAGAAATCCAGGCCTTGAGCTAATCCCTGGTTAGAGAAACAAGATTTTTCAGGTGTGTTTCTGAGATGGACTCTTGAATTATGAACAGGAATTCATTTTCCAACTGAATGGTTTCTGATTTCGCTTCAGATTGTCTCTCTGTGAATGTTTCACCAGTAAAAGTTTCCTGCTCCCTGTTGACTGAGAGGGTCTGAACTGCCACCAGAAGCAGGGGCAAAAAAAAGGTGAAGGTGTGTACTTACAGCCACTTTTCAAACTCCCCTTTCTTGTATCTGCACTGGAGCTCTGTGGCCTGTATTGCTGAACAGTTAACACAAGTAGAACCAAAGCATAGAAATCTTCATAATACATATTTTTTATTATAATCACTTGGCTTTTCCACAGCCCATAACCGTGATCATTAACAAAATGTCCAGAGATTTATGAAGTCTGTTAAAAAAAAAAAAAAAAGTTAAAGATTAACTATTCTGAAACTTCCTTGGGTTTTTATATACCCGACAGTTAAAATACAGTAAAATGATTTTAATCATTCCTCATCCTGACACGGAATAATTGTTTGTTCTTACTGTTTGGATTACAGAGGTCTCTCAAGATCCAGTCAAAGGATCAAAGTCTTACTGTGTGAGGCACTGTACATACATCATAAATCTGTGGCCCCAAAGAAGCTGCAGGATGGGCTATTTTTCGATTTTTGTCTCCCAGCAATGCAGTGATGTCTTTTCCCTCTCTCTTTCTCTGGCAGTCCAGTTATTTAGTGCAAAACCTATCTTTGTGATTTCCTCCAATGCTCTGTGTTGCCCCTAGTTAATAGGACCATCCCCAGTGCTTTGGCAGGAGGATATAAAAGGAGAGGAGAAGAGGAAGGTAATTCTTTGTTCTGGGAATCCGATCCATCACTGCCCGCGGTATTTCCTGCTCAATAGCATCCTCTGTCACTCACTGGGGCTTATATTGGGTCAAACACATTCGAGTTGGATTCTCCAGCTAATGGCTACCAAGCACTGCTCTCAGTAGGCTGCAACAAGCACAGTAATTGAAATTCAGACTGCAGCAGAGAAAAGGCTTAGCCTTCATCTCAGCACATCACCCACCTGCTTATTCACAGTTTTCTCTGGATGCAGTAAACAAGGGGCTCCATTCAGTCTTGCCCTGAAGTCTTATCCCATATTAGTAAAAGAAATATGACAGTACATAGAGATCCCAGCACTGATTGTTTTTAGGTTCAAAGTGTCTCATCTTTTTGCTCTGGAGAAGAAACTTTTGCTGGTTCACTGTGGCAGAGTAAAGGTCCCCAACTGGTTCCTGGGGGTTGCTGGATTCCTGTTGCCTTTTTCCATTAGTGAGTCAGGAGAGCTGCTTCCTTCAGCTCTGCTCCACTCTCACTCCCTTTCTGCATCTCCCTGTGGCTCACCAGCATCAGAGTAGCTGGAGGAAATCAGATGTCTGGGAGAGGGATGAGATGTTTCTCACCAGGTGGGCTGAGGGGGGATGTGTCTGCTTCTCATTCTGTTCTTGCTCCATCTTAAACCCTCTCTTATATTAGTATTGATATAGTGAGATTAGTGATTTGGTCTGGGATTCTCTAATAAGCTCACCAAATTTTAAATTAACAAGTTTTCTTTCAGAAAAAGTTAAAAATGCACCAGGAATCAAGGCACTGTCATGTTGTTTTCCAGTCTGTCTTTACTCTCTTGGGTGCTTCCCAGCATGGTACTGTGCCAGTTCTTCTTACCCCAAAGGGAAGGAATCATTTCCAGGTCTGTCTCACCCTAGGGCTGGTCCTGCTGAGCCTTGTCCTCTCCTAGTGTCCCTCTTCCCTTTCAGGCATTATCTTGCATTTTTCACTTTTTTACTGGATAGAATAATTTTCACAGAAGTCATCCTCTGTAAATGACCTGAGACTCTGCCCTTCTTTTTACAGTCTTGTGCATTTTGGCCCTGTTTCTATCCTGTGACTGTTACCCATAGCCTCCTGTGTTTGACCATGGAATTAGAGTTCAGTTCTTCTTCCTCCTCCCCCAAGAAGAAGGAAACATTTAGAAATATAGTGCAGTTTGGCTGGACAAGTTAAAGGCAATGTCTGATGTGCTTCCTTAATACATTGTAGAATATAGATAATCAGTGAAGAACATTAGTTGAAATGTCAGTGAAAAGTGACAGAAACATTCTCTAGGGACCATATGCTGTTCTGTGCACTGGCATCTCTCTCTGCATACATGGCTCTGAGCCCTAGCTAAGTGCCTTATCTGGCTATTTAAGGTATTTAATTAATACCTCAGATAGAGTACCAATCCTCATTTTCCCATGTACTGATAGAGCAGAGCAAAGAGAGCAGCCCTGTTATCAAAGCACACCGTGCAGCTCTGAGAGGAACCTTTCATCCTGACAAAAGAGCTCAGGGCTGGGGCTGCTCTGAGGCAGGGAAAGGGAGCTCTGAGGCAGGGAAAGGGAGCTCTGAGGCAGGGAAAGGGAGCCTGCTGCCAGCAGAGTGTGGGGACAGAGGTCACAGAGCAGGGCCAGCCTGGGAAAGGTGGTGCCAGCTGCCATGGCCACACAACCAGGTGGAAAAGGAGAGCAGAACACACAAACCCTTCCTTTTCAAGGGACCTTGATGTGATGTGCTGCTCTGTTAGTCCATGCAGGTCACAGCTGGGCCCCCACAGCTCTTGGGAAGCAGAATTTGGGGAGGGCAGCTTTCTCCATCAGGGATTTGTGTGTTTGAAGCCAGGTTGAGTCCTGATGCTGTGATGCTCAGGATGACTGCCCCAGGAGGGCACCAATGGGCTCTGTTCCTCAGATTTTCCACTTGTGCTCACCCCTTGAGCTTTGCTTCTCTTTCAGCTTGGATGGCATTCTGTCTTTCACATGTCCTAGAGCACCCACCAGAGCCATGCTGCAAAGGGACAAATGCTCTCTGGTTCCAAGTCTGTACAGTTATTGAAACTTTATAGTGGTAAACCCCTCAACTCTTTCTGTACAAGATCTTCTTGTTGCTTTTTTTTCCCCCCTTCCTCCCCTGACAGCTGGCATCAGCAGCAGAACTGTCTCAGTTACTGGAGGAGACCACTTCTGTCTGGAGCTTTTCTCCATAGATTTGCCATCCTTTCTATGCCTCTCAAATCAGAGGTCATATTTTCCTTTGGTTTTGTGCTAAATAAATCTAGTCTCCAGACTAAGCTGAGCAGCCTTCTTTATGGACAATGCTTTGCTTTTAACTTGTGTCAGTCAGATGAGAAAGCTGAGATGTATCTGGCTCCAAAGTAATCAGGATGTGAAAACTCAGGCTGGTGATGTTTTAGGTGCTTTGAGATTTTTTACTTTTCAACCCTGTGATGTTGGCAAGTGCTGATGCTGTCACAAAAGCTGTGATAGGACTCTTCTCTTGGCCAAAATCATTCTTAGAGAGAGATCAAATGGGTCTCTGTGAGTGGGATACAAAGTGTGTACTGCTTTTTTCAGAGGAAAAGCACCAGGTTTAGGTACCCAGAGTGTCCCAGGGAAGCACAGCATGATCCTGGGAGCCTTGCACCACGCTCCCTGGGGCTGCCAGGAGAGCTCCCTGCTCTCCTGTCCAGAAGGCAGAAAAGATCTGTATCACTCTTACCTCATGTGGTAACTGAGGTGAACACAAATTTTTTCTGACTTTACTGTCAGGTCTGTAGGTATCTCACCATCCTCTCTCAAGACAGCTTTTCTTTTTAAACTGCCCAGGTACCTTGCAGGTGTGTATGCTTGGGTTCTGCTGCTTCAGGAGAGGTCACCTCTGCTGGATCGGGGGAAGATGAAGCCAGAGTCATCAAAAACATGTGATTTCTGGTTTTTCTAACCTTTTAAATTTGCAGGAATTTGGTGATGGGGTTGTTAGTCTGAGAGATTCATTCAATTTCTCCTTCTATGCCACTATTTTTATTTCATGGAACCACTGTTCTCAAGCAGTGGCCAGCACTGTCAGCATCCAGCACAGTTGCTGTGTGGGGGAGAAGCTCCACCAGCATTTCTCAGAGGACAAGGCCAGGGTGTCATGTCTGTGGCTTCCAACCAACTCGTGGCCTTAATTCCCCTGTGACAGTGTTGGGGCTTGCCATAATTCACCTTCAGATCCCTCTGTGCTGATTTGGGTCTGAAGTCCATTTTCAGGTTTTGGGTTTGTGCTGCAGGACAGGGAATCCCAGAGGAGC
This sequence comes from Passer domesticus, assembly GCF_036417665.1. Taxonomy (NCBI): domain Eukaryota; kingdom Metazoa; phylum Chordata; class Aves; order Passeriformes; family Passeridae; genus Passer; species Passer domesticus. The sequence continues at coordinate 114,722,451 of NC_087476.1, read as the reverse complement.
TGTCTGGCTTGTCTCAGGCTGCAGCCCTGAATTTCTCCAGGTGTTGGATGTCTTGTGGGAGCCAGGAGGAGAGGTGCACAGCCAGGAGGAAAGGGGGAATGCCAGCACCTCCCAAATGGCAAGATGTCAAGGAAGCTGTGCTGTGCACGTCAGTAGTCAGCAAAGACTGGGAACCCCAAATGTTTTCAGTGAGCTGTCAGAGCGATCTGCAGGCCAAGGATTCTCCTTTAGAGGATGGCGGGGATGTTTTCTGGAAAACAAACAAATGTGAGGCTGTCACAATCTGTTCACACCGAGACAAAAACAAAACAAAAAAGCGTGAAATAAATTTTCTCATACCCACGAGGCTTGAACGAGGCTGGAGGCAGAAATGCCAAATTAGGGCTAGTGTGCTGATGAAAACAAGAGCTTCATTTTGATGTGCCTTGCACAAAGGGGACCCAAAAAGCTGCTTATGAAGAGGTAGATGGGGGACACCAAGGAGAGAGGAAAAAAAGTGCTCCTTCACTTACCTTTCCAAAGAGTTGCTAGCAAGGTTTGGTGAAGTGAAACAGCAGTGCTATGACCAGGTGGGAGAGTGTGCCACCTGCAAGGACAATGTCATGATGGCTCTGTTTAAAAAATGTTTTGGTGTTACTCCTGGTGATAGGATGGGCTTATTCTCAAGGAGATTTTCACTGCTGGCTGCTGAGGGGCCAAATATCTGGGATATGTAGGGGTTTTGTAGAGATTTGGTATTCAAAGTGGTATCATATTCTGTTCCTCATTCGAATGAAAACAAAGTCCAAAATTTCCTGGGAAATCACATTCTTAAAAATAATGTCAGGCTGAATGCAGAGAGCTATTTATTGCAATAACACTTGAAATCTTTTTTACATTGCAGTGTTAAACCTTCTGGATAATGCAGAGATGAGCCTGAAGTGATGGGATTTTCATGAGCAAAAGTTGCAACCATTGCAAAATCAGAATGGAGCCCAATGGCATTATTGAAATGTTTGTATCTTTCTCGTGGTGAAAATTCATTGTTAGTGTCTTTCATGTTTGACAGAATTGCATTTTTCTGAAGGAAAAATATTCCACTGGGAAATTCTAGTGCTAATATGGGTGTCGGTAGCAGGCTGCCTATTTTTTTATTTTTATTTTTATTCTCAAAGAATTCCCACTGTGGTTCTGAAGCCAGTGGATATTTCTTCTGAAGATAGGGCTCTGGAGAGAGATATTTTTCAAACCAAATCCCCCCTCCCCCAAGTGGCAGTTAGGATCTAGCTCTGTGGATTCATTATGCACTGTTAGGCAGCTGCCACATTTCACTCAGGCAACAGTTGTACTTCATTTATGAGCAAAATGATTCATATGTGAATATGGCAAGAGTGCTGCAGCTCGTGGTGAATTTGCACTGAGGAGCAGCTCGTGGGTGAGGATTGGGTAAAAACAGATGCTGAAGTAGGACTTTGTTACTTGCCTGATAGTTTTTACAGTCATAAAAGTTTATGTTTTAGGAGGGCAGGTCCTGCCAGAAATAGGAGTGCATAAACACAGAGCAAAGGAGCTTGTTTATGACTAATATTAATCATAGCTTCCCTGCATCTTGTCTAAAAGAAGCAAATAAATGGTAACACTTGACCTATATACAAAATTATGAATGAGGAAATGAAATGGATTGATAGTATTCTTACATTAGTCCCATAATGCAAAAACAGTGGGATGCCCAATCACTGCAGCAAATGTGACAATGATTGAAGGATGATTCCTCTTTTACACAAAACCTATTTGTGTTCACTACCCTGGAAAATTTCCCAGCCTGTTTCTTTTATTTACCACGGTGTAAATTAGGAGCCTTTCTGCTAAAAAGAGTGTGATCTTCACGGGGGTAAGAGCAGCAGAAGTAAGAAATTAAGGCATATGTCTGGAATGTTGCAAAAAATAACAGTCTTAATACTTCAGTGCAGAAGCTCTGTGGGTGGAGTGAGGAGAGTTCCCTTTCTGAAGGCCAAGGCTTCCACCAGGACTCGGGAAAAGTCATGCAGCTCCTCCCCAGCCAGCCCTGGGAGATGATGCAGAGCTCTGTGCCTCACACATGCTGCTGGCTGCTGTGGGGCTGTGGTTTGGGTTAGTGCTGAAGGCAGTGCTGATAGCAGAGAGATGTTTTTGCTGTTTTTTGGCAGGGCTTGCACACATCAAGGCCTGCTCTGCTCCTCACCCACCAGCAGTGAGCGGGCTGGGGGCACAAGGAGCTGGGAGGGGGCAGAGTCAGGGCAGCTGGCCCCAGTGCCCAAAGGGACACCCCACAGCACAGGGCAGTGTCCAGAGCTGGGGGAAGGAGGAGCAAGGGGGTGTTTGAGTCTGATTTCCCAATAACTGCTCTGGGTGATGAGCCTCTCTTCCCAGGAGATGGCTGAACACCTGCCTGCCCATGGGAAGCAGGGAACTAATTCCTTGTTTTGCTTTCCTTGTGCTTTTTCTCTACCTTTTGAGGTGTCTTGGCCTCAATCCATGAGTTTTTTCACTTTTACTCTTCCAGTTCTCTTCCTGATCTGGTGGTGGAGGAGTGAGTGAGCTGACAGCTGCAGTTAGAGCATGACATCTATCCAGAAGAACAGTCTACCCTCAGAAAAGCCAGGCAAAGAGGAGATATAAGTGTTTAGTTTAAAAATCAGTTTTAAAAGAGCCTCTGTGTTGTGCAAAATTTTTTTTGTGTATTTTTATCCCAGGGTAGAGAGGAATAAAGATTCACTAAATGCCAAAAATCTGTGGTGCCAGCTGAGACCTCACAAACCATGTTGGCTTCACAGAAAACCTGGGTTCAACATCACCTGCTGCTAATTGCCCTCCAGTGCCATTACCCAAAGAGGAAGCTGTTGGTCCTAAGTAAAGGGGTCCTCCTTTATTTGGGTTTTACCAGCCCTGAGTGGTGCCTTGCAGTGCAGAAGCAGCTTTGATTTTTCAGTGGTCCTTCAGCATCTTTTGTTCATGAGAAGATTAAACTGCACATCTACCTTTAGATGGCTTCGTGTCCCTGCTCTGCAAAAGCAAACTTTAACTCAGGGGAATTGTTGGCACTTGCTACAATCTCACAGGGTACCACTGGAAGAAAACACCTCTGCTCTCCCAATGCACAGCCCTGTGCACTTTACTCAAATCCTTCTGGGTTGGTTTTATTTTCTTTTTCTTTTTTTTTTTTTTTTTTCTTGCAGGTTTCCACAGATACTTAGGGTAGCAAATAATCCCAAGGCTCATTACTGCACATAAATCCCTCAGCCTTCTGAGTTTCCTTCTCTGGAGCCACTGCAAAAATGGACACATCAATACAGCCTTCTGCAGAAAAGCTGACAATCTCAAAATGGGCTCGTGCTGCAATAACTGAAATCTCCTGCCAGGTTGGTGATGGGGCTTTCTAATCAACTTTGCAATGAATATTTCTTAAATCATGTTAATCCACCATTTAAGCAGAGATATCAGTTCCAGACAATGAATCCCATGGCTGGAGGGGGCTGTACCTGCCGTTCCCGGGGAGGAGGCGATGAGCAGCTCCTGCTGTCAGAGGAGCCAGCAGCTATGGCATTTATCACCTCACAGCTCCTTCGCTGCAATGAAGGAAAGCTTTGCTCCCTGCTTCTGCTGCAATCAGCTTTTATTTATGTAGTGGTTATGGAAAACAGCTCTTAAAGGAAAACTGCACCTGTTTTGCCCTCTGAGGCAGATTTTGCGCTAATTTACATGGATGCATTTCCTATTAGAGTTTGCTAAATGCTGGGGTCTCACGAGGAAATGAAAGCCCTTAAATACGAGCAGGCAGAGTGCAGTACCCAGCTTTCAGACCCACAGAGCTATAGTAAACCCTGATGAAGAAGATGAACTGTCTTTTTCATGAGCACTTTTATGTTCTCATCTCCCATAGCTCCCAGGAACCAGCTGCTGTGTGAACTGCTGACATCCCAGCTCAAAGGGACTGCAGACCAAACAGAAAGTCTTGTCCTGGGGAAATTCCTGAGCCCAGGAGATTGTAGGATTACTGTGGATAAGTAAAGAACTATGGATTGATAAATTTTTCTGTTAATCCCCAAGGTGAACTTAATGAACATCCACTGCAGAGTAACTTTTCATGAACAAGCTGTGGTAACTTGAAAAAAGAGAGGGGAATTTCTTGGGTCTTTAGTCCCACTCCAGCTCAAAGCAGGTTGACTTCTGAGTCAGGTGTTGCTGCTTATGTCCTTGTCCACGTGAATATCTCCAATTTCTCCCTGGGCACCTGTGCCTGGCCTTAGCCACTCTGAAGATTTTTTTTGTCTCCATGTGATTTTCCTTGCTGCTCCTTGTGCCTGTTGCATCTGCTGTGCACCTTCAAGGACAGCCTGTCTCCACCTGCTCTGGAACTTTTTGGATAGTGGGAGAGTGCAATTAGATGTCCCTCCTGCCTGAGCAGAAAAACTCTCTCTCTCTTCTCTCACATTGTGTGCTCCATCTCCCTGACCATCCTGGTGTGTTTCTGCTGGACCTGCTGCACTTTCAGTGCCCCTCTTACACTGGGCAGCCCCAAACTGGGTGCAGCACTGCAGATATCCCAAAAGTACTGTGCAAAGGGGAAGGGTCTCCTGCCTTGACCCACTGTGCTGCAACTCATACAGCCCAGGGTGCTGTTGGTTTGCTTTATTGCAAGGTGGTATCATTGTCTCTTGTTCAGGTGGCAAGAGACTGAAGATTCCAGGACTTTTATTCAAACACATGTTTGCAGGCTCTAGGAATACACTTAGGATTGCTGCCAGGGAATGTGTCCCTGAGAACGTGCTGCCCACGTTCCCTTGAATTTTGGGCCTCTTTAGGCTGTCTCAGTTTTGTCTCCCAAAAATAAATATTTCCAGATTTTTGCTAGATACTCTTTGATTATTTGGCTTTGGGCTTTAGCATAATGGAGGTCAGTCCCTTCCTAAATAAAAGGATAAGTCCTACTTCCTCAGGCAGTCCTGGAGGAAATGAGCTGCCCAAGTGAACTGATGTGGAATTTAAGTAAGAGCTAGCAGGCATTGGCCTAAGACTATCTGCTGATTTGACTGCAGAAAGAATGACACGCACCTCTGATAACTCGTCCTGTGGTGAGTCCTGCCAGATCCAGGCTGTGCCTGGATCCTGAATGATTACTGCACTTCCTGGTGGCTTGAGGAGTAGAAAAACAGATGAGAGGTGCAAATAAACTCATTTTCCTCTAAAAATAACTGCAGTTGGCCAGAGGATGCTGTCCACAAGCGTAGGTCGACAGACAATTCACTGTGCATGGCTAAAGGAGTGTGTGTGTGTGTATATCTCTATATTTGTGTATCTTCATGCTGTGATATCTGTATGAAACTATTACACCCAAGCCAGATTGGCTGTTGAACTTCAGCTTGGTTACGTTTGCTCAAGGCGTGGCAAAAGCTTCCCCATAAAGGAGAGCAGGGATTGGGCCAGCCCGTGTCTCTCTGTGGGTGCTGGCTGGAGTCACGCCGGAGACGCTGCAGGTAAAAAACATCCCTTGGTGTTTTATTTAGCACGTGATGAAGCAGGTGAAATACAGGTAATAGGGCTGGAAAAGCACCACAGACACGTTGAGAGGGATTTGCCTTGGAGAGACAGAATAAATTAGAGTCGCTATCCTTAATTTTACCTGGAGGGGAAGAAGAGATGAATCTGCCATCCTAGAAAGAGGCTCCTCTGTAAAACGGTAAGTTGTCAGAAGTAATTGGATCAAGTGGGAGTAGAGATTCTAAGATGAGGAGGATGCTATAGTTACTGTAGGCTGGTGTTAAATGAGGTAGAAAAAAGGTATCTGGAACTGTCCTATGCTGTGTATGCAAAACGAGAAGAAAATTGAGTTAATAAATAGCCAGAAGGGAGTACTTCACAGGCTGTTTGGAGCAGAAGGTCGTGCAAGATGCCACTGGGAAAGTAATTTCCTTGAGGGCTGCCAGAGTGCCTGGCTTTGGTTTTGATTTTCTGTGGTACCCAAGGCTTTTGCACATGGTGTGTGCAAGGAGCTGCTGTCCATCTGGGGTTTGGGACACCCACGTTCTGGTCCCTGCACTGCATCCTCAGCTTGCTGTCTCTGCAGGAGGCTGCTGCCTCTCATTTGTTTCTTCCTCTGAATGCTAGGAGGGATAATAAACTCACACTTTCCTTCATTATAAGATAATTCTGGAACTGAGTCCCTGACATTTTTACAATGCTTCAAGTACGTGAATGACAGGATCTTAGAGGAAAGAGTGCTGGCAGTACTGTGGCATATATTGAATATTATGGGGAGATGAAATGTAGCTTGATAGTTTGGAGTGTTTGAAAGGAAACGGGAAGAAGGGCTGCTGACTTTTCAGCTCTTCTGGTACTCTTTGTTGTGTTTGAGAAAATTAGTTGCTCTTTCTAAAGTACAGAAATTCAGCTAAGCCAACATATAATGGAAATGTTTTGAGAAAATCAGTGGAGAGGAGAAGGTTCAGCTATGAAGTACGCATGGTTTCTAATTGCCTATTTCTACTTTCTACTCCATGAAAAATACCAAAGCCATTGAAGGAAATTATGTCTGTACTGTGACATAAATCTTTATGCAAAGAGTAATTAGCTGTCAGTAGCTTTTGCTGCCATTGAGTACCTGATTATAGTTGTGGCTTGACATCTTTGCTGAATGAGAGCTGGAGGGAGACAGGACACACCTTCACTGCTGCCTTTTAGGCTGTTCAGTGCAGAGAATGCTGGCTGCTTGGGGTTTCCCCATGGATTTCTGCAGGAGTCACCAACCTTTTTGCCCTGCTGTGTTCAGAGACTCCTCTTTCCTTCCCATCCTTTCCAGCTGCATCACTTGATCTCTTTATATCCTTCTGTCTGTGGATTTTCCTCTGCTTACTTCCTCTCCCTGTTTATTGGCTGTTTGTCCCTTTCTCAGGGACAGACAGCACGGATATCCCTCTGCTGAGAAGGAAGAGGAACCAAAAAAGAGCAGCAAAGTTGGGTGTGATTCCCTTCTCCATTTCAGATAAGTAAGTGTGTTGAAGGAGATCCCAGGACTAAGCAAATGTTTGTTTAGCCCCTCCTGAATGTTTACCCCTTTCTGAATAATAATTTCTTCCCTTAGTTGCGTGGCAGTCTCTGTTTTCTTCAGAGTTTGACAATGTGTCTGAACCAGACTTTGTGTTTGGAATCCCTCCCTCTCTCCTTGCATCCTGTGGCAGGCAGCAGTGCAAGGGCAACATCTCCAATATCCATTCCATTATAGCTCTGTCCCTTGAAAGCCTTTAACAGTGAGAAGCTCCCCAGCCAAGCAGTCAACATTCAGCTTTAACAACTTTTGTGACCTTTGCTGTTGCTGATGGACCCGTGGGAGCCACGTGGGAGAGCTGTGGCCAGGAATTCAGGGTGCTGCTCCAAAAGAGGCGACCATCAGAGCATGTTGTAGCAGCCAGGGCACTGCTAGCCAGGTCCTGACCCCATGGGCTGCCTGCAGAGGGGCATGGGTGGCTGTGGAACTCATGTGTCTGTGCTGATGAAGATATTCCTGCAAGGGAGTAGTAGTTAAGTGTGTTATTTTCCTCAGTCTGGTTGCTAATTTAATCCCAATATGTTAAACAACGTAATTAAACACACACACACACATGCTAAAAGCTCTTGTTCTCTGTCAGAAGAGAGGGAACGCGTGTCAGACCCAGCCTTCAAGCTCTGTTAATTTTAATTTGAGCTTTGGAATTAGTAATCAGTTTTGCTGGAACACTGTTTCAAGAAATAGATCTTAGCATGCACGGAGCCTGGGCACAGTTTCAAATGAGTATTTGTTAAGAAGCCATTCCCTTGTCGTGTTATGGTACATTACATAAGATTTATTTCCATTGTATTAAAAAATGCAAACCCCAGGGGAATGCTCTCTCTTCTTGTTGGCCAAGGGTGGTTTTGGATTTTTTTTGTGGGGCTTTTAATTAAAACAATGAGATGCAAAACCACTTATTTGTTTAGGCTGTTGTTACCATGCCAGGAGGCTAAGTGACTTGAAGCACTGAGAAAGGTGATGAGACTAAGTAAAAAGGATGTAGGGAGGGGAGTGGGGGGGCTGTATCACACCTTCATTGCAGCTGAGCTGTGCTTTTGACATGTGGGAAGAATTCACAATACAAACCTGAGGCTTTGCTCTTACTGGAGCCATCTGCTCTATTTGTGCAGCACCAGGGACATCTCAGATCTACAGATAAGTTTGTTTGGTAGAAAAGAGCCCTTTCATCTACAAAAAAAAATTTGAACAACAACAAAAAATCAAACAAGCAAACAAAACCAACCAACCAAAAGAGCAATGGCATCCTGTTGCTGGAAAGTGAGACTAGGTGACTTTAGGCTAGAAATTAGCACAGCAAAGTTAATTAACTGGAGGTGAGGCTTGCCCAGGGCATGTGGTGGATTTTCCAGTGCTGAATTATGGAAGCCAGGAGCTGGGGGCAGGAATCCCTGGATCAAGTGTGGTGGAATCCATAAAGCAAGATGCCAGAGCAGGATCACAGGGATTCTGCCTTTAAAAGTCTGTTGATAAGGGGCTTCTCTTTTCATAGGGAGAGAAGCAAAAGGGGAAATATAGCTCAGGATAGTTAATATTTTGGTTTTGTGGGAATGAAGGACAAAAACTGGGGTGGACCCTGAGTCATGTGTTTATCCAGCAACATGTAATTCTGTGTTATGACAGGAGCTGAAGGAACCAGGAGGCAAGGCAGGCTGCACATCTACTTCTACTTCTCTGAGCCCTGAAACCACAGCAGAAGCTTTCAGCTGAAGGGACATCCCCAGGAGCTGGTGCCCAGGTGTGTGTCTCTGTACATCCCTGTGGCTCTGGGGAGCACACCTCACAACTTGTGCTCTGGTTGGACAGAACCAATTGGTTTCTTTAAGCCCCAGTGCCACTGGCCCCTCCAAATGTGCAGTTTTCCCTCTTTCTTGTGTCCTTCTCCCACACCTGCACTAAAATTTCTCCCATCCCACAGTCCAGTGCCTCCATGGAAGGCGAGCTACCTCCCTTTGGAACAAAAGTAGATCTTTGCTGGCAGAACTCCTGCTGTGCTTTTTAATGCCTGTAAAGGGACAGAGCCCTCAACAGGAGATTTTGGCTCCTGCATCCATCCCTAGCTGTGCCAGCAGGTGTATTAGCAGGTCTGTTCACTCCAGGGTTTCACTGTGTGTATGAAATGTTCATTTCCCTAATTAAAGTTCCCCTTTCTGTTAGACACATTAACAGAGAGGGGTTCCACCCTGCTTCAGAATGGAATACCTGGAGAAGCCACGCAGTGACTGCCCAGTTTAAACAGCAGCTTGAAATCCTGTGCTCTGGGCACAGCTGTGATTCCTGACCCGAAGAGTTTTGGGATCCTGTGGGCATCATCCCTGCCCACACTCCCACTCCCCTCTTGTGCAGCTCCTGCTCCTTCCCCTGTGCTGGCTTATACTGCAGCTGTACCTCAGTGCTCACACAGCAGCTCGCTAACAGCTTTGCTCTCTGTCCTCGGGGAAGACTCCAAATTCAATTTGTAGCACTGACAGCACCGGTTTAAGATAAACCAGTGGGGATTTGACTACTGCTCTTTCCCCATGCATTTCCAGCTAATAAGGATTTTGTCACTGTGGCTGCCCTCAGTTCTGCAAGCTGCAGCTCCACAGCCCTTCTGGTGGGAGGGGGAGGTGTTATCCCACATACCCCTGGTGCACCACTTTGCATCAGGAAACTGATGGCAGTCCCTGTCCTCCCCCCACAGGAAAAGGGCACGATGCTCGCTCCCATGCCAGAGCGGGGCTGGCAAACCACAGGAGCCACAGGAAACCTCCAGAACCTGAAGAAACTGAACAGCCAGGACTTCAGGGACCTGCGAGCCTCGTGCCTGAGCCGAGGGCTGCTCTTTGAGGATGCCACCTTCCCTGCCCACGCCAGCTCCATCGGTCCCACCCTGCTCCCGGAGGAGAAGCTCCGGCAGATCCAGTGGAAGAGGCCAACGGTGAGTTCCAGCAGCTGGGGAGCTTTGTGGCACTGCTGCTCCATGGGACCACTGATGGCCAGTGGCTAAATGGTGGTGTGAAAAACACCAGTCATTTGTTTTAAAATATTAAATTTTTAATAGTAATAAAATGGTTATAAAAAGAGTAATACAAATTAGAGCAATAAGAATTTGGACAATCAGAGTTAGGACAATAAAAAAGCAAAGAATTACAAATGTTCAGATGCTTTCCTCTTGAAAGCATGCATCACTAACAAAGAATTAACCTTTAAAAGCAATAGCCTGACGTATGTTCATGTATCTTATACACTATTCAAAAATTCTTTTGAAACGAAGGGTGTTTTCTGGTTATTGTCAACTTCCCCCCCTCATCTTGTAAATCAGCCATCTCAGTCCACACCAAGTTTGTTTCTTCCCAATAAGGAGGCAATGATTCTTCTCTTGGAGATTTTGGTGTCTTGTTGCTGTTATCTCCGTGCGAAGAATTTCTTGAGCTAGTTAGAAAAAGTTTCTTACATAGCATAGTTTCTACTTTAATATTATGTCATAGCCTAAAACTACATTTAGCACAATACTGAAAAGGATTAATACTTTATAACTTTCTAGCATAACACATATAATATTCATTTTAATATTTGCAAAGAGCCAATCATAAAATATGCATTTTTCACACTGTGTTCAGTAGGAGAGTAGATCTCAAGGGGAACACTGGAAGCACAGTTGTAAGGAGGGATCCTTGCTGTGGGATGTGTGGAGGGAAGAGAACCTGTGAGAAACAATTGGTCACTTTTAAAAATGTTAAAGGTTTATTAAATGTTAACAAAAATTACAACAAAAGAGCTAAATGAGGAACAGTTGTAGCACTGGGAGCCCCCGTGACAATCAGCCAGGTGCTCGTCTACAAAATGGATGCTTTGCCTTTTATATCTTTAGCCCCTCCCAAAGTTTTTTCAGTCAATCCTTCCTCTGCTGTCCATGGGTAGCGATTATTTTCTTGTATCTTGGTTGGAGGTCAGGTGTTGTTACCCTGAGACCCTTGGTAATAAGCTGGCCCTCTCTAAATGCCCTGACTACTGAGGCTATTAAAAGGGGGAGGGAAAGAGGACTGTGGAGAGACATGTCACAGTAACATCACTATGCATTTTAACATCTACATAATATCTGTCTCTTAACTGTGAGAGCCAACTGTTGTATTACTCATCTGTAACACAACCTCTGCAACATTAATGATTCCATTAGGCACATTTTTGTAGGAAGTCTGCTTCCACCTGTGAACCTGACTAGAAATACTGTTCCAAATTTGATCTGCTTCTGAAGGATTTTGTGCAAACCTGAAAAGTTGTTAAATTCTGTTGAAGATCTCTGATTTCTGTAATCCAGGCGACTGACTCAGCAATACCTATTTTAAAGTAATTGGGACAAGGCGGGAGATGAAGTTTGTGTGCTGATTCCCAGTTGCAATTTAATTGCAGTTATCGTCTGGCATATGGAAGTTTAGAATGGGAGGTGGAATCACATGCTCAGCTCTTTTATCCCAGGACCTAATTTAGGAAATCTTCCCGTGGTCCAACTGCTCTGTAGAGCACTGCTGTGTGCCATTTGCTGCTGGTGCAGCTCCTGGATGAGCCACGTGCTGCCCCTTTTCTGGATTTTGCTGAGCACATCTCTACTGCCTGGGGGCTTTGGCTTCCCTGGGCTGGGAGGACAATGCCTCAGGGTATAGAGACAGTGGCTGTGAGACTGTAAAGAGACAGCACGAAACAACAGGAAAATATTTATTTGGGTGACAGATGTGTTAGGGCAGTGAGGGTGTGCTGGAGCTTGGCAGCACGGTGGCCTTGGCACAGCAGCAGCAGAGGATGCAGCCAGCGTGGATGTTGAAACTCATGGATCCCAGAAGGGAAGCAGAGTAGCCAGGACAGCCTGCAGAGCTGCTAAATGTGGATGCCCACATGGAAAGGCAGGAAACACAGCTCATGGTAGGTGTGGAGGTGCTGGGTGAAGATATTTGGGTGTCTTCTGTGGAGGTGCCATTGTCTTCTGCAGAAGCTGCTCCTACCACAGGCTGAAGGTCTGGGCTTCTCCTTAGGCAGTTTTCCTCCAAAGTCTGTGTCTGATGAGAGTGCAGCTGGTGTTGTGTTTTTTCACTCTGCCTATGGGTTCACAGCAGGTGGGAATAATCTCTCTTGAAAGTTGGTTGTATTAGGAAAGTAACTAAAAATGCAAAGGAGAGGAGTTAGTTGCCTCTGTTTCCAGTCTGAGAGAGAAAAAGTAGGATAACTAAGCATTAGACTCACAAAAGACAAACACAGATATTAGAAAGGGCTCTCCAGGGGCATTTTAAAGATGAATAAACTGGAATAAAATGTTATGATACAGTTCTCTTAAGTACTAACACCCTGGTGCTTTTGCAGCAGAGAAGCGTAGGACTATAAAAGCATACAAAGTGACTTAGAAACCCAAACACCACTGATTTTGAGGCTGTGGGATGAACATCTATCCCACTCCAATATCCTGAGAGTTATTTCATGTGCAAAGGGACTGACGTACCTTGCCAAAAGCAGAATCTGCTGCTCCTAGTGCTTGAAGTTTGTCAGGTGAGGCAGATATTGGAGAATTCCCTTCTATTTTGCTGAATCCATGAATACTAAGGTTGTGAATAAAAGTTTTTGTGCAATTGGTTTCAAAAATTTACATATATCCTCTCCATCCCAGCACTTCCCTTCTGAAGATTTTTTTTTTTTTTTTACAGCCGCTAGCAATTTTCCAGAGTGTTTCTTTTCAGGAAGGAACAGGATCAAAATCCTTGGCTTTGCTAGAGCTCTCCTTCAAAAAATTAAGCCATATGCTCACGGCCCAGGGTTCATGATGTGAGCATTGAAAAACCTTTTGTTCATTTATAGAGGCTAAAGCAGCATCACCAGCTGCCCTCTATGACAGGGACAAAAGTTGAGACTGCTGACTCAACTGGGTCACCTGGAACAGAAACTCAGGATTCCAGTGCTGAAGAAGGCCCCATTTTTATTTTTTTTCCTCAGTTTGACCAAAATTTTCACCTGCAGATGTCCCCCAACCATGCAGGCTTCACCTTGCCAGACAAAATGCAAGATAAAGGGCTGAGGAGAGCAGCCAGAAATTCTCAAACTTCACCACAACAGCCATGCTGTGTCATGGTGACATCAGTGTGGCCTTACTTTCCTGACAGGATGAAGCAGGGGTAGAAGGTGTTGCTGAATTGCAGTGTTTGCTTTTCATTTAGAGAGCTGCAGATGTCTTGAGTGAGGGGTCAGGAGGCAAATAAAGCTGTGTTTGCTTTTCATAAGCCCTGAAAGGCCAATGCTGTGTCCAGTTGCCTCTGGGAGTTGGTCCCCCAGGAGGACGAGGGAGATATCAGGTGGGGCACCTGTCACCCATGCAGAAATGTTTGTACAATCTTTGTTCCTAGCCCATTGCAGTGCTAGGGATATGTGATCCCAGGTGTTTAAGCTACCTAAACAGCTCAGCCAAGAGATACCTATAATTTCCCCAAGAGAGACTGTTTCCAACCTGAATACATCTCCCAGAGACTCAGTGCAGTTGTATCCTGCTGACAAATCATGGCCAATTTAACCTGTATCTGTATTTTTCCCAGCCTCCTCCATTAGCTCCTTCTGACATTAAAATAAATCTGTCTGGAATTGTACCTGTGACTGGCATCTTGGTCCTAATAATCTCTTAGCCTCCATTTACTGTCGTGCAGTATCTGGTTATTTAAGTTGTAGATAGCAATTATAACTGCTGTCTTTGTTCCAGATCCAACTGAGCAGTTGAGCTACATGCTGCTTCTATTTTACCTTGTACATTGTCAAGAGAATTGCCAATTACACTCAGATTTGGAGTCTTCATATCTGAGGATAATGTATAAAGTGGAGAGAAAACAGCTTGATTTCAGGCAGTGACAGTCAGCAGTGACTGTCAGAAACAACTTTTTGACTTGTAAACTCATCTTGTTTAATAGGCAAGTGCCTGAAAAGGGAGGGAAGGAGCACCAAGACAACATTTGGAATTTCACTTTTTCCAACTCTGCAATAGTTACAGTCTCCCATCAGATGGAGATTGCTTCAGGCTGTGTTTGCATCCCCAGGCCCACAATCTACACCCATTGAAATGTGAAATCTGTAACAGGTTTTGCATGTGGTATTTCAGGCATTACTAGAGGTCAGGCTGAAGGTACCAAATACAGCCGAACCTCACAATTAATTATTCCTTTGGTTCACCAACAGTTTTGAGAATTGGAAAAGAAGATCTGTTTTGGACTGAATAAAGTATTTTCTATAGCTAGGCTTTTCTAAAGATCAATCAAAGGGAAATTCTCTGTGAAGAATTTTGTCAGATTTTAAAAACTGAAATGCTCCTTTTAAAATGTTCAGAACAATTCTTTTTCATTGTTTGCTGCTTTTCCTTCACACAAGCTATTGATTGGAACCGAGGAAGCCATGAAATGATTAACTGTTGCAGAATATGCATTTTTATTCAATTATTGTTCAGGCTAAAGATTTCTCTCTGTCCTGATCATAGTGCATAATACTGTGCAGATGCAAAATGAAATTGAAGGAGGATGGTCCAGATGATATGCATTGTGGTGATGCTAAATGTGGAATGCTTTACTTCAGCTAACATTGGTTATATTTTCAGATATGATATGTGTGAGGGGAGAGAGATTACCACCCGTGCAGCAGTGCCCTGCACCAGGGCTCAGTGTGGTGTCCATTGTAAATGTGAAGGATAGTCCCTGATCTTCAGTACTTATGCTTTAGAAGAAGGCTAAAATGGGCAAAGGGTGAAGTTGCTGAAGGTTTTTCTGAAGGGTCCTCAAGGTTGCAGACTACTGCTCCTGCCCTGCTCACCCTTGGTCTCTTGGGAACCCATTATGGAATGAGGGGATGCTGAGCAGGAGCTGTCAAAAGAAGATCTGTCCTCTGATTAGCATGGACAGTTATGTGTGGGAACAGCTGGAAGAGAAGCTGCAAGGAGGCCAGTGGAAGTTTGGGGATCAGCATGGGAGGGGAATCCCTGAGTGCCCCTGATGTGACTTGCAGGGATGTGCCTGGTGAAAGGACTGTCTGAAAGAGCTGACAGGGGCTTTGTCTGCATCATCAGCCTGTGCAGAGCATCAGGGCACGGACTCCTTGGGTGTTTGTCTCAGGTGTCTGGGGTCATGTTGATGCCTCATGTTTTAGCTTTTATATTTTTCAAATTCTGTTTTAGTGTGTAGTTCTGAACTTCGTATTAAGGGATAGTAAGCTCTCTTCACAGAGTAAGGAGACAAAACAATTCCTTCTCTAGCTGGGCACCAAGGACAACCAATCCAATATTCAGGCCCAAGAGCATAAACAACATGGTCTAAAGAGAGAAAAGAAGGATGGGACTGCATGGGCGAAAGCTGTAATTGGACAATTAACTCCAATATGCTAATGGACCAGAACTTATAAAATGGAAGATCCCATGACTGGTTGTCCATTTTGTGACGATTTTGGGTTCATCTGGGGTGTAGCCCTGGCTGGGCTCTTGTGCTGCCCAAGGTGGATCCATTGAGGCCTTTTGATAAATCCCTACTTTATTCTTTAACTCCATCTAGCCTCTGTTCTAGGTCAGCCTTCACAAGGCTTCAAGGTGATGAGAAAGGTAGTGTCCAAAAAATTCCTTGGATGGGAGGTGCAGAAAGAGACAGTGTGAACTCAGGCAAGGGATACAGCTTGTTCTCATAGCAGAGCCCTGTGCTACTGCACTCAGCACCTAAAAAACATTGGAGAAAATTATACTCATTGAGCCAATGCTTGTTAGCTGGGAAAAGTGATCCATCATTTGAATCACTATGTAAAAGGCTGGCTCATGTTTTCAATTCCCTTCCTCTGTCCCTTCCCAAAGAAAACATAACCACCTTTCAGCAGCAGAGTATCTATTGTTATCCTCCATAGCTTTTGGTGATTATTTGTTCCTTGGCCTGTTATTTATTTCCCAGAAATTTCCAAGAATTAGCATCAGCATTAAGGAATTTTGAATCCAGCAGCTGACTTTAAAAAATAGACCCTTTAAAAAAATAATTTTGAAGTTAGCATCTTTCTAGATGGATAAGCTGAGTTGGATTTCTTACTGTATCAGCCTTGGCCTGTCTGTAGCTGGAGGGCAGATCTCATTCAGGCAAGAATTTAGACAACAATTTGAAGTTAACCCAAAAACTAGTCTCTAATAGAAGAGGAGAAAAACAAAGAGAAACCTACCAAAAACAAAAAGAAGAGCAAAAAGAAATGCAGGTTGTGACTTTAATGAGGGAAGTCACAGGAAATGTGTGGCAGTGAGGGATAGCAGTGTCCTGCAGGTCTGTCACTTTGGGGCCAGCAGTCCCTGCCATGAGCCAAAGCTGCTCACCAGCTGTTTGTGGTGGAGTCACAGCTTCCGTCTTTCCCAGGGGCCTGGAGGCTCTTGGATCCTGTTCAGTGTTTCTCCGTGATGAAAATCAAAATCAATCCGCCTTGTTCTTCCCGAGAGCGCGTGTGCAATCAGGGTAATTGAACGGGAGCAGCATCCCCAGGCTGCCACCGTCTCAGCCCTTGCCTACTCAGCTGATTGCACCTGACCTCGACTTGGAGATCATCCCTGAGGGCTGGGGAAGCTGCAGTGCATCACCAGCCATTACATCTGTCCTTCTGGAAGATGGAAAAGGTTTATTTGCATCGTATTTCCCGACTCCATTGATCTTTGGGGAGAGTTGATTGTGAGGGGGAATTTGTGCATCCTGGCTGGATTACAAAGCAGTGCTGCTCACTGCCCTGCTTCCCTACAGGATCATGGGGCTGTGTTGGCTAGAGGGTAGTTGGTAAGACCGTGGCACTTCCAGCTTTTATTGTATGATCCCAGGGGGAGGTTCCAAGACCTCTAAGGAAACTGCCTCTCAAAGGCTCCAGGTACACAAGACTACTTCCCTTGTTCGCCTCCTTTGTCTTTGCCTCCTTTGTTTTAGCACTGAGCCACACAAAGCAAACAGGTTTCAGGTAAAACCTGAGCTGGTTTCTGTTTTTGTCTGGTTGTTGACACCAGTCCATCCTCCAGCAGACTTAGCTTTCACATTTGTGGGCTCCACGCCTGTGTGGAGTCTGGTGAGCTCATTCTTCCGATGCAAAGAGAACTGGAGCAGAGCGTGGCTTTTATAAGCAACCAGTGCATTTGTATTGAAATCAGGCAATTAAGAATTGAGCTATTCTGCTGTAAAGCAGGGAATTGAGTTCTGTCAGTGCAAGCAGACCCCTTGAGAGTAGTCTGATTTTTCCTATTAATTTTGGCTTGCTTGTTTATCCTCTCCCTCTCCAATCTGTTGGAGACTAGTCATTGCATGCCAGATCTTTGGTGTGGCCCAGCACAGTTTATATTGTGTGGGTTGGAAAAGACCTTTAAAATCATGGAGTTCAACCATTAATCCAGCACTGCTAAGCCACCACGTCCCCCACTACCACATCTACAAGTCTTTTAAATACCTCCAGGGAGGTGACGGTACCACCTCTGTGAGCAGCCTGTTCCAATGCTTGGCCACCTTTGACTAAATGAATTTTTCCTAATATCCAACATAAACCTGCCCTGGCACAGCCTGAGGCCATCTCCTCTTGTTCTGTCACTTGTTACCTGGGAGAAGAGACTCTGTAGCTCCTACCTGGCTACCACCTGCCTTCAGGCAGATGTGGAGTCACCCCCCTGAGCCTCCTTTTCTTCAGGCTAAAAGAGCCCAGCTCTCTCATCTGCTTCTCATAAGACTTGTGCTCCAGACCTTCCACTAACTTTGTCCTTTGTTCTGCCCTCCCTGGTTATCCCAAATTTCTTATTTCTGTGGAGGTTTCCTGTGGTTATGGGATGTATGGCAGTGGTGTGACTGACCCCTCCTCAGCACGCTGCTGGGCAGGGCCTGCAGCCCAGGGAACTGTGGTACCGTGTTTATTTCTTAATCCACAGCAACACTATTACAGGCACAGCAGTGCTGCTGAATTAACATTTGTCCAGCTGAGAACAGTTTGGCTTT